>NC_064810.1:145615988-145639073 GCF_023721935.1 Panthera uncia
GCCAGCTGCCCCTTAGAGCTCAGACTCCAACCATGACCTTCGGCTCCTGGGTTAGTAGGTTAGCTTTTCTGAGCCCCCAGCGCTTCCCTGCAAAACGGGAAGTCATCCTGGACAGGGAAGGGGAAGAGAAGGAAAGAGGAAGTAACAGGGACTAGGGTGACCAACTGTCCAGGAGTGCCTGGGACCTAGCGGTTTCCTGGGACGTGGGGGTTTTCTGTGCTAAAACCAGGGCCGATCTGGGCAAACTGGGGCGAGGTGGTCACCTCAGACACAAGCATTGCTTCAGCATTTCCTGAGCTCCGTGGATTCTCTCCCTCATACTCACTCACATGTAGAAATAAAACCATGCCTGCCCAAGCCCAGACACCTCAAGAACGAAAGTCAGGCTCATTAGCTCACCGCTCAGCCTCTGGCTGCTACTGCACCCCGGGGGTAGCACCTCAGAAACCCCTCACCTCACCAGCGGAAGTCCTCAGGGTCTGGGCCTGAGGCCTTGCAGAGGTGGAAATTCTTGTGAAGAAATCCAGGCCCAGAGCCTGGTCCCACTGTTCTGCTGGAGGAGGCTGGTGGGATCTAGCCAGCCCCTTCTTAACGGGACCAGTCTGCTGCCCATGGCCTCAGGACTGGCTGCCAGCAGCTCCCCCTCACACAGGGGTTCTGTGGGGGTAGAAGGACAGAGCTGTGTTACCTGTCCACTGTGCTTAGAGACAGGAGCCCCCCAAGGCTTGTCCTAGACCCTCTTTCCTCTAGGCCCCCAGACCCCAGGTCCGGTACGGTCCAGGCCCGGAGGCTCTAAGATGGCCCCATCTTGGAAGTCACACTACTCTGAAGCCTCAGAGAGGCCCTCAAAGTCTGATGGGTCAGATTATCAGGTCCTTGGGCCACATCCGGCACCTGTGAATTGTCCAGAATAAGGGGCTGGCTTAATCATCCCTGGCTCTGCCACAGCAGCTTCCCCAAAAGGTAGACAGCACACAGGCAGGCTGCCCAGTCCTGTGCATAGGTCAGGTGCACAGATGTTCAGTTAATATCTGCTGACCACCTGCCTGGCCGGACCAGCTCCACAGGTTCCAGTTCGGGGCCCTCCTCAGGCCCCGTTTAGCTGGGTCAGAGCCGCCTGTATTTGAGGGTTACCTTGCCCCACTGCCGACAAGCCATCAGCTCCTCTCCCCCAGTCACCTCCCTGAAAGCCCTGGGATGAAACCTTGGTTCCGTCTATCCAGAGCTCGCCCCAACGCCCCAGGACAGTCCTTCCATTGATAGGGCAGCAGTGGGTGGGCCCAGTCTGGGCTCAGGGGTGGTATCTATGTTCACCTATGAGAATCTGCCCCAGGCGTCAGGATGAACCTCAAGGAGCCACAGGGGCAACCTGCTTCCAGATCTGTCCTGAGCCCCACCCTGCATATCCAGGGCAGCATCCACCCCATGCTCTCTCAGATCCCAGTCTGGCCAGACTCTTGACCATGGAGACCATCTTCCTCAAGTTCTCCCACGCCTCCTGCCTCCCAGCCAAGAAGCCAACCATCTGCCCCTCTGTCTCGGGACTGCTAGCCTGTCCAGGCCTGGCCAATCTAACAGGGATATGGTGCCAAGTCCCTCCCATCTCCCTCCTCTGACTCATCCTGATTCATCTTCTGGGACCAAACCCTACTGCACGGATGGGGAAACCGAGGCTCAGAATGGAAGGATCCCACAAGTGAACAACAGCAGAGCCCCAGGACTTCCAGCTCCTTGCTGAGGCCACCCCTTCCCTGCTGGATTGGACGCCACTCCATGTGGATGGATTTCTCGGCTTGCAATGACTTAAAGAGCAGTAAGAGGCTTCTGGGGAACCTCAGACTCAGGGGACCAGCTGTGCTTCCCTAGACCCCACCACTACCCTCTGCAACCTGTGGCCTCCTCCCCAGAGCTGCTACCACTTGCAGGTCAGTGAGGGGTCAGGATGCAACTTGGGTTGTAAGAGGGCCCCTAAGGGCCACCAGGGGCCAGACAGTGGCAGAAGTGGCTTGGATAAGGGCTTGTTAAAGCCAGGCCTGTTGAGGGGAGCACATCCTAGGCCACATCCCCCTTCCCAGAATGCCCTCCGGTGCCTACCTGGCATTGGGAAAAAGGGCAGTGCCCGACCTTCCCATGCACAGACCTGGTCCCAGGGCCCTCTGGCCTCAGCAGGAAAGGAGGGGCTGGCCTGGAGGGTATTGGTGCCCCTAAAGACGCTATTCCCACAGCAGTACCCCCCCCTCCCAAGCCAGTACCACCCTGCACCCTTGAGGGGCCCGAGAAGCTCACAGTCAGGAACCCTCTCTGGACTTAATTGGCAAGGCACACCCATCCAGCCTGAGTCCATAACCTGTCAACTACCTCGGCAGGGCTCGGCCACCCCCTTGCCTGGCACCTCCCATGCAAGGCCCCCAAGCTGCGCCTGCCTCCCCAGCCAGATGTGCCAGTTCCCTGAAACTGCAGACATCCCTCCCCACTGGCTGTGCCAGCTGCAGCCAGGTGCACTCCATCCTCAAGTCCAGACCAGGTCAGCCTATTTAAGATACAAGACCAGGGAAGTGGTCAGGCACTACTGTTGCCCTCAAACTCTCCCGGCAAGCCAGGCTGGGGATGGGGGGGGGGGGGGGGCGGTGGGAAGGAGCCCAGGTGCCAGGGACACCTGCCGAGACTGCTCACCAGGGCCAGAGCCTTCTGGATCTGAGGGATACCCTCTCTCAGCGCCATGAAGCCTTTGGCTCCCTATCCTGACCTCCATGGAGGCCCCGGGATGAAACCTGGGCTTGCATCGGCACCCCCCCCCACACACACACCCCAAACGCCCACGACAATCTTTATTGCCGGGTAACCATAGGTGGGGCCCAGACTGAGCAAGGGGGCACAGGTTCATGACTTCCAGGCTCCTCTTTTTGGAGAGGCGGTGTCTGTGTCAGCCTCTTCTGCGTTCATGGCCCCACTCCTTCCCCAGGAAACAGGCCCAGAGAGGGCAGAGGACTGGCCCAAGGTCACACAGTAGTCTGGACCGGAGCTGCGGACGTCCCGCCCCAACACACCGGGCTTGGCCCGGTCGCCCCAAATCCCCAAACAGGGCGGCTCCAGCGCCCACGTGGCCCGAGGCCCAGGCGGGAATCCGACCTCCCCCCTCCCCCCCATCACCCAGTCGAGGGCGGCGGCGTCCCAGGCTCCGAGAAGCGCCCCCCTCCGCCCGCGCCTAGCAAGACTTCAGCCTTTCGCGCCTGGGCCCCCACCCCAGGAATTTAACCCCCTCCCCGCCGAGGGCCGCGCCGTAGCGCCGCATTCCCGGCCCGCGGGGACCCGGGAGAAGGGGTCGGGGAGACCGGCGAGGGGGAAGACCCCTCCAGCAACTCCACCCTGAGCTGGCGGGCCGTGCGCTCGGGAGGGCAGAGCGGGCAGGTGGGCGGATAAGCGGGGGGACAGGCAGGGCCTTGCGTACCATGGTGCCGTGGCGCTGGGGGCTCACAGGGCCCCGCGGGATCGCGCTGCCCCCGGCGGCCGGGCCGGGGCCGCTCCATGAAGCGCCGCGCTGGGGGCCGCCCCCGCGCAGGGCCCCGCGACCATGGCCCCCGGGGGCGCGGCCGGGCGGGCGGAGGCGCAGGGCCGCGGCGAGTCCAGCAGCCGAGCAGCTGCGGCCCCAGAGCCTCGGGCGCGGCGGGCGGGGGGCGCGGGGCGCCGATTGGAGCCCGCGCGTCAGCTGGGGCCGCCGTCTGGACGCTTAAAGGGCCAGGCCGCCCTGCGTGCCGGCGGGGGGCGCGGACACGCGTGGTGTGCGCGGTCCCGGTGCAGCCTGCTCTGCCTCGGGCCGCAGGGGACCCCAGCCGGGTCCCACTGCTCCCATCCTAGCGGATGGGCCCCGGCCTGACTCTCTCGCGCCGAGCCCCCTTCTTGCCGGGAAGTTCGTCCGAGAGTCTAATCTCGGTGCCTTCCAGCTGCGCCACAGAGGCGGGGTCGGAGTAGGAGGCGGCCCTGAAATGGGGAAGCTGGGCGCGCCCACTCCCCAGCTAGCTGCAGAAATGCTTCCACCTGCTCCCCTGAGCGACCCCAGCTGAGAGACCGAACCCCCGTACCCCAGCCGCGCTCACCACCCCCACCCTCTGGCCTGAGCTGCTTTGATCTGAGGGTGAGTCTAGGATCTCCAGCTAGCCCTGCCCCCCACACCCCCCTTCCCCAGGGCATCCCAGAGCTCTTTTTACTCTGTGCTGGTTGGCCCATACCTACCTGGTGGCCTCCTCTGGATTTCCACAGGGCAGGGGCCCAGGGCAGGAGATGCAAGAACCCGACCCCAGCTGCAGCGACCAAGCCTTTAACGGTGGCCGGCCCAGCACTAGGGAAACGCAAGATGAGAGGAGTGGGGGCCAGAGGCCCAGGCCCCACTGTGCCCCTCAGCCGTGTGACCTGACCACTGCTGAGTAGCCTCCCTGCTCAGTCTCTGCTGGCCTGCGGAATGCTGCTCTGGCACGGACACCAGTGGGGGCAGGGGGCTAGCTGTGCTGGCAGGAGGCTGCAAAGGAACGCTGCCAGGCTGAGCAGGCGGCAGGGTGGGGACCGCAGGGCGCTGGCCTGGCAGGGCCCAGGTGGCGGCTGGGCCACCAGGGTGGAGAGGGGGCCTCTGTGGGCCTCTCGTGTGGCCCATGTCATCATTCAGGGGCCTTTCTGTGCCCTCGCCCCACCCCAAACCGGCTGCTGCCCCGTCTGGGTCACTGTGATAGTGCCCCTGTCCTGGCAATACCCACACCCCTCACACATGTGCCCTTGTGCTTACGCAGCAGCCCCTGCCCAGCTGTCGCAGTATCCCCTGGGTTTGCCATCTTCCTCATGAGTGGGCAGGGTCTCTGGGGCCTGCTTAGATTGACTTGGTTCTGGGTGCCGGGAGAGGGAATGGAACAGAGGCAAAGATCCCAGGGCGACACCGTCAACAAGTCTGATGGTCTTTTGCAAGACCTCCTGCAAGGGCCTCCTGACGCTGGGGCCAGGGAGAAGACATCTCAGGGGCAAAGATGGGGGCGACCAAAGAGTGCCAAGAGGAAGGGGAGGAATGCACATAGCTAGATGCAGCGTGGGAGAGACCCCGAGTGAATAAAGACACGGGAGGAGAGGTGGGGGCACAGCTGGGGACATGCCCCCAGAGGCGGCCACTGCAGACACCCTGCGTTTCTGTGGCCATGGTGGGTGCACAGCCAGCTAGCTCAGCTCCCAGAGGCTTCAGGCTGAGGCCAGGCCAGAGCCGGCCAGCATGTGGGACCAGCTGGTCACCTCAGGGCTGCTTTCTGCCTCTTCCTCGGTTCCAACCCACTTCCTCATCTGATTCAGTGGGTCCTTGCACTGACCTCGGAGGGGGCAAGGGACGGATTGTGTACCCATTGCTTGGATTAGGACAGTGAGGCCCAGAGGAGTACAGATAATGCAGCCAGGCACCAGTGTCAGGAGCCAGGGAAAGGGGAGGCTGGGAGAGTGTGGCCTCCCCTCGGGTTGGGAGGATCCTGGCAGAGAGGACTGCACGAGACACCCTCATGGGTCCACTGTCTGCCAAAGCTTGGCAAGGGGTGTGGCCAGCCTAAGTAACGAAGGTGGGGCCCCTGGCCCCTTTGGGATTGGCTTTGGCTGTGGCGGTCAAGCCAAGGAGGGGCTGGAGTTGGGGTGAGGAGAGAGGGAATGGGGGCTCAGTCTCCCTGAAGACCACAGCTGTTTCCCTCTTGCTTCTCTGGCCTACAGCCCATCTACTGGGGAAGCCCGAGGGCGCAGCCAGCTTTGGGAGAGGCTACTGGCACTTGGGTCACATGAGACTGCAGCAAGGGGCTGTTTGAAGAGCCCGGTATGGTGGGCTCAAATGGGGCCACCCAAACTGTGCGAGGGCAGTCCCCAAGCTTGGCTGGGGACACCAGGCCCACCTCTTCTGATCCTGGAGAGAACAAACAGCCCAGAGGTGGTTGGGGGGATGTGTGCACGCACACTTGCACAGCACAGGACTCAGCCTCCCTGGGGTGCAGGAGGCTGTGTAGCTGCCGTAGCTGGGATGGGGAAGGACAAGAGTGGACAGTGTCAGAAAACCGAAGGGGATAACACAGCGTGAAGTCGGTGGGATGGAAAGGGATGTTCGAGCTACCCACCAGAGGCTGACCCAGGGCCCTACAGGGACGGGAGCACAGAGCTCCGAGTGTGGAGTCGGGGGGGTGTTGCCCCTGTGTTCTGCCTCCACTGAGCGCCACACTAATAGGCTACAGCTGCCGGGGTGGGGGCCTAATTCAAACCAGCAGGTTGCCTCGTTCCCTCCTGCTGTGTAAACGTCATGGCCTTGGCATGCCTCACCAGTAGCTTCCAGGATCCTCTCCCTCCCTGTTGGTTCAAGGGACTGTGGGCTTCTCATTGGTGACTTGAGCCTGGCCCTCCACGTGAAACCTGTGGGCTCCTACCCTCCTCCTGGAGGCGATCCCAGGGCCCGCGTCCCCGGGCCTTTGATGTATGCTTGGCTCTAAGCATTTAATTCTCCCTACTTCCCAAGAGGGAGGCCTTGGTATCCCAGATTTTCAGAGGAGGAGCTGAATTATAAAGGTCAAGCAATCTAACTAGTTAACAAACTAGAGAGTGGCAGAGCAGAACTTGAACCCAGAAAGTCTGGCTCTGGCCCAGACCCCTTACGGACTATACCACAGACTCGTTGCTCACAGAGATCCTTTATCTCTTCAAAATAAAGTCAAACTAGGCTGGAGGCATTGACATTAGTGGGGTCTTTGGCAGCCTTTCTCTGGGAATCTGGCCTGCTGGTAGAGGTTAGTTGCAGGAGGACCCGGGTAACCTGGGGCTGGGGGAGTGGCAGCCCAGGCCTCCATTCCCTGTAGGCCCTCTGGGAGGCCGACTCCTCTCCAGACGGGTCTGGGAAAAGGATGGGCACCACGGATTCCCATGCCCAGTTGTGCCAGTTGCGCGCACCCTCTTTTAGGGCTTATGAGCCGAGGAATGGGCAATCCACGTCTTCTTGGTGCAGACGAGCCGTCAGAGGCCCAGGAACAGACAGGATGCGGGGGTCTCTCCTGCAGCCTGAGGTCACTTTCTTTACCTTGATTTCCTCAGGGCTCTATGCCGGTTCAGACACAGCAGTCCTCAGGCTGGCCTGGGTCCTGGGGCCGGGCTCTGAAACGCAGTTCAGCCTGCAGAGCTGTGAACGGTGGGCCCAGGGTCTCTAAGGGGCAGAAGTACTTGGCCTGGAGCTCGGCACAGCCCCACTCCGGCCTTTTGAATCATAGGGAGGAGAAGAGAAAGGGGCAAGGGCACTGCGTCTGCCCTCTACTGAAACCTTTAAAGAAAACAGACCGTTAAAGCCTCCTGCCCCTTTGTGTGTGTGTTGCGGCAGTGTGCTCCCCTGGCCTCACACACACACAGCATCAGGCACTGACTGGAGCTGCCCGGAGTGGGTCCTGAAGACGAGCAGGTGCCCTGTTCTTCCAGGGCACCCCCTCCCTACCCCTGTCCTCAAAGGACTTCTCCCTGCCCAGCAGGATTCCTCTCAGCTTGCTTCCCAGCTCAACCCCTCACAAGTGCTGCATGGGACTTCTTTGTAGAAACCAGCAGAGTCCAGGCTCTTCTAGCATGTGAGGCATGGCTTCCGGGCCTCACCTAGTCAGCTAGTTTGCATCACCTGCGTGGCAAGTTTCTCTCTACACGGACTACGGTTTCCTCTCCCTTCCCAACAGTGGTGTCCAGCCAGTTTTCACTTGTGATAGGGGCATTTTTCTTGAATTCTCTTACCTCCCATTTAACGCCCGGCTGATTCAGAAAGTCAAGGCCAAAATCCTTGACACGTTTCCCCCCAGTGCTGCCCAGCTGATCAAAATGATCACTATCAGAATGTGAACACAATGCTGGAGCTCACTAAAAAGGAACCTCACTTGGGGATTTCCCTACAGTACAAAGACTCTGAAATTTTCTTTAAATTTTAATGCATCCAGATTGGACTATTGTCAGGGATTGCCTGACTTGGGGGTCTACTGTTAACTCAATTCTGAAAACTGAATCTCTGCAAGTCTTACTGTGAGAAGTTATGAGGTATTCACTAAGAAAATACAAATTCCTCGGAGTCCCGAGGAGAAAAAAGTTAATTGTACTTGCCCTGCAAATTCTCATGTGGACACTAAAAATATCACCATGAATGTTTTCTCTAAGAGCCAGTGCTCTGTGCCTAGTGAACTGGTAGAGAGGGAAGTGTGGAGGCTGTGGGTGGTTTAGTAGGTAAATGTTCTGTCCCCAAGGCAGCAACTCCCAGAGAAGATGGGACATATTCCTTCCTCAGCAAAGACCTCTGTATGCAGGTCACCTCGGCTGAATGACAACAACGGAGCTGGAGGAAACCTGGAGTTTGCAGGGCAAGAGAGACCAAGCACCATCCCGTGTGCTTGGTACACAAAGCACCATCACCGAGCAGGTGCACCATCTGGGCAGGTGAACATCTCTGCCTGCAGTGCCTCTCCGGCCCCACCTCGTGCCCCGCCGATACTCAGCCGCCAGATGGAAACGGGCAGCAGAGACGAAGTCTCTTTGCCGCCTGGCTCAGCAAAGAGACTCGACATTTTCTTTTCCATTTCGGAAAGATTACTGGAAGTCTGGACGAGTAAAGAGAGATGACACAGGCACAGATTTAGACTAAGTATATATTTTAATTTCTACAAGGTCCCCCTTTTCAAGTTTTAGGAACATTTAAATGAAGTGTATACAAATTAGACATTGCCAATATGTACAAAAGTATTCTCTACAGTTTTTGAACAATACCAGCTATATCATGTTTCATTTGCAGTAAACGACATTACAAAAACAGTCCAATAATGCATTTTCTATTAAGAAGCACAATACACAACATAATTAAATTTTATTAAAAAATAACTTAAAATACAGAACAATCCCCTCTAGGCAGAAAAGCTGTTTCTGTAGTTCATTCAGTAAACACACAGTTGAATGCTACGGCTGAGGGCTGTTCTTGTCCATGGAAGAAACAAATGAGGCTTCCAGGGCCCACCTTGTTGGGATGAAACTCCAGCGCAATGGGCAGTGATCGTCTGTGGTAGGTGGGGTTCTGAATGGCCTGCGCCCCCCCCCCCACTCCATGCCCAAATCCCAGGAACCCACGCCTGTGCAGTCACTCCTGTGATTATGTTATGTTCTATGGCAGAACTGACCTTAAAATAGGGAGACTTGATCAGTGGGCTTGATCTAATCACATGAACCTTAAAACAGAGGAAGAAGGCAGAGGGATGGGAGGCGTGAGAACATGGGCCATTGAGAATTTGAAGATGGACGGGAGCACGCGAGAAGGAATGAGAGCAGCCTTCAGGAGCTGAGGCAGAAGCCTTCAGATGACAGCCAGCAAGGAACTGAATGAACTTGGAAGCAGATTCTTCCCCACAGCCTCCATAAAGGAATGCTGCCCTGCTGACCCTTGATTTCAGCCTTGTGAGACCCTGAGCAGAGAATCTAGCCACACTGTGCCAGACTCACAAGCTACAGAACTGTGAGCTAAGAAATAGGCGTTGTCTTCTGCTGCTAAGTTTGGGGTACTTTGTTACACAGCAGCAGAAAACAAATACATCGTCCAAGGGTAACTTTTCTTAACCTAATTAGATTTGGCAGTTTGTTGGGCTTCTGAATGCGTTTTTTTTCCCCCACTGAATATTACAGGCAACTTTTGAAAACCCTTCACATGAATCACACATGGTTTTGTGTTTACTAAGAAGTCCGTTTATTTGACTTGGGTCCTGTTTTCTAACGTACTCTATCAACCTGGCAAACAGCTGACCACTTAACCCTGTTTATGAACCTTTTACGGATGACCATTTTAATATATCCAAGGTCTCCCCTCCACCCATCCGAGGCTGTCAAATCCCTCCAACTGAGGGCTCTTTCCCACTTCCCAGGTACCCCTAGCCAAGGCCTGGGTTGGGTTGGTGCAGAGTTCCACACCCGACATCCAGTAGGATTTTCTTCTGTGTAACTGATTAAACTGGCACTAAGGTGATTAAGTACACTTGGGGGAAAAACTCAAAAGATTTAAAAAAAAAAAAAAAAAAAATCACACCAGTTTTTACAGGTCAAATCCTTTTTGGAGGAACCACCCCAAACCGAAAATGTGTCATCTGTGCTGTCGTGCACACCCTCTTCCCCTGTGTGATGTCCCGGACTTCCTCGTGTCGTGCGAGGCTTCACCGAGTCAGAGCGGGTCACGGCAGAAAGAGGAAAAACATGCTGGTGCTTAGAACAGTTCAGCTGCTGTTGTGGTATCTCTCTCTCTTACTTGAAAGACTTAAAAGCTCTGCCAAGTGTCTCCAGGATGGTGGCAGTGAGGTTTTGGTGGTACTTTGAAGTCCACTCTTCAATCGACTCTTCCCGAGGCACACATGTCAGTTACGTGCAGCAGCCCTGAGCGGCCACACAACCTTCTGGGTCAGTCCTGCCTGCTCCGGAGGACCCCAGGCCACACCTGAGCTGGAGAGAAGCCCTCCAAATATTTAAAGTGAATACAGCTCAGAAGGAACGTTTGGCGCCAGTGAATTAAAATAATAATAATAATAATAATCTCTCTTCTAGGAGATTCTAACGTAAAGTACACGTAAAGAGGCACCAAAAGGTACCGAGCACCAAAACATGAACTGGAATAGAATTGTTTCTACAATCTAAACTCGTGATAGTGTTCATTAAAAAGCACATAAAACATTAGGTCCTTAGGGACAGTGCAGGTACACAGTTAAGGCCGATTTATTCTTCTGAACCTCACCTGCCAGCCGGAGTGGGCTGTATGATGACCACTTTTCCCGATCCTCTGAGACAACCAAGAAGTAAGGAAAGAATGAAGAACTCCAGAGCCACTGCCTTATATTCCTGGCTACCATCAAGTATCAATTCTGGGTGGTTTGTTCTTAAGAGCACGTATGTATGAGACTGTGTGATTGGTACATAAATATTTGGCCACCTTTAACAGTTCTTCACAGTTCTATGCTTGGCAGCATATATGCTAAAACCTGAAAAACGGGCAAAAAGAATCTGTATTCTAAGGAATACATGAGATGGAAAGAAATCATCTGTCTAAAATAATATTGCAAATGATACTTAAATTTCATGATTTCTTGATTCAAGAAAATGAAATTCATTTCCATAGTTGGCTACTGTAAAGTGTGGCATAAAAATATTTTTAGGAGACATATCTGTATTTTAAATTCTGTGTACATGTAAATGAATGATAACAATTAAGTGCCTATTTTTGAAACTTATCTCTAATATTGAAATAGAACAACAGACTGCCATTAAGTTTCTCCAACTTTTAAGTTACCAGATATTTACAAATAAGATATAATTTGTATAAAAAAAAAGGGGGGGGGACATTTTCAACTATATGTGCTGCTTTCACTGGGGCTCCGGTGATGAGAGTAACTTCGGTCACTTTCACTGTCAGAGCCATAAGATCTACAACTCCTGTATAACAAAAGAAATATACAGACACCTTTTAACTTCAACCCTTTGAATTCCTCTTGAAGCCTTTTTTTTTTTTTTTTTTTTTTTTTTTTTATATGAGTGGCTTGAAAGCAATACTGATGTGGCAGAGCACAGTGGGTGGATGAGTGGGGTCTTGACTGTGGCAACAGTGTGGACTTTTCAAAGACGTTTTAAATGACAGAATAGTAATATCAACGTTAAGATAAAGAAACATCGCATCTTGGGAAATTACTTGAAATCCACTCATGCAAATGAGCAGAATAATTTTCCATGTTACCCAAACTGAACATCAATATTTAATGAGACCGAGGAAGCAAGGGATAAAAAAGGTACACAAATAGTTTCATTAAAAATATGGAAACCAAGGGGCGCCTGGGAAGGCTCAGTCGGTTAAGCATCCAACTCTTGATTTCAGCTCAGGTCATGATCTCATGGTCGTGAGATAGAGCTCTGCATGGGGCAGCTTAAGATTCTCTCCCTCTCCTTCTGCCCCTCCCTCCCTCACTTAACCCCTCACTCCAAAAAAATTAAAAAAAAAAAAAAAAAAAAAAAAAAAAAAGGGAACCCAAAAAAAAAAAAAAAATGGGGACCCCATGAGGGATGTGGGAGGAAGGTAGGGCAGGTGCATGCAGATAGGACCTCTGGGAAACTAAGTCAAGAGGACCTGGCAATTGTCACCATTCAGTTATTTTGAAAAAAATTCAGGGAGCCAGTCACTTTGCCAAATGCTAGGACATACACAGTAGACCAAGTATAGTTTCCTGGGGCTCAAGGACAGTACAGAATAGTGGACAAGACAAATAGGGCACACGGCAGGGAGGTGGGGGTGGCGTAACTCAGGGTGAACAGTCAGGGCGGGCCTCCTGGGGCAGTGGGTTGCAGCTGAGGCCTGTGGGGTAGGTAGGTGGGAATTGGCCATTTCAAGAGGCGTGTGTATCTCCAGGCAGAAGGAAAGGTTCTAGCACATTAAAGGAGGGAAGACAGAAAAGCCCCAGCTGGAGCTGGTAGGTAGGGAGGCCTTACATGAAATGCTAAAGAGCCTAGACCTGCCCTTCTGGCAGCAGGGAGTCCTTCAAGAGTTTCAAACAAGGGAGGTGTTTAGATTATACCGATATTCAACAAGGATCACTGACAGTAGTTGCAATGAATGGGAGAAGGGTTAAGACCAAAAAAGCAACTAGGAAAGGGACACCATAAAAAGTCAACACAAAGACTCTTACAGTACCAGCCAAAATATGTTACATAAAATGTAATATGTGTAAATATCTATAATATATAAAAATGTTTTTACTAAAAATTGATGGTATAAACCTCAACTCTGCTGTTGAAGCAAATGATGACATTTTAGTATACATTTTTTGATTAAAAAAAATTAACAAATCTGTTTTGCTATTTTTAGCAACTAGCCCTATTTAAAAGAATGGCCCATGGTTTAGGTGACCTTCTCTCTTTACTCCTTGCAAACTATTCAAAGATACGTAAGTATTACAAGATCCATTTTGGATTCACACATGTAACAATACCCAGCAAACCTGACCCGGCAACCCTTAACACAACGGCCACTTTTATTTAGTAGCTGCCTGTGGATTGCTGAAATTCGAGAAGAGAAAAATACTTCTGTCCTCCCAAGATTACGCTTTCTCTTCTATTAGCTGTCACCTCATGCACCAAGTGCCCACAGTACCGTGCAGTGCCCTAAAGGAGGGGGACCCACCTGGACCGCCTGCTGTAACTTCTGCCTCGGTGGTAACTGTCACTCCTCTGGCTCCTACTTCGACTCCGACTCCTGCTATAGTAGCTATCGTAAGTGTAGGACCTGCTTCAACAGCAACAACACACACTCAATTTTCCCACTCAGATACTTATATGCTTCCATTTCTTTTTATGACCTGATCAGTGTTCTCGAAAACAAGGGCCTAGACGACACTGCGAGGACACAGCTGCACAGCAAGTACTGGAAACACTGAACAATTGCCCCAGTCAGACTTACCATAGTAAAAAGAAAAATGTTCATTTATTTTCTGCATTGAAAAATATCACGAAGTTGACACTGAGTTAAGTTTGAATGAAGGTGGTGGATCTTATTAGGCAATTATATCCGATAAACACCTGCCATTACAACTGGTCATCAATGGTCACTTTTGACACTAGAGTACCATGGGCCAACAGATAAAAGCTGTCAAAAAGACCTCACGTAGATAGGGTAGGATTACATGAGACAAATACAGTATCTACACTTTTCAACAGAATACAGCACTTTTGAAAAGGAAGTGAAGGGTTTTATAAAACAAGGCTTTTCAATCCCGCCCCCACAAATGGTTCCCCACCCCTTCCGTACCTGGACCGACTGTGGGGGTCGTACGAGCTGCTCCTGGATCTGCTCCTGCTGGATGTCCTAATATTAATCACATGAGGGACCATCATCTTGTGGGTCAGGACAGGCTATATAAAAAATCTAGACGTTTCTTTGCCCACCAAGGAAAAAACACAATGAAATCCAGTAGCTGTATTTCATTTGTATATCAAAAGTATGTTGTACTTTTTAAAAGCCAGGTTGGTTATCATTAGAAAGCTTATGTCTTATTCAATTCTTCTATGAGATGCACATAACGAAAGTCTCCGGGGAGGTTCGAACTGGGTGGGGAGGGAAGGGTCTGCACAGGTCAGACGTCTGTAAGTAAAATGAAGCTGCAGCACTGGAAAATGCCTGAGAGGCAAGAGGGTTTCAAGAACGTGGAAGAAATAGAGACCCGGGGTCACCCCCGACACGCTTCATCTTGTGGCCCCTGTTAACAAATCAGTCCTCCTATCCCGATCCCTAGTCCGAGTCAAGAAAGAGGTGACTGCAGAGGTGAACTAAGGTTAAGGAAGATGTAGTGGAGGTGGAGGGAGGGGGAGCTGGCGGGCAGGGCCTCTTTTAAATATTTTTACCGCTTCTCTTTCCTCACTCTGATAAGATCACATCCTGAGAAGAGCCAGTGAGAATCTGACAGTTCTTAGAAACAACTGGACGAGCCAACAGGCCTGTCTAGTATTCAACAGTGACAGGATTCTTCTCAACAGCTCCCCCACTCTGCCTGCGCACGCCCTGAAGAGCAGACAGGATGGAGACCACACGGGAGGGCGGGGTTCGCGAGCTCACCTGTGGCTTTTGTAACTGCGGTAGGAGCTGCTCCGGCTTCTTGTGCGGCCTCTGCTGTACCACCCTCTGCTCCGACTTCTAGAGTAGCTTCTTGATCTGCAATTAAGAGTGAAAAGGCACAATTATATGAACTCACCTTGCTGTTCAAGGCCTTACTAGTACAGTGGGAAGGGGAAAACACAACAAAAGGAAAAGTCTTTCATGGAACTCTTCATTGTGGGTGTGCCAGTGGTAGCTTATGAACAGTGTTTAAATTGAACAGAATGGAATAAACCAGAACAGGCTGCCAAAGGTGTGTTCACTGGAACCCTATCTGTAATATCAGAAGAAGAAATAATCCAAATCTCCATTAATGACAGAATGGGGGAAAAAATTAATGCACAGATATACAGCAGAATATTCTAATGTAGGAAAATGACTGAACTACAGCTACATACATCAACAGAGACATCTCCTGGAACTTAATGTTAAGTGAAAAATGCATAAATAGAACACATGACGTATGTATGTATAAAGATCTTTTTGAAAACCTACAAAAACAACACTGTATACAAATAGAAACATCTCTGGCAAAACTGAAGAAAAACAACAAAACTATAACAGAAGTTTAGAATAATGTTCAACTTTAGAAGAAAGGAGGGTAGGGATATATCAGGTATGTCAAAGCTCTATTTTTTAAACTAGATGACATTTTAAATTATTTATTTATACCTAATCACTTCTTTTATTTTTTTGTATCTATTTAATACAACAAGGAACTTAAGTAGCACAATTCTGCCCCCCCCCCCCCAGCCCGCATTCACTTGGCTCCCCACCCTTCTCCCCCAACTTTATACCTGTCATTTAGGACAGAACAATACCCCTATGTCTAGGCTGCTATGTAACATTTTCATAGTTTTTTTTGTTGTTGTTGTTTTTTTTAATGTTTATTTTTGAGAGAGAGAGAGCATGAGCAGGGGAGGGGCAGAGAGAGGGAGACAGAGGATCCTAAGCAGGCTCTGCACTGACAGTGGAGAGCCCGATGTGGGGCTCGAAATCACAAACCACGAGACGATGACCTGAGCCACAGTTGGACGCTTAACCGACTGAACCATCCAGGCACCCCCTCATAGGTTTTATTTTATTCACTATGTACTTATGTTTTGGAAGACATGATGTGCTTCCAGTTTATCTATAAGAAAATGGAACACACTGTCTTCTAGTAAGACTCCCGTCATTTATTCAACCATTTTTTTTTCAATTACTCAACAAGTATAGAGCAGACTCTGTGAGGTGACTAAAAGATGAGTAGGAAGTAGTTCCCGACTTCAGTGAAGTCACAGTGTGGTTAGGGGAGTCAGGGCCAGGCGAGTAACCAAAACAGGGAGGCTGTCCAGTCTATCAGCTGCATAACCTAAAGCAAATTCCTTAGGCTTTCTAAGCCTGTCTTCGTTTCGAAGATGAAAGGCCAGCCACTCCAAAGGCAGCAGTAAGAAGCTAAGTGAGTGGCCAGCATCAACAAGAGCTCAGAACTGCTGGAGTGTGAATGAGAAGGCAGACGTTGAGCAGACAGGGAGCCAAAGTAGCTCCATAGCTGACCGCACCTGGCCTATGAACCTAGAGAGAACAGGCCAGGATTCACCAGCTCTCCAGGCCTGCTGCGAGTCAGGGCAGGAGGAAGAAGAGCCCACAACACAAGCATGGAACGGTCTGAGAGGGAAGAGGAGGACCACCGGCAGGTGCCAGAAGAACGGAAAGGACTGAAAACATGCCCTGGCACTCATGCGAAGTATCTGAAAATAGCCCGTTAGGGAGAAGCAGGGAGGGACGGCACAGAAGGCAGCCTGCAAGCAACTAAAGAGTAAATGGGGCACTGTTACTACAGACGGCACGTACTGGTTCCTATTTTTAAAGAAATCTGGGTGGGAAAGGGAAGATAAACAACTAGAAAGGGGAAAAAAGTTCTCGAAGATTCTTATGTTTTAAGTTCAAGTGATGAAGACCAAGCACAATAATATATTAATGGATAGGAGTAACTAAGAGACAGTGAGGTAAAACCGTGAACTATTTATAAAGAAAATTTAAAAAGGAATACAAATTACTAACTTCATGCCACCATCACTAATTTTTTAGTTTGTAAAAATTCTCATTCTCTGCACTGTCTATGCTGACCAAAGTTACAGGCAACCTGAACCAAAATACATAAATCTAAAGATGATCGGTCTTGCCATGCCCCTCCCCCAATCCTTGAATAAAGATCAACTAGATGCAGGTCTTGGGAGGGTAACTTTGCTTCTCTGGCCCTCACCTTCCACTTGTGTAAAATGGAGGGTTAATGATCTCTAAATCCTACACAGTTCTAGATGTTCAGGATTCCCTTCTACGGCATCACAGAGAGGTGGGAGAACAACACACACCTTGAAAGAGAGAGACTTGCCATCTACCACGGCAACTCATCTCTGTTGCCAAAGAGCTTTAGTTGATTAAGCTAATAGTTTTTTTTTTTAAGTTTATTTATTTTGAGAGAGACAGAGACAGCGTGAGTGGGGGAGGGGCAGAGAGAGGGAGAGAGAGAATCCCAAGCAGGGTCCGCACTGTCAGCACAGAGCCCGATGTGGGGCTCAAACTCATAAACCGTGAGATCGTGACCTGAACTGAAAGCAAGAGTCGGACGCTTAACGAACTGAGCCACCCAGGCGCCCTGAAAAGCTAATAGTTTTTGACACTGAGCCCAAATTTCTTCCCCTAAAATCTCCACTTCCTATGCTCCCGATCTGCTCTCTGGGTCACACAGCACAAGACTTCCCCTCATTCCCTTCCAGACATTTGGAAATAGTAATCTTGTCCCTAATTCTGATGTTCTTCCAAGCTAAAAATAACAGACTCTCCTTGGGAGGGAAAAAGGAAAGAGAATAAATACAGGGCTCACCGATAAGACGATGTAGAACTTCGTGATCGACTTCTTGAGTGACTGTAGGAGACAGACCTTGTTCTGTGTCTTGATTTGGTTTCAGATTTACTTCGAGATCTGCTTGGACTCCTGGACTGGCTATCCCCATCCCGACTAGGTGTCTGCTCATCACTTGAACTCTCCTGATTTCTTGGCCTCCGGTTTAAGCGTGCTGTCTTTCTTACTTCATCAAAGAGAGACCCAGGCCGGACTTTATTTTTGCTTTTGATTTCTATCCTCAAGCCTTGTGGCTTCATCTCAGGTGCAGCAGTCAATGCCTTCACTTCCACAGTGCTGGATGTAGTAGCAGCCGGGGCGGCCACGTTCCCCACACCTTGCAGGGGCTTCCATTTATTATCTAAGAGACCGATCTGGCTCTTCTCAGCCACCTCTCTCTTCACAGTGCTTTCTGCAGCACCGGCAATGCCAGTGGGGCCGCCGTCCTGTTTGCCCATGTCCCCCATTGTTTTGCTTTCAGACGTGCTGCTTTCCTGCTTTAGCTCCTCTCCCTCAGGACGCTCCGTGTGCACATCCTGCTTTAAAACAATGTTTATATCTGGGGTGTCGAGCCTTGAGTTTCCTAGAGGGGATGCCTCCTTTGCTGGGGAACTCCTATCAGGAGTGCAAATCTCCATGTTGTCATCTGTCTGAAGCACATCTTCCACTCCACTTGAGACAATTTCTGCAATATGCTGAACGTTTGAGGGAGAAGCAGCTACATTTTCATCAGTATTTAAAGCTCTAGGAGAAATGCTGAGTTTACTATCATCTTTAGTAGGCTGGTCAATATCTGATGGAATCATTACTGTATTACATTTACCTGAAAGGTTGCCCTCTTCACAGGACTTCTCAGTTTGCACAATACTTTCTTTCAAGGTTTCACTGTTTTCAGAAACTTGTTTTTTCTCTTTTGCCTCCTGAGTAACTTGCTTTTCACTAATCTCCTCTTCCTCCTCCTCACCAAATTCTAGTGGAGGCTGCCAATGAAATGCTTGTTTTCGTTTTGGAGCCTTGTGCTTTTTGTCTTTTTTCCCTTTCAATTTCTCTTTTGCTTTTTTGGTCTGTTCCCTTTTAAGATTTTCCTTTGACCCGTGTTTGTGCTTCCGTGCCTTTCTTCTAGCGTTTTCTGAATTGGAATAGGACCCCTCAGAATCAGATGTTGAAGACCGCTGTTTACTTGACTTCCAAGCACCATTACCATCAGGCAGTGAAGTACTTGCTGAAGACTTTGTTGTGGATTTGGCTTTGATGTGAATTTCACCAAACTCTGACTCAGAATCTGATGTGGCTTCACCTTCCTCCTTATCAGAAGATGGCCGGGAAATATTTTTACTGTTTTTAGTTCCATCTCGTTCGGAGTTTGATTCTGAGTCCCATTTACTTCCCGCATAATTCTTTCTTTTGTGCTTACTGCCATTTCTAAGGTGATCAGAAAGATTCTCTTTCAAGGCTCTTTTTTTTGAACGAGGGCATTCTTGTTCGGGCTTGGATTTCTCTTCATCTCTGTTTCTCTCTTGCTTATTATTCATTTCCTTTTGGACTTGCTTCTCTTTCTCCTGGGCTGACTGTGTAACTTGAACACTTGACTGTTCACTGTCTGAAGAATAATCTAAAGATGACCTGCTTTCGCTATACTTTCTCTGACAAGACTTGTCCCTGCTTTTCATATATTTATGGCGAAGTGTCTTTTCGGAACTGCTGCTGTGCCTTTTACGAGAAGTGTTACCTTTCTTCCCGCTGGATCTGTATTTTCTCTTGGCCCGTCTTCTATCATCACTGCTAACAGAAGAGTACGACGATGATCTACTACACTGTGAATGATCACTGTATTTATTTCGTGAATGAGATCTAGATGAGGGAGACCTAGACCTCGAACGTGAACTAGCTAGACTTCGTGACCTTGTGTATGATCTGGAATAAGATCTACTCCTAGACGATCTGCTCCTTGACCTTGGTGAGCTTTCTGAACTTCTGTCACTGTATTTTGAATAAGCACTCCGATCACTTTCTGAATTTTTTTCTCTTTTGTGGTAGGATGATGAACTTCCAGTCTCTTTAATATTTGCTAAACTGTAAGTGCTTTGGATGGGCAGCAAGTGGGTTGTTTTAGCTTTCATTTCCTGAATTCGCTCATAAGAGGGCTTCCAGGGCTTCTGTCCAGGCTTCCACCTTGAAGGAGGGGGACTGTCACTCAGTGGTATTACAGGAATATTTTCTGCCACCACCGCTTGTACTATGACATTTTCATTTTGTGGTACTGTTGTTCTTAAAGGTTCTGTTTTAACCGGTTTGTTTTCACTTAACTGAGAGGCTGTTCTTTTTGGTGATTTTGATGCTGTCCTTTGGTGCCCTGACTTGGAACTAGATCTGGACTTTGATCTACTTCGAGAATGTGATGAAGATTTTGATGGAGTCCTTGATCTTGAGCTTCCTCTAGAGTAAGACTGTGAGTGAGATTTAGATCTGTAGGAGTCCCTGCTGGAATGGGTTGAAGAGCTCTGGTCATCCTTATCAGATTTAGACCAGTCCCTCTTTGATGAGTGATGAGACGATAACGAGGAAGAACGACATCTCCTTTCTCTATCACAAGAGGATTTCATTCGTCGGGTGGAAGATTTTGAGGATTCTATGTCAGATGGTACAATAATCCTTCTCTTCTTAGTCTGCTTGTGTCTTCTGCAGTGTTTCTGCTTTTTCGCTTTCTTTTTATGCTTCACCTTTTTCTCTTTTCTGCGTTTTTTATGGTGACCCTCGGAGTGTCTTGCCGTACTAAGGTCTGAATAATATCCATTATAGGACCATGATCTGGATCTCTGGGACAAGCTTCTCTCATCCCATCGGCTTGAACAGGGGTCACTTAATCTGTAGAAAATGACCCAACATGCATGCAGTTATTTACAAGCATGTTTCTATATTTTAAGTTTAAAACACGTTTGCTGTCAATACAAATGCATTGACAAAAGCCCAGTGAACAACATAGTACTGACTCTATCCACACTTTGAGTGCACGTAGGAAGGATAAATCAGAGGGATAGGCTTCGTGATTTCAGAGACGCACTAACAACTACTAACAGAGTTACTTACAGAAGGACTTAGTTTAGTTTTTTGTTTCTGTTTCAATTAAGCAAAGGATTTCAAATTTGACAGAAAAATGATTTTGAGAGTCAAACGAAACCAAAGCAATTCATCACAGGAGCGCCGGTCACATCCCGAGTTCCCGCCCAGGATCTGTTCATGACCCTCTGCTTCTGGGAGCAAGTTTTGAGAGAGAGTCCAATTAAGTTCCCAAACAATTCTGTCGATTCCCTGCAGACAGAGGAGAGCTGCCTGAACTTTAAAGAGAAGCGTCTGGAGAAGCTAGCATGGCTTCTGTTTTATTTCAGCTTCACAGAGGTAATCAAGACTCTCTCTTAAGGTTTCGGTTAAATTAGTACAGAAATGGAGGAAAAAGCACATAAAAACAGATGCAAGTTTTACAATCTTAACGGCAACCTGTAACGTCAGGGCCCACAACTCAGAGGCCTCCATACCACTGTGTCTAAATCACTCTCACACAGCAGATGTGCACCTTTCATTCCCTCTTCCAACTTGTAACCATACTACTGGGCACTCAAAGAGGAAAAGAGA
This sequence comes from Panthera uncia, assembly GCF_023721935.1. NCBI lineage: Eukaryota > Metazoa > Chordata > Mammalia > Carnivora > Felidae > Panthera > Panthera uncia. The sequence goes on from NC_064810.1 coordinate 145,637,171, forward strand.
CTTCTACCGGGAACGATTATAAAGGGTCCTACTGGTATGTTTTTCACTAGCTATTCTGGAGCCAGGCCCATTTCTACAACAGATATTCCACTGTGGGGTGTTACTAAGGGTAAGAGACAGGTACACTGTTGAAGCAGCAACAGTCCCTGGGGTCAGAAGTTAACCAACACGAAAGGTACAGATTTTCTATCTATTCAATCATCAGTGACTAAGAGCCAGTGACCTGACTAGGAAAGAACCTGCTATATAATTTTTAGGTGCTGATTATTTTTAAAATTGTACAGGAAATCTCTGAGAGATTCGGTTGTTTTATAGTTTTATGAGGGAAAACAGAATCTTGATTTAAAAGCACCCTGAAGCCAATCAGCCCTCCTAGTTAATAGCTCTCTTTCTGCCAAGTATTTCCAAATGTATTCTCTTTGGTCACAGTCTAACTTTCAATGTAAGTCTTTAATGAAAAGTCCAGAAGTAAGTCTCTCTCCCCTTAACACTTAAAATATAGCAGACACAGAATTGTGCTTATACTCAAGGCTCTTACTTGTCTCCTTTACTCCATTTTTCTCCACTAGGTGGTCTGTATGCTCTTAATCTCTGCATTTCCTCTTTCCAGTGAGGAGGAGTTTCACTGCTATCATCATCGTCTGATTCAGAACATGATCTTGATCTTGGAGGTGTGTGATAGCGCTTTAAAAATAAAGATAGGAATAACTATTTTTAAAATACCTCTCAATTACAGTCTGCTATAGGACAGAGTTAGGAGTATGACCCAAACTCAGATGCCATTCAAAGGTTATAATGATTAAAGTACCAAAAGGATGGTATGAAGTTATGTCAAACGTAAGAGACTAAAAGAAATGGGATTTTTTCTTTGAAATCCTAACAGTTACCTTCATTAGCCTAGATTACTCAACATACTAAGATTTCTCAACATAATCACTTATTGCTTCTCAGGCCATTTCATACTTAAAAACATAGCAATAAATTTTCATCTAACAGCAGTACGTTCCCATACCTATGGAGAATACAGCTAGTTCCTTGAACAGATGTTGGATTATACCTAAAATTAAGGCTGGGGTTTTGCCTATAGGCAAAAACATACTGCTTAGATAAGTAGTTTGAAAAAAGAAGTCTTAATAAACATACAATTGTACCCCTTCCTTTAATCTTCCGTCCAGATTTTGATACAGATGGTTTCTGATCACTTACAATGGGTGGAACATCAGGAATCTTCCTGGAAAAGAAAACTGAAAATTAAAAATAAGCAAATGCTAGGTGGATTTCTCAATATTTAAATGCAGAATTTATGCTCCTACAAAACAAAATCATTTCATTTAGATCCAACACCTCTGTAAAATGAAGCACTCCCTAGATAATTTTTCTAAGCAAACTCTTCAAATGCCAAAATTTAAAAAGAAAAACAAAAAAAAAGTAATCCAATTGAGTAGAAACATACCATACTATATACCTTTTTAAGCACAGTACTTCTTTTATTTTTTTTTTTAATTTTTTTTTTTTAACGTTTATTTATTTTTGAGACAGAGAGAGACACAGCATGAGCGGGGGAGGGGCAGAGAGAGAGGGAGACACAGAATCAGAAGCAGGCTCCAGGCTCTGAGCCATCAGCCCAGAGCCTGACGCGGGGCTCGAACTCGCAGACCACGAGATCGTGACCTGAGCTGAAGTCGGACGCTTAACCGACTGAGCCACCCAGGCGCCCCAGCACAGTACTTCTTTTAAACAAAATCCCTTTTTATGTCTCTTGTCAAAAACAGTGATGTTCTGAGGGAATCCTAAGATATTCCTGGTTCTTATGCTTAAGTTGTGTTTTTTATTTACATACATACATACATACATATATATATACATACATACATATACATATATATATATATGTATATGTATG
>NC_064810.1:145639473-145735127 GCF_023721935.1 Panthera uncia
CATTATGTTAATCAACATTTTTAACATTTTTATTGGTAAATTATATGTAACACAAAATTGGACATTTTAAGTTCGCAGTTCAGTGTATTAATTACATTCACAATGTTGTACATCCATCACTACTACCTTTCCAAAACTCAAACCCAAACTCTACCCATTAAGGAATACCTCCCCAGTCCCCCCAACTCCCTCAGCCGCTGGTAACCTCCAATTTATGGCCAAATAACATTCCACCGCATGTACACACCACATTTTGTTTATCCATTCATCTGTTGGTAACTTGGGATCAGTTTTCCTCCTTTTTGCTACTGTGAATATGTTGCAATGAACACTGGCATACAAGTATTGTTTGGTTCTTGATTTTCAATTCTTTTAAAATTGTAACAATAGAATTGCTCGGTTACATGGTAAATCTCGGTTTAATTTTTTGAGAAACAACCAAACTGTGTTCCACAATGTCTGCATCATTTTAGACTCCTGCCACCAATGTATAAGGATTTCAATTTCCTTATCGTTGCTGACACTAGTTTTTTTGGTTTTAGTTTTAAATTACAGCCATCCTAGTAAGCGAGTAGTATCTCATTGTGAGTTTGATTTGTATTTCCCTAATGACTAATGATGTTAAGCATTTTTCATGCACTTACTGGCCACTTGTATGAAATGTCTATTCAAGTGCTGTGCCTATTTTTTAAACTGAGTTGTCTTGGGGTACGCGGGTGGCTCAGTCGGTTAAGTGTCCGACTTCAGCTCAGGTCATGATCTCGCAGCTCGTGAGTTCAAGCCCTGTGTCGGGCTCTGTGCGGACAGCTCAGAGCCTGGAGCTTGCTTCGGATTGTGTTTCCTTCTCTCTCTGCCCCTAACCCACTTGCATTCTATCTCTGTCTCTCTCAAAAATAAATAAACATTTAAAAAGAAATTTTTTTAACTGAGTTGTCTTTTTGTGTTACTGTTGTCCATGTTTTTGGTGTCAAATATAAGAATTCATTGTCAAACCCAAGGTCATAACAATTTACTCCTATGTTTTTTAAGAGTTTTATGGTTTTAGCTCTTATATTTAGGTCATGGACTCATTTTAATTCTTGCATATAATGTGAGGTAGGGGTCCAACCTCATTCTGTTGCATGTGGAAGTCCAGTTGTCCCAGCACCATTTATTGAAGAGACAGACTTCTTTCTCCACTGAATGGAATCTGCACCCTTGTCTGAAATCAACTGTCCACATATACTGGTGTGAATTTATTTCTGGAATCTCAAGTCGATCCCATTAGTCTATATATTAATCTTTATGCCAGTACCACTCTATTTTGATACCTATAGCTTTGTGTTAAGTTTTGAAATCAGAAAGTATAAGTGCTACAGGGTGCATGGGTGGCTCAGTTGGTTAAGTGGCTGACTTCGGCTCAGGTCATGATCTCATAGTTCATGGGTTCGCACCCTGCATCAGACTCCGTGCTGATAGCTCAGAGCCTGGAGCCTGCTTCGGATTCTGTATCTCCCTCTCTTTCTGCCCCTCCCCCACTCCTGCTCTGTCTCTCTCTCAAAATTAAATAAACATTAAAAAAAAAGTAGAAGTGTTCCATCTCCGCCCTTCTTTTTCAAGATTGTTTTGGCCATTCAGGGCCCCCTGTGATTCCAAGATTCTGGATATGGACTTTTCCATTTCTGCAAAAAGGCTGCTGAAATTTGATAGGGATTGCACTGAATCCAAAACTTGCTTTGACTAGTACTGACATTTAACAATATTAAGTCTTCCAACCCATGAACGTGCAATGTCCTTCCATTTATTTAGTTCTAAATATTTTGTGATTTTCATTGTACAAGTCTTTTACCCTTTTAATTGAATTTACTCCCATTTTATTCTTTTAATTTTTTTAATGTTTATTTATTTTTGAGAGAGAGAGAGAGAGAGAGTGAGGATGAGTGGGGAAGGTGCAGAGAGAGACAGAGACACAGAATCTGAAGCAGGCTCCAGGCTCTGAGTTGTTGGCACAGAGCCCGACGCAGGGCTTGAACTTGGGAACAGCAAGATCGTGACCCGAGCTGAAGTTGGACACTTAACCAACAGAGTGACCCAGGCGCCCCCCCCCCACCTCTTTTATTCTTTTAGATGTTGTTTTAAGTGCAACTGCTTTCTTAATTTCCTTTTCAGATTGTTCATTGCTGGTTGTTAATAAGCACTTTAAAGGCATTGGCTCATTTAGACTTCTCTTAACAGCACTATGAGGTAGGCACTATTCACATCTTCATTTTAAAGAGAGAATTTTAAGAGGTTAAAAGTCTTGCCCAAAGTCACAGAAAGAAATGCAACTTGACTCTTAAAACCAATATACAGGGTTTTCTAAGGGTCCAGATAAACATAAAATGATACTGTAAAAAAAAAAAAGTAAACTACAAAGTATACAATAGTTTATTCAGCCATTTCATGTTCATGACATGACTTAATTCTCACAATGAGAGAAGTAGGTATCTTGGTAGGCAACCATTAACCCCATTTTCCTTGTGAAGAAAAAGCAGTGAACTTGCCTACCGGTGTTCAGCAAGAATTAACATTTACCTAGGAACCTTTTGGTACTGATCCAATTCTGCTACCCTCCCTTCACCTGACTGCTGGTCAATCAGTAAGGTGGCAAGTTCATATGGCTGACAGCCCTTGCTTCTTATCCTTGCCTATGATGAGTTCTTGAAGCACACTTAATTATAACGCCCAAACGACTGATCAAAATCTTAAGGATCCTAATAAAATAGGTCAATGGGCTATCTTAATACAACACAACTAGCAGTCAATTATGATTTAAAATAATTCTGCACAAAATAACTTCCAAAGATGCTATGTGACTAAAGAAGAGTGACGACCAAACAAAATTACCAGCGGTAATCAGTCACAAATGCAATCACTGCTTTAACAACACCAGATAACAGGGGTCAGCAAACTTTTTCTGAAAAGAATCCAAGAGTAAGTATTTTAGGATTTGTAGGCCAAGAAGAAAATTAAGGCTAATATGTAGATACTTACATAACAAGAAAAAAAAAACAAATTTTAACTAATGTTTTATCAATGAAATTTGAAATATAACTGAGTATCATTTCTTTGTAATAAAGATCTACTAACGAAAGGAATGGAGCCCTTTTAAGGAGGAGAGAGAACATTTCACGTTAATTGGGGTTCACAGTGTTCCCTATCAATACAGTGCTAATGCTGATCTGTAATGAGACTGTACATATTTCATCTTTAAAAAATATCTTTTCACATAGATGGGTTATATGGGTAGCACTTGAAATACTGGAGAGTTCTACCAGCATCACTGTGATGGGCAGTGCACCACGTAGCAGTGTAAGGCAAGAGAACACCACATACAAACTCTGCTACAGCCACTCAAGTCTGCTGTTGTAGCACAGAAACAGCCCTTGCTTATTCTCTTATCATGAACAAATGGATGTGGCTGTGTTCCAGTAAAATTTTATTTATGGACATTGAAATTTGAGTTTCATATAATTTTCACATGTCACAAAATATTACTGTCCTTTTTATTTTTCCTACAAACATTTAAACACAAGAAAACCATTTTTTTTTAGCTCATGGGCTGTACAAAAATAGGCAACAGGCCAAATTTGGTCCATGGACCATAATTTGCTAATACCTGCCATATGACAGAGAAACTAACCTTTCAAGTTTCCTACTTTCTGAAAGTCAAATAGATTCCATCAATGAACTTGGTATCTTATATTTTAAGAAGAATCCCACTAAAATTTATTAACAGCCAGTTTTTAAAAATGAAAACACCAGCTATTAATTCAAAGATAAATCCCATCTTATAATAGCTTTCTAAAACAAGACAATACTAGGCTTTAAAAATATTTAATGAATTAAACGATAACCTTATGTGGAGACCTGACTGTGAACAGGAACACGTGCATAACCTCTTAACCTTCAATGTAACTCTTCATCGGGCACTTATCAATTACACCAGCCACATTATGACATTTCTGTTCAAACAATATTTCTTTTAATAATTCTAAACTTGAGTTAATACACAAAATATACTATTATACCAAATCTAAAACTACACATTACCTTTTCCAATGCAGAGAAGTTATCACTCTCTGTTAGCAAAAGCACTGTTGCTCTGTTAGCAAGTTAGCAAAAGTCACATATTTATGATACTAAATTATATCCCTAATCAATGCAATTAATTTTACACTATTCAAATTGGAACACGTTTCATCACTCAAGTGGATCCAAAGAGTTCAACTAACCCTCTCTTCTGATAACCAAATCTCACCTCTAATGAAAAGTCAAGGAAAAAAAATTAGTAATGAAATCTTTCCAGACCTCCCGTAAGAACTTCTCCCCTGACCCACTTGACCAACCCCCTTTCCCTATTGGTAGAATGTGAATTCTGAAAGGCACGGTACATGTCATTCATTAGCCTGGCATCTCCCACAGTATTCTTCAAAGATCTTTGCCTATGGGTCATGCTCAACAAATAAGTGTGGAAGTGCCATGACCTGATGGAATTACCATTCACAGAAAGGAAAACAAAGAGGTTAATCACCCTACTTACGGTTCAGGTTCCACTGTGACAAGAGGCATATCTCTTCTCAGTAAAAATCGGTTCTCTGGAACTGGGGGAATCTCTTCTGGTCGGACCACAGGCTTTTCCCTTTTAGCATTTGAATCAACTGACCTTTTTTCATTGGTATCACTCCTCTCAGAGTAACTTAGAGAGAACAAATCAAGTCACCAATTAAAATATGCAATGTCTGCATTTCACAAGAATATTAAATAATGATATATAACAATTAATAATAAAACAATAGCGGGGTGCCGGGGTGGCTCAGCTGGTTAAGCATCTGACTCTTGATTTTGGCTCAGGTCATGATCTCACGGTTTGTGAGACTGAGCCCCACGTTGGGCTGTGCTGACAGCAAGGAACCTGCTTGAGATTCTCTCTCCCTTCCTCTATTTGCCCCTCCCCTGTTCACGCATGCACGTGCACTATTTCTCTCTCTCTCAAAATAAATAATAAACTTTAAAAAAATTTTTTTAATTATGAAACAGCAAAACTATTAATATCTCACAAATCTCAAAAGGTGTGTACAATTTTCACAAAGAACATATAAAACATTAACACAGTGAAAAAGCCACAGTACTAAAATTATGGTATGAAACTGTCAAATGATCCTTTGTTCTTTTAAGAGTTTCAGGGATTTTTTTCACCTGCAAACACATAAATCTTTAATATGAAATGTCTGTGCTACCCTTAGATTTGTCAGATTTCAAATTAAAGTTAAAAAAAATGCTATCCTTTTTCAACAATAGGTAATAAAATGAAGTTTACAGAATTGCATATACTTTCCCCATTCCAGAGTGTCTTTGTGTTAGGTTAAGATTACCCTGGCATTTCACACTTACCCTTTTGGGCTCATTATATGTTTATTCCTTGGCTCTTCGGAACTGCTTGCTTCCTTTCGTCTCTTTTTAGAATGCTTAACTTTTGGCCTCCTCTTATGTTTCCTCCTTCTGCTTCTCTCATGTTCAATTTCACTTTCTGAAGAAGATTCTGAAGAGGAAGAGGAATTGGAAGAGGAACCCGAGTCTTCTGAATGAGTTGGTTTCTTCCTTTTTTTCTCAAAAACTTTTAAGAAATATTAACAAAAATATTAGTACTAGATCTTAGTGTCTACCTTTCAGAGTAAAAAATAGTATCATAAAACATGCTTTATAAACAGCAAACTAAAGACAAAATTTAAGTAAACATTTTTTCATGCTGATAACACAATTTGCTGGTGAGATGGTAAGGTAACAAAGCCCTTGCCCTTATGAAGTCTATATTCTAGTTGGATCAGATAAGAAAAGAAGTAAGTAACTGCATACTATGACAAATGAGAAGTGCTCGAACAGAAATACAAAAAAAGCAGGGCAAAGGGAATAGGGAGAGATGGGCAGTAACTGAAGATAACATTCAAACAGAGACTTGAAGGAAGTGACGTAAGGGGTCATGTAGGTATCTGGATGGAGAGTGTTCCAGAAAGAACGGACACCAGCACAAAATCCCTGTGCTTGGCATGTCTGGGTAAAGGTCAACATGGCTGGGAGGGCAATGAATGAGGGTGAAGAGGTGAGAGACACAGGAGAGAACAGACTGCCTTACAGACCAAGTAAAGACTTTAGTTTGGCTAAGAAGGGAGCCCTTGGAGAAGATCACTCTGGTTGCTATTAACAGACTACAGAGTCAAGAGTACAAGCAAAGAGACCAGTTAGGAATTTACTGCTGCTAAGACGAGATTATAAGAAGGGCAGAGGCAAAGTGAATAGTTATGAGGCTACTGCAATAATCCAAGTCAGAGACAGCAGTGGTTTGGACAAGGCTGGTAACATGGGAAGTAAAAAGAAGTAAGATTTGATAAGATTTGTTGATGGCTTGGATAGAAGGTATGATACAGAGGCATGGGTTACTGCTGCATGTACTACTTGAATGGTTTTTCCACTACTAAAGTTCAGGAGGTATCTTTCAACTATAATCTTCACCGTGTTTTACCAGTATCCTAGCTCCCCTCCACTCCCCCCAAAACCCTTACCATCTTTTGATGATTTTGTGGCAAGCACCCCACAGTCAATTACTCGCACATCTGCATAAGGTCTGCTTGCAGCATCGGTTTTCAGATTTTCAATCTGTTCAATTACTTCAAAACCAGAAATAACCAATCCAAAGACGACATGCACCCTGTCACAATACAAATTCAAGAAAGAATTGGTTTGATGACAATTAAGCCACAATCAGTAATCAAGACAACTGTTATAAATGACATGTCTACAGAACTAAATATAAAAGCAAAGTGTTTGATGAATGAAGCAACTAGAAGGGAATTAGAACTTGACATCTGCTTCATAAAAAGGAAAAAATAAAAACACGACTCAAACCGGGCCTTAGTTTTCTGCTTAAAACAATATTTCTTAACTATTTTACGGTGGAGAATCTGAGAACAGATTGCACTCGATACTCAGAAACCGTTGTTACAGGGTCCCTAGAGATAGCAAGGCTGAGAAGTCTATCCATTGCCCAGATTCAGTGACATGACAATATGAGTTCTCAAGACGGACTAACCTCTGATCCTTAAGGAGGGGCTTGGCTGTGAGAGATTAGATCAGGAATCAAGAGCACCCCCCCAGAGGTTCATCCATGGTCCAATTTGTAGTAGACTGGCCACCCCACCAACTCCCCAAGGTAATAAAATGTAACTCTTACCCATCCAAGTGTGGAGCAGGTTTGGTAGTACTATGTAAACATCAACACAAAGATGGCAAAAACCAGGTGTTCGGGTGAACAGAGCAGAAGGGCATGTAGAGAACAAAGAGGTAAAGATAAAAAGATGGGAAAAAGTTAAACATGATACACATCTCAACTTAAAAACCTTACAAACAGCCATAGTAGCCATTTTACTGGTTAAAAAAACCCTCAAGATTATAATTACAAAGTTGTATCTATTTCTCCAATATGAAGACTATACCTATACATAACATATGAAACAGGTTTGAAATGTACAGCATAAATATACAATAAAATTAAAGATACTCTCGAATCCAAAATAACAACAAAAGCAAAAATCAACTCAAAATTCATCAAGATAATTAAAGAGAATAAAAAGCACTATCATCTGCCCTAAGGAAAAAAAAGTGTGATCAACACTTGCTTGCCCCCCTCCCCCCCACCTCCCCCTTAAATGAGTTCTTCTATTTGTTACTTTTCATACTAAGTCAGTCTGCATCTTTTAGGAAGGCAGATGGAGGTAGGCCTCGGGAGTCCTGTTTTCAAAACTTCCTGCCTCTCCCATCTAAGGTGAAGTTCTGCCACTCACACAGCAACTCTGAAAATGCGACAGGGAGCAAACCTCCAATTTGTCAAACTTCTGACAGCCAGCAAGTAATGATGGATAACGTTATAGACACCTTAAATTTCCATGGCCCAGAAAATGCCCAACCAGCTTCTTCTACAGTCACAAACTGGCAGATAGTCACTCTTAGGAAGCCTATGGGGTATTATCTGGTTAAGAGATTTTGAACCCAAACTGGTTTTCCCATAGCATTTTCACAAATTTTCACACTATGTGAACTGCAGTGAAAAAATTCAAAAGCCACAAAAACCTTAGTTTATAATAATGAGAAATAGAAGAATTTGAGAAAGGACACTGGATATGAGGCTATGTTAAAGAAGTTAACTGTACTAGAAGCTCCCATATCAATTTTTATATTCATTTTAAGGCAATTCTAAGACATGTAAGTCAACAAAACACAATTTGTAACCTTCACAGCAATGTTAAAAATCATTGCAAGGAATGATAGCATTTATACTTACATTAAGAATATTCAGTTCTGAAACAGTACTATGGAATTTTTTTAAGTTGTCAATTTAGGAAGTTCCAGAATTTTAAAAGCAATCTTGAATTTTAAAACCACAAAGTCTCAAATTCTCCTTAGAAGACTGAGAAGTGGTAATTCAAGCCAATATAATAGTAAAAATGAGTAAAAACAGAAGAAAGAAAAAGAGAAAATCTAGCAAGCTGGTGAGGAACTAATGATTAAATAATTAAACCAGAATCCAGAAACTACTCTGGATAATAATGTGCTTCCCACAAATATAAAACTTTAGTAAAGCACACTAATGACAGGAAGAAATTAGTACATATGCTGGACAGTGATTCTATTGTATGAAAGATGTAAGAGGTAAAATTTTTAAAGGTAAAAAATGTTCTTATAGTGTAAGGGATCAAATTCAAATATGTAGCAGTGAAAACAAGGAGTGGTGTATTAATTAGGTATATTCCTCCTCCTTCCTTGATCCTTTCTCTCACAACTCTCAAATCTTTTGGTGCTAGGGAAAAGCCTACAGATTTTCCTAAAACACACAAAACCGAATTCAATTTGCTACGCTGGCTAATAGGGGTCCTGTAAAAACCACATGATGGCAAAACTTTCGAGCAAATGGTGAGATGAAAACAATTCAGCTAGTTGCAGTGATGTAGCAACAGACTACTTGAGACTGGATCTGAAGAGGGAATGGCTACCTTGGTGACAGATTCGACTTTTGCCTTGAATTCACATGAAAACTAAAAAAGTCGGTCTTTTATCCTAACGGGGAGGAAAACAAATGAAGACAAGAACAAATTATCTGAAGGACAAACTTCAGCTGGCCTGCTGTGCCTAAGCTGGTGTGAGTGATTAAGTCCATCACTGGCATCTGCAGTTCAGGATGCAGAAATACAAATTTATACTTTAACTGGGGTAGGCTACATATTAACAACACTAACAGTATCTGAACAAAGAAGCCCTTTGGGGTTCTCAGCCTACATTTCAGGAGTAGAAATAACACTGTGAAGCAGGCATACAGGCACTGGGCTGACAACAGACATGGAAAAACAGAGGGCACTGCCAAACGGGCAGGGAGAAAGGATATGCTCCGTCCATGCTACTCAATCCTACTCAACCGGGCAGAGATCTCATCCCACCACCTCTTAATCGTACTGATCTTTCAAAACTATACGGTTGTTAAGACCCATGCAGTGGGGACGGGACATATGCTCAGTAAGCTCAGACCTTAAAGGCCAGAGATTATCATCAACATGTAAGTTTACACACGCTTATGAAAACATACCTAAAAGAGAAAGAACCACAAAGAACATTTCAAATTATAAAAGCTTTCAATATTTTCACATTTCCATTTTCTCCTGTCACTCGACACTCATTTTTCCAGTTTTATCTACCCCGTGAATATACTTTAAAAATATAAGCATAAGGATTCATTTAAACTTTGTAAATCCTAGAAATCAAAAAGTGTCACTGTTACTCCAAAAAACAATCTACAGTTTTATACCATTATCAAAGAATCTTTTGGCCTTACACAGAAATTAATAGTTCTGTACTGCAATGAAATCTAAACCATTTTATACAATATACCCTCTTCCCCACCCTCCCCCAGAAGAGGTGTGGAAAATGGTGGAAACAAGCCACTGAAATTAAAATACACTTCCCAGGATTAACCATGAACAATAAAACACACTTGTTTTACATGTATTGCTGCCATAAATCAAGCAGAAAGTTTTTCTTAAAATGGTTCAATGCACATAACAATAGGATTAAAGAGATAAAGGCAAAGAAAGAAAAAGAGAGCCTTAGAGGATTGAGACATTACCTTTGGAGCGCACGGTGTAACACTCTTTCTGTAAATTTTACACAAAAATGGCAAGAAATAAATTGTAATACACTTTTAAGACAAGACTGATTCTATGTTTTAATATCAATATAACTTTGAAATTAAGTATTTTCAAGTTTTATGCAAAGCACAAGAGCTTTTTTAAAATGGAGGGCTCTAAATTTTCTTTCACATAGGATATGTACGTAGAGATGAACTATGCTTAAGAAAAACACTGTGGTTAAAATGGGAATCTGCTCAGAGCCTTAATATTGTAACACTAGAGTGTGAATAACAAAGCATTCTATTTCGCTTTGCAAATCCTACAAACTTGCTAAGTCGACCAACATCTTTCGCAAAAAGAGAATAATGTATCCTGAGTATACAAATCTAAAAATCTGAATGTCCAGGAGCAGTTAGTTACTACCAGTGGAAAGCAAAACGTCAATGAAAAGAATTAAGAGAATTCAGCACAAAATTTCAGGGAACTTTTTTCTTTTTCAGTAATTCTCTTCAAGTAGTTGAAGAACCTTTCATGTTTCTACATTTGAAATCTTTTTCATCACACTTCACAACAGACCACTATCGGGAGTAAATGAGCAAAGTTTGGACTGTAGTTTCTGTTCGCTGCCTTTACACACACTTTTGAAGTTAAGTCCCCACAACTAACAATAATAAAATAATAAAGCAGCATAATTAGAATTTTAAGGATCTTCTCAAAGGATAAAAAGGCAAGGGAGATAAAAGTATAAGAGTATGATGTCAAATTTTGGCCATGATACTTGCTTTCCCTGCCTAATCTGACTTTCCCCATTGTAAAAAAAAAAATTTTTCAAAAAGTACGCAGTCTGACGAACTCTGACTCTATTAAACTTTAAACATTATCTACTATTATCAGACCAAAACCCACATTATACACAGTGGACAAAATTCTTTATTAAGGTTTTGGACATATTAAGCCTTAAAATCTTTAAAAATAAGCTTTAGTTTCTTATAAAGGCATTGACACATGAATCGCTGTTAAAAAAGAATATGTTTCAAATAATGTGGTGTTTTCAATGGATGTTTTAAAAAGAAAAAGCGACTCCAGGTGTAAAGTAGTATGGAAGTAAAAATAACCTATTTCTGTCTAGCGTAGCCTCTCACATGCAATTTTCCCCTTCAACTTGCGAAACTACCACACAATCATGGAAGAGGCACCAAATTATACAGAGTGACAAGGGCCACAGAAACTAACCAAGCCGTGTTGCAGAGCTCCTCCTGTGTGTTCCAAAAGTCACCGAACAGCTTTCAAAAGTTCAGCACTCAGGTTCACATAATACACACCAAACACTACCAGACACAAAATCCCTTCCAGGCGGCTGACACATATGTCACATAAACACTAAGTAATAGTAAGACTGGATGTTACAGATGACACTTCATATTCAGAGAACTTGGGTTTAAGGTCAAGTTTCATCAACATCTTTGTTGATGAAAAATCTTACAATTTACACATGAAGATATTACCCCCCAAAAGGCAGGAAAACCAGAACCGCCCGGATTATTAACACTTACTAGCGTTTCTTCTCAAATTCATGAATGTGTGGAGGCAAAAAGCATTTCTGCACAAATTCTGTTTTGCTACCCAAAATCTCCACAGTTTTATAAACCCCTGAACAACAAACCACCCTGAGTACCCCTTGCTCTGCTCTGAAGTGACGAGCACTTCTCTCCTACGGAGGTGAGCAGCCACCTACAAGTCTGGTTAGAACACACCCTGGAACTTCTCTATGTTGTCCTCCTATAGTCCTCTTTATGCCTGTTAAAATATAAGGCTTTTTGTTTCAAGCTTGACTCGCCTACATTATCTTTTCTTCACTTTTTATAATTACCATGACCAATGATAGTGGCCAGTGACAAACACTGTTCTCCAGAGCTCTGTAGGTCTTCCTACTCCACGGCTGTACATAAGGTCCCACACACTAAGCAAAGGGAGACCAGTGTAACCACCACGCCATCGTTCTATCCATAGCTGATGAAGACTGCTGCCTAATTTAGACAAATGAGCCCAAAGTTTCTTTGCAGCACCTTTCAGACTGATGAAAATTAGGCAATTAGCAAACTATCTCCTTGAGGGGCAAGACAATGTTTGCACAGAAATCATTCCACATATTCAAAAACTTAGGATCAACCTACAAACACTTTCTTCCTTTTATGCCCACATTTTCATGCCAAAATGTTTACTTTACCTATGAGAATGGGTAGGTATCTTATAAACCGAAAAGGAAAGATAGAACTCAAGGTGAATAGCAAATAAAACTAGAACCAAGGCCTCCTGATAGCTAGATTAGTGGCTCTAACCCAGAAAAATAGTTATTTAATACAAAGCTATAAACCACCCTAATTAATCTTTTTAATGACTACTTCATACAATACCTTCTTTATCTCTTCAATGAATATATACAAAAACAATGAAAATAAGAGCAGAATTAACAGACTGTTACTAACAGCCAAAGGAAAAGAAAAATGTTTCCCTGTGTGTCATTTCATCTTAGCATTATACATACAAGGAAAATGTTGGTCTAGAGGATTACATCCTTTTCTCCTCTAAGACTTTATAATTCTATAGCTTTTATTATGGTTTCTTTCTAGTGTTTGGCTCCAACAAATAAATAATAAAGGACAAAGTGACTAAATACTGAGTTAACTGGGTTACCACTTTGGTCCCAGGTCTTTGAATTTCTTCAAAAATACTTCAACATGAACAGACCGTTATTTCCTTAGTGATTCATGGGGACAGTGCTATATATCATCTCTTCCATGTTTCTTGAGCAGTATTATTCCAAAAAGAATCAGTTTTATTCTATTTAAACCCTCCAAAGCAAAATCTTTGTGACTAAAACAGTAACAGACATAGGCAGTAACTGCAAAAATCACAAATAGTTTTAAAGAAGAAAATGCGAATTTTATCAGATATATAACTGTTCCATCGAAAGGAAGCAATATATGCACAATCATGTTTAACAAAAATGATGTATGCCTTAAGAAGGGGAAGTTTTAAATGCGTAAATAATAAAGACAATAGTTACTGCACAAAGCACAAGAATCTTTGAGGAACATTTTGCAAATACTCACACTAACAGCACCAAATTTACTCCTTAGGAATTACAAAGTAGATTTAAAATATGAGCTACAAATGCAATTTTGCAAGGATGCATTACAAGTTCTTAGTAAGCTTATGAGACTGGAACCATATAGGGAGTCGTTGGCATTTTACCACCATTGTCACACCACCCTTTCTTGTTCAGAATGCAGAAGAGCTGCTCAAGGTGCCAAAGGGCAGAACTGTGGTGAGAGGGAGGGGTGTAGCTGCCGCCCTTGGGGAGCTGGCAGCTAGCCCTGCTACCACCAACCCTCGCAGCCCCACCTCTTAGAGTGATTGTCTGCGACGGTTTACACAACTTGAAGATAGTAAGTTCTTTTTTTTTTTTTTTTTTTTTTTTTTTTACTACTTCCAACTCCAAAAGGATTTGGACTTGCAAGACAGATTTTCAAACATTTCTCTTTTATGGACCATTATCTCCATCTTCCCTTTCTATAAAAGCAAGGAAGTGCTTTGTATAGAAAGGTGAATGTTAGTTTTATTTTATCCTTCAACACATGGGGAACTGGCAGTTTTAGCCAGCATAAAAAAAGCACATGCCACAAAAATTTCTTTAAAAAAAAAGATAAGGATCTTTTTTTTGTATGTGCAAAAACACTAAATTTGCTTCCAAGATTGCTTTTAACTGCAAATTCATTTCCATGAGTAAATTTCAAACTAAAAATAGAAAATTTTCTTTCAACACAAATTCACTGTGATTTTACTGCCATCTACAGTTAATTATGAAAAGAAGCTTAAAAATTTTAATCCTAATTCATGGATGTCAAAATTTTCATTTGGCATTCTTTGTCAAAAATAGCAGTCCAATGTAAAATTAAACTAGGTAGAAACAGCAATGGCCTTAATTTTGTTTGACACTAAGCATTCCTAGAAATGACTTAAGGATGTACTGAAGTACATAGAAACAAAATACTCTATATTTTTTTGAAGGGAGAACCTCAGACACTGGATTGTAATTAATGTATGCACCAGTTTTTACATTCTAACTGGTATGTGGCAATGGGAAGAAGCTGGTGCTGCCTGATAAATTTGCATGTACTGATATAAAAAAGGAAATCTAAAAGAAACTTTAGAGCCCTCAGATGGTAGCTTCTTGACCAATGAATCATTAGTTTATCATGTTCACAGTTCAGATAAGCTTAAAAATGGAAAATGGGAAACCTCAATCAAAGAGTAAACAGTTTTATATTAAATTACTATAAAAGAAGGTTTTCAAAATATTTTCAACTGATTTTTTTTTTTTTTTTTTTTTGGGCCCTTAAGAAGGTTAAGGATAGAAACATGCTCTAGTAGAGAAGTCTTAATAACTACTGCTCTATGGGATCAAAACATGATCTAGGAACAAATGGTTTTGGTCCTCCTTTCCTGCACAGCTCCAAGCACTGTCATCTTCCATCAGCTTTCCATTTTTAGGACATTCTTAGAAATAGAATGCCCCTTATCTGAACTTTTATCAGATCATGTTGGAAATCTATTTTGCAGACAACTTTAAAATGTGAGATTTATTTTACATGAATAATTTACTCCTTTAAAGACAGGGAAGCGCCATTCACACTCATCCATTCAGAAAGATGACAAAAACTTTCTCTGGTAAACTGTGAATAAAATATTTCTCCAACATAGGTAGCACAACTCTAGAGATTTACTTCCAATCAAAAGCATTGAACTTCATGCTAGTCAATTATCTTTCTTATTTTATATCCTGGGATTATAATCAAAATAGGTTTTAGAGTAGCTTTAGATTAGAATATATAACTACAAGTATGCCAAAGGGCTTTCAGATGAGAAGTAAGTAAGGTTTTGGTTGTGCATGCACATACATGAAAAGTTGTTTATTTTTTTAAAAAGCAAATTCGGCATTCGGAAGTTTCCTGAGTGATAATCTCATAAATTTTGGTCGAAATGACAGCAATATTGGGTTAATTCAATTATGTATAGAGATCTCAGAAGATTTAAGATTTCTACAATGCTGATGCAACAGCAAATCACTCGTCTCTATACAATATCAGAAAATAATGGCACCTCTCTCCAATGAACTCAAAGAGCATCATTAAGAGAAAAAGCCACCATACAATGGTTTACTCAAAGCAACTACTTTCCAGGCCAAGAGGACATCTACTCCTAGGCCATGAACAACTTTTAAATGTTGACCAATAGTTTATGTTCCAATCTAGTTTTAGCAAACTGAGCCCCCAAATTTGCTAAGTAGAAGCCAATTTCTTTTCTTAAGATGACAACATATTTTGAAAATAATGTACATCTTCAAGTTACATCTTGTAAGTACCGTTCTTCAAATGCAGGATATATGCTGAAAGCTGAGGTGGCTGTTAGAGCTTACCAGTTTCTGTAACATTAGAAATTAATAATAAAGCCCAAGTTGACAGAATTCTAGCATTAAACTTGGTTTAACTATACCATCTTTCTCATGAACAGCGCTTCTCTGTTTAAGAAAAGCTCATCTCTGAATTATGCCTACTCACATGAAAAACTGGGAACCATTGGTATGTTTCCCTCGATTTGCCATTGACAAAAGGAACGCTCTGTCATGTTTGAGAATAAAGTTTTCATCTGTTTGAAGAAAACACAAATTCGTCAGTCTCCAATTATAAGCCACTTTTAAAGTGTAATGTTCACAGTAATAAATAGAAAGCAAAGGATGAAATTCCTCTTCTGGTCAGTACAGATACTTGTCTGAATATTTAGAAAAAAATTTTTACAACTAATCAAAAAACAAAAGCATAAAAAGATCAAAGATACTACTTAAAGCCTTGAGGAAAAGAACATATATTTAATACTTTATACAAACAGCCTTAGAACAGTCACTTTTAGTAGTAACATAGTTTGGCTACATGATATGTGAACTATGACTTTCAGGGAAAACTAGTAAAGAAATTTTAGAAAAATCTCTACAGTAAAGCTCATTTCCTTCAAATTTCCAATTATCCTACTTAATGCACTAAACATGGGAGTTTAATAATCTTATGAACTTAGTTTCTATATGGTAAATTTATTACTCAACTGTACTAAAGCTAGACTACGAGAGCAAAAAACAAAAAATTACAGAACTTAAGTTGTAAGAATATGCCTAAATTAAATCAAGTATATAGATTCCTAACAACAGGATAAAAAATTACCTAAGGAAGAAAATCCTATAAAAACAAAAACTTAAAGGGCGAAACATAGTTTTAAGATACATAAGTATCTGCCGCAGGGAACAACCACATTCAAGCGGCCTACAACATCAGTCTCAAATTGCTACAAGCTGATAGAACCAGCTAATGAGCTGCTTCCTACTGGTTCAAAGGAAAAACTGCCATAAAGATCACTCAGAGAGGATTTTAATTCCAGCAGAAATATCTTGAAAACGAATTTAAATTTCCGTTTAACATTCATACAAACAAACCTTTCTTTAGAACAAACAGAAACATAGAAAACTTTAAAAAATGATTACCTTGGGAACAGGCTTCTGAAAAAGAGTGGTAATCCATTTTCCCCCAAAAGAAATATAAAAGACTATTATAACGCTGAAGCTATCATGGCATTAAAATCTAATCAGATTGGATCCCATTATCAATCTCTGCAACTGACTTTTCTAAGGCTTTTTGGGGCAAATGCAATAGTTAGACTTATGCAAATACTACTACTGTAGGAATAAAATACAATCATATAATTCTAGTACACAAAAGAAAACATACAAACCTTTGAGAAAGTAGGAAATACCAACTTTTATTCAAAGAAATTGTTTGGTTTAGGGGGAAAAAAGCACAACTAGATTTTTTTCCCTGATGTAGAACTAAGAGCCCATTGTGAAAAGAAAAAAAGATACAGATGCACGTATGAAATAGTATACAGAATTTTCCAAGTCTTCAAGCAATATAAGAAATCCAGCCACAACCTGACCCAGGCTGTCCATACACTTATTAGGAAGGGTGCAAGGGAACAGAATTGGAGTTTGTGTTACTGAGCTTCGTTCTCTTACCTTTTCATTTTGCAAAAGACCACATTCTCTATAAACAAAAGAATATGTTGACAGTTTTAGGCAGGAAGATAGGAGTTTTCATGTATATAGTTGCCTAACCTCCATGCTGAAAGTCATGTTTAACCATAAAGTTAGCCTTAATTAATCTTGTCAATTAAAAGTTACATATTACAATATAATTTATCCCCAAGTTCATGCAAATAAAGTCTTTTCATGCAGCATTAGTTTCATGCAAAAAGTGAACTATAAGTAAACCTCTCCTCATTAAAAGTACATGATCAAATTTGCTTTAACATCAGAACTGAAACAAAAGACCATAAAATATTAAGCCTTACCTTTAAAATATCCACCATAAATTGATTCTCCACCTTTTCCATTACCTGCAAATAATGACCTATATTAAGTCATAATGACAATTTAAAATATACTAATACATATAAATTACTTCTTATGCTTTCAATTTACTAAAGAAACTAACAACTTGTAATTGCTATAATCAAAATTCTACAAATCCTCAATTAACCTCATCTTTGAATGTAAGTGCAAAAAAGTCCAGTACTGTTATAATAAATAGTATTAAAAATTATCTCCAGGGGCACCTGGGTGGCTCAATCAGTTGAGCATCCAACTTTGGCTCAGGTCATGATCTTGTGGTTCACGAGTTCAAGCCCCGCATCGGGCTCTGGGCTGACAGCTCAGAGCCTAGAGCCTGGAGCATGCTTCAGATTCTGTCTCCCTCTCTCTTCCCTTCCCCTGCTCATTGAGCTCTCTTTCTCTCTCTCTCAAAAGCAAATAAAAATAAAAAAAAAAAAAATAAACTAGCTCCATAACCCATTTATTTCAAAAAGTAATCATACCAACAAAATTCGGGAAGAATAAAAATAATCCACAAGTACTTGGTATTCATTGTAAGAGAATTCACCAAAAATCTGTAATATTATTAAAAGTACATAAAAACAAAATAAAGTGGCTTAGTATTTTGCTTTTCATACATTTTTTGCTCTACAACATTCACTCATCCCACATCTATTCACTGACCACTTAATATTTACATCATACTGTGATACAATATTTACAATTAACAGTATGAGACACATAAGAAACCGATTATTAAAAGCGTAACTTTTAGCTCTACCTTCGCTGAAGTCCCCACCCTGAATCATAAAGTTTTTAACCACACGATGGAATGTGGAACCTTTATAACATAACTTCTTCCCAGTTGTTTTCCCAAGGCCTTTCTCTCCTGGAAAACAAAGAAATGATGTTTAGCTACAAATGTATCTGTCCATGGAAATTAGTCCAAATTAGTCCTTTGTGAAATCCCTCCTGTGTGCTGGCACTGTAAGAGACACAAGACACAGGGTGACGACGGAATACACACATGGGTTCCAAAAGTAAGTATCAAGCAGCATATAACTGTTAAATTGTGTGGCAGTGACTCTATATGCTATAGGAGAAAAGCAGATTAGAAATGCTTATCGCTCCTCCAAGAGAGAGCGGTGAAGGAGTTGGTACGAACACTGTATATGTACATAAGTGTATCCAAGCACACACTTAAAAATCTTAATTTGCTATTTTAAAATAACTTCATAGATGTTTTTCCTATTTTCATTAAAAAATATATATAAACTCAACTATAAATAACAAAGAACAACTGCATTATGTTTTGCCTATCTTCTCAGCCTAAATTTCTTAGAAATCGGGAATGCTAAATTTGTTCAAAATACTGAAATTTAGAATTTTGAACTACAGTGTTTAGAGATGATTTAATTACATGCAGTAGTACTTTCTTTTTCACTTTTGAGACCATTTCTTTGTCCTCTCTTCAAGAAATATTTCCCTGATTTCCTACCAGTGAAAATAGTGTTTTTTAACGTGCTAAACTCATTTTACAGCCCATTACTTTTTAAGGAAAACATCTATTCTGTTAAGCAAGATAAAACTGTAAGTCATGACTTCTCATCAGAAATGATTTAACAATTCATTTACCTGAGCATAGGCAAAGGAAGTTTTTGCATGTTTTTGGACATATGTCTGAGAAGAGCTGAAACATAATGCGACCAACTGAAATAAAACACATTAAAAAAAACAAAGGTAAGCAAGATGATTAAATAGGTCATTTTATTTTATATGGGAGAAAACACAAATAATCAAACTGAATCAACAAACTGAAAAGTCCATTTTTGTAACTTAATTTTTCAAAAGGCTTAACGGGAAAAAATTTAATAGAGCAACACCAACTAACAAGAATTCTACTCTATTTGTTAGCGCTAGAACTCATATGCAGCCCACGTGGCTTCAGCCCGAAAACTGTAGGATTTCAAGTGTTCAAGTGTTGTAAAGGGGCTTCATATAATTAGATCCCTTTTAGTACAGTCTCCTATCTAAACACCATTAGTCTGCTTTAAAATATTCTCAATAATAGTTGTCTAATCTATGCTTGAGCCCCTCTAGTGATGAGAGCACATCATCATAAGACACTCATTCTGGCCCATACTGTTAGAAGAAGGTTCTTCTGCCCTCTGGATCTAGCTTTCTACCTTTATGCAAGAACTACTTAGAACCAACTTCCTGAACTGCCATCTTGGTTATGGTTCCTAAAAAATACCAAAAACACACAAAACAGACAGAAAAAAAAATACAGTACACAGGAAATGAGAAGGAACAAGCTTACAAATTTGATTTAACTATACCACAGGGAAGTGCTTCACAAACTA
Source organism: Panthera uncia (assembly GCF_023721935.1). Lineage (NCBI taxonomy): Eukaryota > Metazoa > Chordata > Mammalia > Carnivora > Felidae > Panthera > Panthera uncia. The sequence continues at coordinate 145,659,501 of NC_064810.1, forward strand.
TTTAGTCTCAGGACTTCTTCAAACTCTTAAAAATTATTGAGCTTTTACAATGTGGGTTATATCTATTGCTATTTACTATATTATAAATTAAAACTCTGAAATTCTTAAAAGACAAGAATATAAAGCATACATTCCATCAGCTGTCAGAGTGGTGAGATCATTACGTATTGTATATCTGGAAAATTTGACTTGTGAATGAGAGCACAACAGGCAAATTGTATTACTACCAAAGTAGTTTTGCTTTACAGACCTAAAAGGTTCTCAAATAGAGTAAAAAATATTTTGATTTACAATCACTTTCCTGAGTCCCCTTTCCTTTTTATTCTACACAGTCTTTTCCATTATGAATGAACACTTTTATTTAATCAAAGGGATTTACAGAATAAATCAAAATTAACTGTGGACCAAATGTTAAGTTGTCTTCAGCACAGATGCACACTGATTGGAATCACTCTGTACCACTAAGATTTGAATTTATTCCTGGCCATGTCAGTCAGTTTCTCGGAGGACAAAACAAAGCTACAAACTACCTCGTAACAGACACCCTTAAGGGATAAAAAGTGGGATTAATGGCATTACATAAGACTTTCTTGTGTCAACACTCTGCTTATCGCTTCAGTGGAGCCAAATTTTAAAGCAATTTCAAAACGTTCTAGCTCATCTTTACATCTAAAGGAATGAAGAAAAAGATAGGGAATTAGAATTTTTTTAATGCATGTAATATCAGTAATAATACCACTCTTTGTATTTACATGGAAATATTTTGCTAGTGTAATAAAAATATTTTCAATCTTCATAAATCCCTGGGAAATAGCTGACTAGGTTGGTGACAAGTCAGTTCAAAACCATCTAGCTTTGCGGACTAGAACATAGATTTTTGGAATCCCTGTAAGATAGTTACTTTCCAGGATAAAAGATATAATCAAAACATTCAAAAACTTAGCTTTTTCTTTTAGGACTATAGTAACTTCAACATCAAGTTTCTTTTTTTCAAAACCTTTGATGCTTCCAAATGAAAGCCAGTAAAAGTTTCAAATGTTTCTAGTTCCTCCTTTACAGATGATTAAGAGCTATGAACCCTCGAGTGGTATAATACATATGAAAACAGTTAAATGTGATTACATTTCCAGGTCTAATATTCAGAGAGGGATAGCAAACGACAATGATGTTTCTAAAAAACCACTCACCTCTAAATATCTTACCCTCTAACTTGATGAAGAAAAAAAAATTCTATTCACTTCTCAATCTCATGGGACAGGGTCTAAGTTAGAGCTGAAGTTTTGGTTCCTTTATGGCATTATGTTGTTAAGAGTAAATGAAAGGGGTGCCTGGGTGGCTCAGTCGGTTGAGTGTTCGACTCTTGGTTTTGGCTCAGGTCATGATCTCACAGTTTGTGAGTTCAAGCCCTGCATCAGGCTCCACTCTGATGGTGCAGAGCTTGCTTAGAATTCTCTCTCTCTCTCTCTCTCTCTCTCTCTCTCTCTCTCTCTCCGCCCCTCCCCTGCTCACTATCTCTGTCTCTCTATCAAAATAAATAAATAAATTTAGGGGCACTTGGGTGGCTCAGCTGGTTAAGCATCCAACTTCAGCTCAGGTCATGATCTTGGGGTTCATGAGTTAGAGCCCCATGTCAGGCTCTGTGCTAACAGCTCAGAGCCTAGAGCCTGCTTCATGTTCTGTGTCTCCCTTTCTTTCTGCCCCTCTCCCACTCGTACTCTCTCTCTCTCAGAAATAAACATTAAAAAAATTTTTTTTAAATAAATAAACTTAAAAAAAAAAAGAGTAAAAAAAAATAGAACAAAACCAAATTCTTTTGGGGGTGCCTAGCTGGTTCAGTCAGAGGAGCATATGACTCTTGATCTTGGGGTTGTGAGTTCAAGCTCCACAATGGGTATAGAAATTACTTAAAAATAAATACATAAACTTAAAACCAAACTGTTTTGGCTTCACTACCAGGCTGCCAGGTTAAAAACACTGCCAAACCCAGAAAAATAACTTAAAAATCCACAGAAAGAACAGATTAACCCAATCGGGCATGCAAGACACGAGAAAGGCTATGGACATTCAGTCACACTGGCTGAGACTGCCTTCTTAGTTTAAAATGTCTGCATACGTGGGGCACCTGGGTGGCGTAGCAGTTAAGAATCCGACTCAATTTCTGCTCAGGTCATGATCTCACAGTTCAGGAGTTCGGGCCTCACGGTGAGCTCCATGCTGACAGTGCTGAGCCTGCTTGGGATTCTCTCTCTCCCTCTCTCTCTCTGCCCCTCCCCCAGTCTCTCTTTCTCTCAAAATAAATACATAAACTTACAAAAATAAATAAATAAACACTGGCTACACACAGGAAGGGCCAAGCAAGACACACCTAAGTCATGCTGTAATCCTGATGTGGCCACTAGATGGCAGCAATACAATCAGCAAGTACTTGGAATATGAATATAACAAACCTCACCTTTCAATAATATCATTGTTTCTTGTTCTCAGAAACAGCTGCACTGGAATTACAGGTATAGTAGTGAAAAAGGAGACATATATCATAGACATGAAAGATACAGTAGTTGAAAAAGTGAGCACTGGTTGGGAAAAAATATTTAGCAGATGGTACACTGCACAAGGCAAAGAATATCACATATACAATTACAAGTAAGAGATGAGGATAAGAACAAAGGTATGAACGGGTCGTAGGGGTTAGGCAGAGAGCAAAATCTAAGAGGAAATTAAAGAATGGATATACCACTTCAACAAAATCAGGCCATTTATCCATTTAACTGAGATCCTCCCCAGGTGTCAGGTGGTCCAATAGTAGGTAAGACACAGTGCCTGTTTGGGGGAGCTCTTGTCTTAGCTGGGAATGACAGATACAAATTCTTACACAATGGAGTGAGCCGTCAATAGTATGAACAAAATGCACTTATATCCACCCTAGGCCTGACTGATGCATGTGAGGGCAGAGGGATAGGGACCAGGTCTGTTTACTCCCCACTTTATCTCCACTGATTTGTACAGAGTCTGGCACAAAATAAGTACACAATAAATACTTGAATAAAAACAATAAAAACACTTGAAACCAAAACTATTCAAAGATAGAACCTAACAAAATATAAATGAACAAACACCTAAATACACAGATAAAAAGTATTCATTACACCAGGAAAAGTTTTTACAAGTGGAACGACATCAAGACATTGCTTAATAAAAGCTATTTTCAGAGATATACAGGAAAAGACTTCTTCTAGCATTCAGGCGGTAGAATCATGTCACCTACAGGGAAGAGAAATGAGGCTGACTGCAGACACTTTACTTTAGAAACTGGAGACAACAGAACACTGCCTACCATCTCACACAGACTAATGGGCTGTGAACACAGAATTCTATACATAGCAAAGGAAATACAATAATTAGATTTCATCCTGAAAAATCTATTTGAAATATAAGCCTAAGATAGGACTCAAAGAACAAATGAGAAACGGTTAGTGGGAAAAGAGTGATACTGAGCACTAAATCCATTACAACACAGAATCAAACCTAAACAACTATGGTAGGTATGGTTACAAAATAAAATATAAATGTTTCAGCTATTGGGAAACAAAGTAGGTGTTGGTAAAATTTCTTTTGGCTATTTTTAGGAACCTTCTAAAAATATTTTCTTTTGAATAGGTAATGTTTTTCATGATTCAAAAATCCAACAGTGGAAAAAACATAAAGAATGAGAAATCTTATTCATACTTCTGTCAACAGGTAATCACTTTCAATATCATGTGTGTGCTTCCAGTGTCTCTCTTCAAACACACAGGCAAATAGTGATATATTCTTATTTTTCTTGTTTGACAAAGTAGCGTCAACTGCTGAAAGTAGTCATCTTAAAAGTTCTCACCACAAGAAAAAAAAACCTTAACTCTGTGTGGTGATGGATATTAACAAGACTTCCTACAGTGATCATTTCACAATACATACATATATCTAATCATTATGCGTAGACCTGAAACTAAGATGTTAGATATCAATTTTTTTTTAAGTTTATTTTGTGAGAGAAACAGAGAGCAAGCACACATGGGAGAGGCAGACAGAGAGGGAGAGACATGGGAGAGGCAGACAGAGGGAGAGGGAGAATCCCAAGCAGGTTCCACACTGTCAGCACGGAGCCTGATGCGGGGCTTGAACCTATGAACTGTGACATCATGACCTGAGCCCAAATCAAGAGTTGGATGCTTAACCAACTCAGTAACCCAGGCGCCCCTATATGTCAATTATATCTCAATTTTAACATGAATAAAAATGAGCAATTCCTTGGTTAAAAAAATAGGTAGCATGTTATGCATACTGTGCCATACTCTATTTTACTCACTTAATGAATATACCATGAAGATACATTAAACATTTTTCAAGTTACTATGGAGGCGCAATCCACAGTAAAAAGCTATAAACAAAGAAAAGGAAACAGCACAAAAACACAAGATTTCAGATAAAACCAAAAAGCTCTCTAATTTTTTAGGCACATGGAGCTTTTTTCATGACAGGTCAACTAACACCCAGCTAAAAATATCCTGCAGACAGTACCAGCAAAAACTCAAGAGAATTTATTGGCTTGTGTAGTTAGTTGACAAGGATATGGGCTGAGATCAGAGAACCAAAGAACTGTAGGAACCAGGATGTCAGGGAATGAGGCCAGGGAATGGCAGAGTTGCCAGGTTTCAAAAGGCCAAAAAATACTGAATACCACCTCTTTGTCCTGTTCAATGCACACAGCCCTAAATGTTTTCACTAATGATTAGATACATTACTCACTCAAATGAAGAAAGAAAAGTAATAAACAAACCTAACAAAGATTTTTATAAAAGTATAAGAAAAAATTAATAAATTAGAAAATAAAAATATTAGACATGGGGCACCAGGGTGGCTCAGTTGGTTAGACATCTGACTTCAGCTCAGGTCATGATCTCACAGTCCATCGGTTCGAGCCCCGCATCAGGCTCTGTGCTGACAGCTCAGAGCCTGGAGCCTGTTTCAGATTCTGTGTCTCCCTCTCGCTCTCTGCTCCTCCCCCACTATGCTCTGTCTCTCTCAAAAATAAACAAACATTGGGAATGAAAGCTGGTGTAGCCACTCTGGAAAACAGTATGGAGGTTCCTCAAAACACTAAAAATAGAACTACCCTATGACCCAGCAATTGCACTACTAGGCATTTATCCACGGGATACAGGTGTGCTGTTTCAAAGGGACACATGCACCCCCATGTTTATAGCAGCACTATCACAAAAGCCAAAGTATGGAAAGAGCCCAAATATCCATCGATGGATGAATGGATAAAGAAAATGTGGTATGTATGTGTGTGTGTGTGTGTGTGTGTGTGTGTGTGTGTATATATATATATATATGGAGTATTACTCGGCAATCAAAAAGAATGAAATCTTGCCATTTGCAACTATGTGGATGGAACTGGAGGGTATTATGCTAAGCGAAATTAGTCAGAGAAAGACAAAAATCATATAACAAAAGTCATATGAAGACTTTAAGAGACAAAACAGATGAACATAAAGGAAGGGAAACAAAAATAATATAAAAACAGGGAGGGGGACAAAACAGAAGAGACTCATAAATATGGAGAACAAACTGAGGGTTACTAGAGCGGTTTTGGGAGGGGGGATGGGCTAAATGGGTCAGGGGCACTAAGGAATCTACTCCTGAAATCACTGTTGCACTATATGCTAACTAATTTGGATGTAAATTAAAAAAAAATAAAAAATAAAATAAAATAAAATAAATAAAATAAAATAAAATAAAGTAAAATAAAAAACTAAGTGGCCCATTGGGAAGACTGGGTGGCTCGGTCCAAAAAAAGAAAAAAAAAAAAGTGTGTATGTGTCTGTTTATATACAAAACTGATATTAAAATAATGTTAAATGTAGGTATTAAATCATATTGGTTATATTTTCTTCTATAAATAATTGTTTCTTGCATTTTAAGAATGAATAAATTTTAGATCAAAATAAAATCAAATCAGTCATTTAACTTATATGTTCACTTTTTCTTTTGCAGAGAGGGTTATTTTATACTCTGTAAATAAATAAACATACATCAATGTTTTCCTCATTAAAAAAAATAAACAAACATTAAAAAAAAGTATTAGACTTGATAAATTCCAAAGCTGGCTCTTTTGGAGGAAAAATAAGGGACACTAAATTGTAGGAAAAAATTGTAAGAAGGTATGGATTACAACTTCATGCTGATGGAGACTAAAAAACAGAGCCAAGAAAGAAACAAAATGCTGGTAAGTATACATCCAAAAGAGTGCTGTTAAATAACTCTTGAGATTAAAATGTAACGCCATCTCAACTGTTTCAGAGCACAGCAAAAGATGAAAAGCTTAACAACCTTTATGAAGCAAATTAAATTGATACCAAAGCCTGAGAAAGATGACATAAACAAACTTGAAAACTCTCTATATATCAATCTCATTTTTTAAAAGGTACTATCCTGAGACAGAAACCAAAAGAGCATTTGATGAAGGTAAAAAAAAAAAAAAAAAAAGTGGGGAGGGGAGAATAAATGTGAGAGAGAGCAAGCAAGCACGAGCAGAGGACAGGAACAGAGGGAGAAAGACTCTTTAGCAGGCTCCACACTCAGCACGGAGCTCGATGGGGGCTCGATCCCACGACCCTGGGATCGTGACCTAAAATCAAGAGTCGGATGTTCAACAGACTGGGTCACCCAGGCACCCTGAACATTCATCCCTTAACATAAGCACAAAAATTCTCAGACACCCTTCAAATCAAGAGACAGCATTATGTTTAGTGGTGGAACATTAGGACAGCACTAATGTCATTAAAGTAAGGGACAAGTCAAAAGTACTTGTTTGGACTTCAAGCTGTATTACAAAGCTATGATCATCAAGACAGTATGGTGCTGGCAGAAAAACAGACACTCAGATCAGTGGAACCCAGAAATGGACCCACAGACATATGGCCAACTAATCTTTGACAAAGCAGGGAAGAATATCCAATGGAATAAAGACAGTCTCTTCAGCAAGTGGTGCTGGGAAAGCTGGACAGCGACATGGAGAAGAATGAACCTGGACCACTTTCTTAACACTATACACAAAAATAAACTCAAATCGGATGAAGGACCTAAATGCAAGACAGGAAACCATCAAAATCCTCAAGGAGAAAGCAGGCAAAAACCTCTTTGATCTTGGCCGCAACAACTTCTGAACACGTCTCCAGAGGCAAGGGAAACAAAAGCAAAAATGAACTATTGGGACCTCATCAAAATAAAAAGCTTCTACAATCAGCAAAACTAAAAGGCAATCGATGGAATGGGAAAAGATACTCACAAACGACATATCAGATAAAGGGTTAGTATCCAAAATCTATAAAGAACCTATCAAAAACTCAACACACAAAAAACAAATAATCCAGTGAAGAAATGAGCTAAAGACATGAATAGATACTTCTCCAAAGTAGACGCCCAGATGGCCAACAGACACATGAAACGATGTTCACCATCACTCATCATCAGGGAAATACAAATGAAAACCACAATGAGATACCACCTCACACCTGTCAGAATGGCCAACATGAACAACTCAGGCAACAACAGATGTTGGCGAGGATGTGGAGAAAGAGGATCTCTTTTGCACTGTTGGTGGCAATGCAAGCTGGTGCGGCCACTCTGGAAAACAGTATGGAGGTTCCTCAAAAAACTAAAAATAGAACTACCCTACGACCCAGCAATTGCACTATTAGGCATTTATCCCCAGGATACAGGTGTGCTGTTTTGAAGGGACACATGCACCCCAATGTTTCTAGCAGCTCTATCAACAATAGCCAAAGTATGGAAAGAGCCCAAATGTCCACTGATGGATGAATGGATAAAGAAGATGTGGTATATATATACAATGGAGTATTACTCGGCAATCAAAAAGAATGAAATCTTGCCATTTGCAACTATGTGGATGGAACTGGAGGGTATTATGCTAAGCGAAATTAGTCAGAGAAAGACAAATATTGTATGACTTCACTCATATGAGGACTTTAAGAGACAAAATAGATGAACATAAGGGAAGGGGAACAAAAATAATATAAAAAAACAGGGAGGGGGACAAAACAGAAGAGACTCATAAATACGGAGAACAGACTGAGGGTGGCTGGAGGGGTTGTGGGAGGGGGGATGGGCTGAATGGGTAAGGGGCATTAAGGAATCTACTCCTGAAATCATTGTTTTACTATATGCTAACTAATTTGGATGTAAATTTTAAAAAATAAAAACTAAAATTAAATTAAAAAGGTGCTTGTTATCATCACTATTGTTTAATGCTGTTCTAGAAATTCTAGGCCATGCAGTAGACAAGAGAACCATATGGGAAGTATACATATCAAAAAGAGCAAATTCATCATTATTTGAAAGACATAGCTGTACATCTAGAAAACCTAAAAGAACCAACTGAAATATTAATGGAGACACTGAAATTGTTAATATTTTTTATGATCAGTAAGAACTAGTAAAAAAGATAACAATTCAAATCATATTCACAACACCAACAAAAAACATTCTAGCTACTTAGCCATAAGAGTGTAGGACCTATAAAAACTACAAACCTCTGAGAAGCATAAAGGCAATCTGAATAAAAGGAGACGTAACTTATTCTTAGACAGGAAAACTCAAAATTGCAAATGTGTCCAATTTTCCCTAAAGTAAAATATAGTCATTTAATTGCAACCCCCCCAAAGTATTAAGATTTCTGGAGATATTTAACAAAATTATCTGAAGGTTATCTGAATGAACACACAATGCCCTTCTCCCCATCAACTTTTTATTGAAAAAAAATTTTAAATCTATAAAGATGCTTTGCCATGTTAACTTTACTCCTACCACTCTACACATAATTTTCTTGTGGTTCAAACAGAAAATTATAGATGTTGTAATGCTTCAGCCTAATTACTTCGCTATATACTCCCAAAGAACAAAGATATTCTGTACTTTACCCCAATACCATTGTCACAACATGTTAACAGTGATTAACGCTACAGTCTAATAATAGTCAATATTCATATTTACCCAACTGGTTCCACAATGCCCTTTATACCTCTTTTTTAAATCGGGAGTCTAACCAAAGATTATGCATTGATTTGGTTGTCATGCTTTGGTCTCTTTTAATCTAAAACATCCCCCCCCCCCTTTTTTTTGCATCCCATCAGGAAGCACATGTCAGTCTGACCTATTACCGGTAATGCTGAAGTATTATATTAGCCAATCTCTCAGCTGTAAATGTACTTCCCCCCATTTTAAAATTAATAAATGGAATGATATTTTGAAACTTATGTGCATACTATGTTCTATAACAACTTTTCACCCAATAGTTTGGCCACTAATGATCCTCTTCCGAACCAATCATACTGAGGGTTGCAAAATGTTTCTTCTAATTCCATCATTTCATTTGTATTTACCCAGCTTGAATTCTTCTGTTAAGAGCTTCACCCATCCACCCAATGTCAAGAGTGACAGAGTAACAAGACAAAGCTTGAGTCCCTGACATCATCAGCCTTGATCTGCTGACTGGCTGGGAGCTGTGTAAGAGAAAATTTGTCTTAACTCTAAGTCACTGTTATTTATCAGCCTTTATGTTTAGCAACCATTGCCATCATATACTCTAACAAATACAGATACTTCCATATGATAGTAAACTATATAACCACTACAAGTGATTACATAATGCTTAATTTATTGAAGTGGAAAAAAGTTGAGAACATGCTGTTTAACAGAAAAAGGCAGGACCAGAATAGAATGGAGGTTATACCATTTTTAAAAATTGTGTATGGGGGCGCCTGAGCGTCCAACTTCGGCTCAAGTCATGATCTCACAGTTCGTGAGTTTGAGCCCCACGTCAGGCTCTGTGCTGACAGCTTGGAGCCTGGAGACTGCTTCGGATTCTGTGGCTCCCTCTCTCTCTGCCCCAACCCACTCACATTTTGTCTCTGTCTCTCTCAAAAATAAATAAACATTAAAAAAAAATTAAAAATTATGTATGAACCATTATACAGAATTAAGAGGTTCAGAAAAGGTTAGTTGTGATTATTATCTCTGCATGGCAGGATTTTAAGACAGGTTTAACTTTTTAAATATTATTGGTGTTTTTATAATGAGCATGCACTATTTTTACTAACAGAAAAAACAATGAAGCCCTTTTCAGCTTAAAATGTGCCAAACAAATGCAGTAAGAGTTCAGTTCACACGGTTTAGAACTTGTGAATTAACTTTACTGATTGTAATATTCCTTTCTTTCCCTAATGTGTCATTCATAAACACTGGCAATCTCTATCTTAAATCTTACATGTTTAGAAAATCATCTTCAGGGTGAGAGGGAGGGGAAAGTGGGTGATGGGCACTGAGGAGGGCACCTGTTGGGATGAGCACTGGGTGTTGTATGGAAACCAATTTGACAATAAATTTCATATTAAAATAAATAAACAAAAATAAAAATAAAAAATAAACAATCATCTTCAAATTGGTGGTTAGGAATATGGAAAATGTTTTCTAACAGAAACAACGTTGTAAGTGGCAATTAAGTTCTCAGGACAGCCAAGAAAGCCTACCTGATCCATGATACTGATGCAATCAAGCAAATAACTAACAGTATTAGCTAAAATTCTAGAAAGGGAGGAAAAGGTAAAAGGAGTTTTTCATTCCTTCCAGTATACAATGACAATGGAAGATACAGTTGGGAAATACTTTTGTTTTTTTGTTTAAGAATTCCCTATTGCCATATCTATCTTCCTTCCTATCTTAGGTGCTCCACTCCCCAGCCAACAAATATCCTAATGCTGCCCTACTCAGCACTCTCCTCAAATCTAATCTGCTCTTCCAGGAACTTCATAATACTAAACCCTAGGTTTTACACAGCAGCCATGGTATAATGGGCAAGAAAGAAAACCCAGGCTAGAGCCCTGGCTTTCACAGTTACTAGCTATAGGATCTTGGCTGGATCAATTAGCCCCTCTGAGACACTCCTCATCTCTAAAATGGGTATAAATCTTACATCATAATGCTGTATGGACTAAGACACCTTAAAAATATATGGTATTATTATCATAACCAAGATTATTACCCTGTTTTCAAACACAGTTGGCTACTAATAATGTAACTTATCGAAGGCCACCTACATAGAAATGAGCAAAGCCAGAACCAGAGCCTGGTCTTCTGAGTCCTCGTCCAATGCTCTTTCCAATACATATACTCAGCTGTCTTCCCTGGCTGTAACATCACTGACTTCCCCTTGCCCCAGACAACTCCCAGAGTGGCTCTCTCATCAAACAATTTAGAAGAAAGCAGTCTTGGGGCACCTGGGAGGCTCGGTCGGTTAAACATCTGACTCTTGACTTCGGCTCAGGTCATAATCTCACGGTTCATGAGACGGTGCCCTGAGTTGGCTCCGCACTGACAGCACACGGCCTGCTTGAGATTCTCTCTCTGCCCCTCCCCCACTCACATGTGCTCCCTCTCTCAAAATAAATAAACACGCATTATAAAAAAGAAGAAGAAAGCAGTCTTGCTGCATAAGTTCAGGTTACGTATAAAAACAAACCTTCCCAGAGATGATAGCATTCTTCAACAGGGGATGCTTATGTACCCAGAACTGCAGTTGGTATGGAAAGGTCATATGGAAACTTTCAGGCTCTCTGGGAAAGGTAACTGTTTTGGGGCAGAAGCTACATACCATCGGTTTATTTCTGCTTTTCACAGTCTCCTTCTTCGACTCCCGGAACTAGACTTCTAAAAAAACATGAAGTTTTTCCGATGGTGACAACAGCTAGGTAAGACCAGGGAGGCAGAGACAAGAGCAGCAGCTATAGTAGTTCACGCTGTCTGGGTCATTTCCAAACTACCAGTGTCACTGCAGTTCTGTGATGAAAATGTCAGGGTCTTCATATTAATCTACATTACCTATAAGGATCCCTTCCTAGAGCTTAATTTAGGAATGTTAACTCTTACCTTTCCCCCTTCATGTGGGGTACCCAACCTGAATAGAGAGAATCTACCCTTTTTAGCCCCTCTACTCACACATGACTTAAGAATCAAGCTTCGGGGCGCCTGCATGGCTCAGTCGGTTGAGTGTCCGACTCCAGCTCAGGTCATGATCTCACGGTTGGGTTTGTAAGTTCGAGCCCCAGGTCAGGCTCTGTGTTGACAGCTCAGAGGCTGGAGCCTGCTTCGGATTCTGTGTCTCCCTCTCTCTTTGCCCCTCTCTTGCTCACACTCTGTCTCTCAAAAATAAACATTTTTTAAAAATTAAAAAAAAAAAAAAAGAATCAGCTTCAATGATTTGTACAAAAATTCAAGATCTCACTATATAGCACTCTAAAGACATAGTCCCCTGAAGCACAATGAAACTACAATAGGGTTCTACCTGTGGCAAGGCTTACATAGTAAGGCATTCACAGTAGAGCACAGCAATTTTTGAGATAACTTTGAAAGCATTATCTCAATTCTAGATAATTCTGTTACCTAAGTCTTCCCCTTTTTAGCCTGAGCTTTCTTCCGGCTATCTAAAGAAATCTTTTTAGTTTCCATCTGCTTTTATTCCCAGTAGGATAACTGTTTACTGAACACCTGACCATCTGTGTTAAGTGCTATGTTCTATCAAGGATTCAAGCTGAAAGATATATATTCTGGAAAGCTTTTAAGACTTTATGTAAATGATGTGCAAATCATAACTGTAAAGAATTGTACTGGACAGCTGGTTCATACCACTAATGTCAGAATTCCCTTTGCAACAACACTGACAGATGAAAACCAACAAAAGTAGAAAAACAACAGAAAAGTACAGGAATTCAATGGGGGGATAGGAGGTGGGAGTTAGACAAGAAACAGCCATCTTATGTTAAAAGTAGAAAAGGGAAAAAAAAAAGTTAGTATATTTCACTTGGGATTTCTGAGGCAGAGAAAGGGGAGGGAAAGGAAGGTGCGAAGAAGTCAACTTACTCCTCTCAAAGTCCCCATGAAAACCCTTACGTGTCTGCCTTCAAAACCATCCAGTCAGGCCTGGATTGGGATTCTCCAGGCCAAATTTCTTAAAAAAATAAATAAATAAAAAATAAACAGACCACACCAAACCCTCTTGCTTACAGAAACCTGAAACAAGCCTTTTCACTACAACGTGAACAAAAAGGCTTAATCTACAAAGATCTGTCTAAACAATACCTCAATATGAAAGCTGTACTTAACTCAGTGCACATGCTCATATTCATGCACGTTATAATTAAAGCAACATAAAAACAGTTATGTCACTGTGCTAGATGCAGATTGAGAGTCTGCTCTGCAAATAACACGACAGAATTTAAAGAAACACTGCATTATCAATAATCGTATATAAAAACAACTGTTTCTATGGGAAAATGAGAGTTGGGGGACAAAGGAATGTGGGGTTGCAGTAAGAATGATTTTTTTTGTTAGAGGAGTATCACTAACAAAGGCATGCTTTTAGCTATAAGGGTTTATTATAAAACTTAAACATCACTGTGGAAATCCTACAAGTGATCACACCTCACTCTCCCCCCTTCTCTCAGCACTATCACTAACATAACTCTTCTTGTGGTCTTTCAGATTAGTCAGGACGGACAAGAATAACTTAGAAGAGCAGTGCTGCCCAACTGCCCTTGCCTCAACACAACTAGTGCCTCACCTTGTTATCTGATCGTTATAAACAAACAGTTGCCTGTGTTCTATTAAAACTAATTAAAACTATGCTCCATAATTAACCAATGCCATCACAATAAACTCATGTTACAAAAACACAATCTGTAAGACAGCTGGTTCTATTATTTTATTAGTCTTCCCAACAACCTTACTACACAGGCACTAATACACTGGAGTCCTATTTAGTTTGTGAGTATATAAAAAGGGAAAAAATCATCTAAACAGTGCAGACCACTGCCTCCAGTCACTCTATTAATGAGTTTAGGACCAGGGCGAGGTTGACATGGCAGACGCAACCTCCTGTTCCCTCAGTATATACCAGATCCCCACATGCCCCACTCTCAAAGGAGAAATTCTATTGAGTGTGAGTCTAAAGTTGAAAGGGTAATTCTGAATATAAGCAAGTTTTGCTGTGCTATCTTCAGAATCACATTAAGACAAAACTGGTAGTATTTCCATTCTATAAAGAGGTCAAGCGGCTTGTGCAAGATCACAAGTTGTACTCCGTTTTCAGTTCAATTTCTTGAATCCATGTGAATCGTAAGCAATAAAGTAAAAACTCTAACTTCAACTATTTACTCATTTCTTTTTTTTTTTTTTTTTTTTACCAATTTTGATGTATTGCCCAGGTTTTATGATATTGCTCTGAGGCCCACATAAAAATTCCAAAGTTGAACATTCCTCTAAAGAAATACCCTGGTTATCACTTTTGAAAACAAACTTCAAGCCTCTGACAAATAAAAAATGTAATGTTCTACTTAAAAATGAGGGAAGGGCACTGTATTCCTCTAAAATGTCAATGTCACAAAAGAAACAAAAAAGATATAAAAATGGAGGATAGGGGTGCCTGGGTGGCTCAGTCAGTTAAGTGTCTGACTCTGGATTTCAGCTCAGGTCATGATCTCAGTTCGTCAGATCAAGCTCCATATCAGACTCTGCGTTGTTGGTGCAGAGCCTGCTTGGGATTCTCTTTGCCTCTTTTCTAATCTCACCCGGACGCAGGCTCTATATCAAAAAAGGCAAATAAACATTTTTTTAAAAAAAGAAGGATAAAGTGACATGACAGCTGAATGTAATATGTGATGCTAGATTAGATTTTGTATTGGAAGAGAAAAAATGCTGTAATTGACATTTTAGGCCAAATCACAAAAATGGAAGGAATACATAGATGGCAGATTAAAGTTATCACATCAATGCAAATTTATAAAGTTGATAACTACACTGTAGTTAAGAAATATCTCTATTCTTAACAAATATGCTAAATAAAAGAGTAAAGAGCCATGATGTAGGTAACTTACCCTGAGATGGTTCAGAAAAAAATTATATGTGCAGAGGGAGCAAATGGTATAAAATATAACAGGTGATTCTAGGTAAAGGATAAATGGATGATTTTTACTATTTTTATTTTTCAACTTCTTACAAATATGAAATTATAGCCAAACAAAAAGTTCAAAACATCTCTAGGTAAAGCCTAATGCTTGCATTCCATGAAAGCATGTGCCTAGAACAATAGTTCTCAAACTGTTTGGTCTCAGAACCCCTCTATATTCTTAAAAAAAAAAAATCTTTTTATGTTCATTTATTTTTGAGACAGAGAGAAACAGAGCATGAGTGGGGGAGGGGCAGAGCGAGAGGGAGACATAGAATCCAAAGCAGGCTCCAGGCTCTGAGCTGTCAGCACAAAGCCCAATGCGGGGCTCAAACCCATGAACCATGAGATCATGACCTGAGCTCAAGTCAGATGCTTAACCAACTGAGCCACCCAGGCGCTCCAGACCCCTCTATATTCTTAACAATTATTGAGGATCTTAAAGACCTTTTATATGGGTTTATATTTACTGATAATTTACCACATTAGAAAGTAAAATGGAGAAATTTTAAAAAATATTAATCAATTTTCAATAAAATAAACTCATTACATGCTAACACAAATATTTTTAATAATTTATACTTCCAAAAATGAACAAAAAGTTTTCAAGTGTCATGGTTTTACATTTTTGCAAATGTAACTAATGTCTGGTGCGGCAGAAGACAGGTTTTCCTGACTGCTCCTGCATTGCATCTGTTGTGTCATCACGTGTCCCGTAACCTGTGGGAAACCACTGCACACTGACAGGATGCAAGTGAACAAATGGGTGTCTGATACCCCGGAGCTTCATGAAAACATCTTGCAAGCATAAGAGACTCTTAAAAACTGAGAACAAACTGAGGGTTGATGGGGTTGGGAGGGAGGGAGGGGGTGGGCGGGTGATGGGTATTGAGGAGGGCACCTTTTGGGAGGAGCACTGGGTGCTGTATGGAAACCAATTTGACAATAAATTTCATATGTTGAAAAAAAAAAGTGAAAACATCTTGCAATTTGAAAACAAATGGCCTACACCATTTTACTACTATGATGTAGTATAACTATAACTTAAGATATCTTATGTAGACATTGATATAAAGGGATCACAAGTTTTAACCTCACCTTAACCATAAAGAAACACCCTCCAAAGGTGATAATCAAAGGCCAAATCTCAGTCAGAGGTGGCTACTAAAAATACTTTTACTATCTTTATCTCTCACCAACCAGAGGCCTTAGAATTAGCAACATAAACGTTAGAAATGGGTTTTTATTGGCCATGTTCAGAATTAGTGATATAGAGACTGAATAAAAATATTTGGAGATAATCCATGCCCTTGCGTTAACAGGACAAATGAATCTGGAGGGTCACCCTTTGGAGTAGAACCTGAGGCTAGGTCCACCAAAAAAGTCCTGAGTCTAGCCATGAGTTTAGAGTATTGGTGTCTGATAAACATTTGCGTGACAATTTTCAGGAGCAGGAATCTTTCACATAAAGAGTTCTTGGAGCACTGAAAAAAAACAGAATTGGGACTTCATCAAACTTACAGAACTTCTTATGTGTGGGCATACTTGCTTGCTAATGTCTATGCGTTGGCAAAATGTGGCTTTGGGGGTAGCCTGGTAGCAAGATTGTGACAAAGGCAATGTATGGCCTGCACCTAACTCATTGGCAACTCCCCAATATGTACTTTAAAAAAACCCTAATGGCCATTCTTGACTAACCTAGCTTAAATCAGTTTACTAATAGATATCTAAAACACAGTTACTTGGGCTCCCAATTTCTTGGTACCGGGATCTGAATAAAAAGGCAAGCTCCTGAGGCACCAAACAAGAAAAAAACAAGATTACTATTTCATGCCCCCCTAGGATGTTCTCACTAACAACCCTAGAGAATTAACATTTAACCAGAGAAGGGTGAGTCTGTCAGAAAAATGAAGTTGTCAATGAGGATTTCATATATATGTATTTCCAAAGTGGGTATCACATTTCATTCAAAAAGCTTATGCCTTCAGAAAACATGAACGTATTTGTAAAGACAATGAAAAATGACTGGCTAATTTCTATTCGTTAACATCTTTAGAAATTTATGAGGAATTCTAGATTCAGACTTCCTTATAAGGAAGTCTGGATGGAACAAATATATTCCACCCTAACTTTCTCACTGAATGCAACTCAACTAAAAAACCTTGGACAGGAAGCATGGAACAGTTACCTAAGCACTAATAAAAATAAATGGAAGCAGACAGACTTGGAAGTAACACAAAAGCCCACCGAATTGGTAATGGATTTTGTTTTCCTACCTTATCTCGTGACCTGGAACCAAAAGAAACCCAGAACTGCGCTCTGGGTACAGAAAAGAGCTCTGAGGAAAGCCCTCTATTTCTAGTCTAGGGAGCAGTAAAGAGGACTCCTACAGATCACAGTAAATAGGGGAAATCTCATTTTCCGTCTGTTTTTCCCACTCTGTCCTGTTTTAACTCCTAGGCAATTCCACAGTGATAGTAGCCTTAGAGCAGTGGTGACCAAGCAAGCATATAAAACTTCAAAGGGGTTGGGGTGCCTGGGTGGTTCAGTCGGTTAGGCGGCTGACTTCGGCTCAAGTCATGATCTCACAGTTCATGAGTTCAAGCCCTGAGTCAGGCTCTGTGCTGACAGCTCAAAGCCTGGAGCCTGCTTCAGATTCTGTCTCCATCTCTCTGCCCCTGTCTTGCTCATGCTCTGTCTCTCTCTCTGTCTCTCTCTCTCTCTCAAATATAAGAAAAAAAATAAAACATAAAAAAGATTTTAAACTTCAAGGGAGGTAAATCTTGCTGACTAGAGGAACTGTGTTCCCAAAGGATAAGAATCCTTGCTGCTTTTATCTTTTTTTTAAAGCTGATTTCTTTTGAGAGAGAGAGAGCACATGTGGTGGAGGGGCAGAGAGAGAGGGAGAGAGAGATTCCCAAGCAGGCTCCACACCAGCAGTGCAGAGCACGATGCGGGACTCAAACCCAACAACCAAGAGACCATGACCTGAGCTGAAACCAAGAGTTGGACACTTAACCGGCTGATCCATCCAGACTGAGCCACCCAGGTGCCCCTTTGCTGCTTTTACTCTCTATTCTCTTGCCACTTAGCCTCAGAGACAGACACAATCATAAGAAGTACATGGGAGAGTAAGGAAACTAAAACTCGAGCTTTCTGGCCAGATGACCAAAAAAGGGAGTCCTTAAGGGCCAAAACGTGTTGAGGAAATCTCAAAGAGGGAGCTCCCTCAAGAAAACCGTCCCATAAGGTACGAACTCCAGGGCTTATCCATGCATTATGCATGTGTGGAACTGACTCTAAACAGCAGAAGGTGGTTGCAGGCTGACTGCCTACTACAATATCATCATCATCATCACCACCAATAACAACAACAGTGAGCATTCTCCACAAGAATTAAGCTACACTCAGGGCCATGTCTGGGATACAATTCAACATTTATCTACATTTAAAGAACCATGAAAAGTCTCATAACCCATAAGGGAAAAGACAAAAACAGAAACTCCACAATGATACAGATGTTAGAAACCTGTTACACAAAGACTTTAAAGCAGCTATTACAATCATACTACATTAAGTACAAATGAATGGAAAAACAGAAACTCTCAAGCAAAAACAAGGAAAATTTAAAACCAAATACAATTGCCAAATTAAAAATTCACTAGGTGAGTTCAACAGTACAATGGACATGACAGAGGAAAAAGTCAGTGCACTTAAAGACCAATTAATAGAAATTATCCAATCTGAAAAGCAGAGAGAAAAAAATATTGGGGGGGAAAAAAACTGAACAAAGCCTCAGACTTGTGAGGTAACATCAAAACGTTTGATATTTGTGTCATCAAAGTCTTGGAAAGAGGAAAAGAGTGCTAGACAGAAAATAGCTGAAGAAATATTAGCTGAAAATTTCTTAAAGATGGCAAAAGACAAACACAGATTCAAAAGATCAGTAAATCCCAAAGAGAATAAACACAAAGAAATTCACACCCAGACACATCACAATAAAACTGCTAAAATTTAAGAGTAAAAATCTCAAAAGCAGTCAGACAAGAGTAACACATTACATATGAGGCAAAACAATTTGAACGACTATGGATTTCTTATCAGAAACCAAACTGACCAGAAGGCAGTGAACATTTTTCAAGTACTAAAAGAAAGTAACTGTCAACACAGAATTCTATAACTAGTGAAAATATCTTTCAAGAATAATAGCAAAGTAAAATTCTCAGGTTAAAAACAAAACAAAACAAAAAAACAAAGAGAATTTGTTGCCAGAAGATCTGCTCTAAAAGAAATACTTTAAGCCAGTTCTTCAGGTAGAAGGGAATGATACCAAAGGGAACTTGAGACTTCAGGAATGAACACATGTGAGCAACAGAAATAATGACAGAAAGTAATGAGAGTATTTTTTCTCTTCTTAAGCTACTATGTGTGATGTTCGAAAGCAAAGGCTTTCAGTGTTTGTAGATGTAATACACATGACAAATACACTATAAAGTAGGAGGTAAAGGGATATTATATGGTGGGATGGTTTCAACATTTCACCTGAAGTGGTAAAATATTAATTCTAGATACACCATGAAAAGCCAAATATGTATATTGTAATCTGTAGAGTAACCACTAAAACTATGCAGAGAGATTGAATCCATATAATTTGTTGGAGTCACTCTGATCCACCATGTAGATCTGTATTCAGTATCATTTGGATTTGGAAAAGTGTTGATTATATTATTGCTGTATAATAATATTTTTATTAAAACCACATCAAATGAAAACTATGGAGATCATCAAAAATCAATAGAAAAATTAAAAATACTAAAAAATATTCAAATAATCCCAAACACAAGAAAACAGAGGAAGCAAAAACAAATATTAGACAAATCCAAACAATAACTGCATTAAATGTAAATAGTCTAAATATACTGTTTAAAAGATTGTGAGAATGGGTTAAAAAACAAGATCCATCTTTGAATCTCAGTTCTTAATAAGCACTGTGTCCTTGAGCAAGTTACTTATCTGAGATTGTTGCTGATCTGTAAGAGGGATGCAAAAATGCCTACCTCTCAAGGCTGCTGTAAGGATTAACCAACAGTATAACAACAGCCATTCTAAAGTGAATTCTAATCCCCAGAATCACATCGAAAGAAAGAGGTTATTATAAAAAAGCAACAGGTTGCTTTTGATGCAAGTGTTAACTAACTTTACTATGACAATCATTTCACAATATATGTGTATCAGATCTTCATACCGTATGTATGCCTCAAGCTTACACAATGTTATATGTTAATCATATCTTAATAAAACTAGGGAGGGAGAAAAAACAAGATCCAACTATTTACCATCTATAAGAAACCTACTTTAAATAGAAGTTAGAAAATAAAAGGATAGAAAATGACATACCATATAAACACTAACAAAAAAACTGAAGTAGCAGTATTCACATTAGACAAAGCAGGCTTTGAAGCAAGGAAATTAACAAGGGTCATTACATAATGATAAAAGACTCAATTCATTGGGAAGACCTAACAATCCTAAAGGTGTCCGCGTCCACCTAACAAGAGAGCCTCAAAGTAAACGAAGCAAAAGCTAACAGAACTGAAAGAAGAAATAAACGAATCCACAATTATATATGGAGACTTCAATACTCCTTTCTTGGTAATCAACAGAACAAGGAGACAAAAAAATCAGCCAGAATACAGAACTGAACAACATTATTAGCCAACTGGTGTCGAAATGACACCCGTAGCCAAACTAATAGAACAACACTATTAGCCAAATGTCAAACTGACATTTATAGAACACTCCACAGAGGGGTGCCTGGGTGATTAGTGAGTTAAGCATCTGGCTCTTGATTCTGGCTCAGGTAATGATCTCACAGTTCATGAGTTCAAGCCCTGCATCAGGCTCCGCTTTGGCAGTGTGGAGCCTGCTTGGGATTCTCTCTCTCCCTCTCTTTCTGTCCCTCCCCACTCGTGTTCTCCCACAAAATAAATAAACATTTTTTAAGAATTTAAAAATGTAGATCCACACAAAAGCAGCAAAACAGACGTTTTTTCAAGTGTACATGAGAAATTCACTAAAATAGAACATATCAAACCTTAATAAATTTAAAAGAACTAAGGTCATACAAAGTATATTCTCTGACCACAATGGAATTAAACTAGAAATCATTAACAGAAAGACAACTGCAAAATATCCAAGTACTGTACTTGGAAATTAAAACACTTCTTTTTTTTTTTTTAAAGTTTATTATTTTGAGAGAGAGAGAGGGTGTGAGCACATCTGTGAGAACAGGGGAGAAGCAGAGAGGGTGAGAGAGGGACAAAGAGAATCCTAAGTACTGACAGCACAGAGCCCAATGTGGGGCTTGAACCCACAAACTATGAGACCATGACCTGAGCCAAAACCAAGAGTCAGTCACTTAACCAAATGAGACACCCAGGTGCCCCAAAACACTTCTCAATAATTCATGAGCCAAAGATTAAACCTCAAGGGAAATCAGAAAATATTTTGAACTAAAATAAAGTAAGCAATATATCAAAATTTGTGGGGTCCTGCATACAGAGGGAAATTTATAGCATTAAATTCTTACATTAGAAAAGAAGGTCTCAAGTCAACAATCCAAGTTTTCACTTTAAAGAAACTAGAAAAAGAGCAAAGTAAGCCAAAGCAAGCATTAGAAAGGACATAAAGAGTAGAAATCATAAAAACTGAAAAACAGTAGTGGAAAAAAATAAACCAAAATCTAGTTCTTTGAAATGATAATATATATGATAATGATAAACCTCTAAGCCAAACAGACCAAGGAAAAAGACAAAGGGCACAGATTATCAATATCAGAAATGAAGGAAGAGCTATCACTACAGATCCCACAGATAAACTCACACAAGAAGAAATACTATGAACAGTTCTGCAACTATTAAAGAAATGAAAATTTTAGTTAAAAACCTTCTGAAAAAAAATTCCTAAGATATAGTCTGGAATTATTTCAAATAGGAACCATTTTATTGGATTCACAGAGAAAAACTCATACATAAAGACTCTTCCTAGGGTGCCTGGATGGCTCAGTAGGGCAGACAACCCACTCTTGTTCTCGGCTCAGGTCATCTCATGATTTGTGATATAGAGCCCCAAATCAAGCCCCACAAGCATAGGCCTCTGTGCAGAAAACAAGGAGCCTGCTTGGGATTCACTCTACCCCCCCCCGCCCCGCCCCTCCCCTAAAACAGAACCTATCAAACCTTAATAATTTTTAAAAAACTATATTTAAAAGAGTGCACACACTTGCTCACTCTCAAAATAAACTTAAAAAAAGGCACTTTTTTTAATATATACTTGCACTCATTTTGTAGTTTTGTAATTCAAAAGTCTAGTTAACTTGCTATAAAACATACACATCTCCATTGATAGTAATGAAAAATAATACATACTGTGTTGAATTCAACTCAGTTTTTATCAATACTTCTTGATCTCTCATCAATACGGTCAGTATGGCCATTTCTTTTCTTTTTTTTTTTTTTAATGTTTCTATTTAATTTTGCAAGAGAGAGACAGAGCGTGAGTTTGGTGAGGGGCAGAGAGAGAGAGAGAGGGAGACACAGAATCTGAAGCAGGTTCCAGGCCATGAGCTGTCAGCACAAAGCCCGATGTGCGGCTCAAACCCACGAACTGCAAGACCACGACCTGAGCCGAAGTCGGACACTTACCGACTGAGCCACCCAGGTGCCCCAACAGTATGGCCATTTCTAAACCATCTTTGTTACTACTTTGTATTTACATTAAGCAAATTATTAACAATTCAAGAAGTCAAGAATATCACTTGACTAAGTACTCAAATGACATACTAATGGTTAAATCCTATAAGTGGGGTACCTCATTTCAAACAATTGAAGTGATCCTTAAAAGTTGTGTAAAAATCAATTACCTACTACTTAGATAATACACTGAAAAGTGCTAAAAGTATTCTATGTGAGACTGAACCATATAAAATTGCCAATTATCAACTGGGTCAACCTAGAACAGTATAAGCATTCCTTGTTATGTTTCAGTGTTCTCAAGACTGCTAGTCACTTCTGTCAGAATGGTATGGTATTATAATGAATTACCTTGGATGTTGGGGACTGAAATTCACACAACATTTACCAAACATCTTCTATAGATTTTTCATAACAAAGGTTATTTGCAAACCTAGGATATGAATATGTACTAGGAAAGGAGTATTTTATGTATAGAATCTGTTTTGCTTAACACTTTTTATGAGTATGCTATTTTTAATTCTTAAAAAAACATAAGCCCTGTTATCTGAAACATGGATTCACTATGGTGTAAGGATTAAGATCCATCAAGCCTCAAAATATAAAAACTGAGCACCAAAAACCATAAAATACCTAGGAATAAATCTAACCAAAGAGGTGAAAATCTATACACTGACAACTATAGAACGCTTATGAAAGAAATTGAAGAAGACACAAAAAAAATGGAAAAATATTCCACGCTCCTGGACAGGAAGAACAAATATTGTTAAAATGTCAATACTACCCAAAGCTATCTACATGTTCAGTGCAATCCCTATCAAAATAACACCAGCATTCTTCACAGAGCTAGAACAAACAATCCTGAAATTTGTATGGAATCAGAAAAGACCCTGAATAGCCAAAGCAATCTTGAAAAAGAAAACCAAAGCTGGAGGCATCACAATCCCCAACTTCAAGCTGTATTACAAAACTGTAATCATCAAGACAGTATGGTACTGGCACAAAAACAGACACTCAGATTAATGGAACAGAATAGAGAACCCAGAAATGGACCCACAAACATATGGCCAACTAATCTTTGACAAAGCAGGAAAAGAATATCCAATGGAATAAAAACAGTCTCTTCAGCAAGTGGTGCTGGGAAAACCAGACAGCAACATGCAGAAAAATGAATCTGGAGCACTTTTTTACACCATACACAAAAATAAACTCAAAATAGATGAAAGACCTAAACGTAAGACAGGAAGCCATCAAAATCCTCGAGGAGAAAGCAGGCAAAAACCTCTTTGATCTTGGCCACAGCAACTTCTTACTCAACATGTCTCCAGAGGCAAGAGAAACAAAAGCAAAAATGAACTATTGGGACCTCATCAAAATAAAAAGCTGCTGCACAGCGAAAAGAACAATCAGCAAAACTAAAAGGTAACTGACGGAATGGGAGAAGATATTCACAAACAACATATCAGATAAAGGGTTAGTATCCAAAATCCATAAAGAACTTACCAAACTCAACATCCAAAAAACAAGTAATCCAGTGAAGAAATGGGCTAAAGACATGAATAGACATTTCTCCAAAGAAGACATCCAGATGGCCAACCGACACATGAAAAAGTGCTCAACTCTGGAAAACAGTATGGATGTTCCTCAAAAAATTAAAAATACAACTACCCTATGACCCAGCAACTGCACTACTAGATATTTATCCAAGGGATACAGGTATCTGTTTTGAAGGGACACATGCACCCCCATGTTCATAGCAGTACTATCCACAATAGCCAAAGTATGGAAAGAGCCCAAATGTCCATCGATGGATGAACGGATAAAGAAGATATGGTATACATATACGTATATATATATATGTATATATATATATATATATATATGGATGGAACTAGAGGGTATTATGCTAAGCAAAATTAGTCAGAGAAAGACAAATATCGTATGACTTCACTCATATGAGGACTTTAAGATACAAAACAGATAAGCATAAGGGAAGGGAAGCAAAAATAATATAAAAAAGGGGGATGAAACATGAGACTCTTAAATATGGAGAACAAACAGAGGGTTGCTGGAGGGGTTGTGGGGGGGGGTGGGCTAAATGGATAAGGGGCATTAAGGATATCTACTCCCAAAATCATTGTTGCACTATATGCTAACTAACTTGGATATAAATTTTAAAAAATGATAAACATGGTTAAAAACAATTTTTTAAAAAGAGATATTTTCACATTGTTCCAAAGGTAAGTCAATAATATTTATGCCACATCCTAAAAAGAGTTTCCTTTTCTTTTGGGTGCTATAAATGTAAATTTGGAAGTACTTTATGTTTATTTCAAAGAGAAAGCAAGTTTTATAATGCATAAAAGATAAAGTAAGTTACATATTGCATTTGTGGAAATGTAATGATAAATGTCACAAGCACTATTTGCTCAATTTGATTTTATGCAACACAGGTAAAAAAAAAAAAAAAACAATGCAAATATTTAGGGAATTTTGACACCCATCCATGAGCTTCAACTAAAAATTATCGTCTTTTCCATCTACAACCACCACAAAGAGTGAATGAACTGCTCAACCTAATTATATCAATCTCTTCCCAGTGATATTTCTGTGTCACAGAATGATTGTGGTTATTTCAGGTGATGTTTTTAAACGATAATATTTTGTTAAGATATAATTTTCATACAGCATATTTAATCCTTTCTTAGTGTAAAGTTTTGTGAATACTGACAAATGCATACAGTTCTGTAACTATAACAATCAAAATAAAGGAAAATCCATCAACCCCCCAAAATATATATACATATTAAAAACTGAGAATGCAACAAGATTTCTAAGATCATAACATTCCTTTGCTCAAAACCCTTCAATATCTTATCTCAGAGTCAAAGTCCTCACTATGGTCTGCAGCCATTTCCTGCTACTCTCATCGATCCTCTACTCCACCAGGGGTTTCCAGCAGTTCCTCAAACATGCAAACACACTCCCTCCTCAGGGCCTTTGTACTAACTTCGGTTGCCAGGAATGCTCCTCAAAGGTATCCACAATGGCTCCCCTCCTCATCTCCTCCAGATGCCTGCTTAACTGTCATCTCAGAAAAGGCTTTTTCGGACCAACATATTAAAACAGTACCCCTACTATAAGCCACTGTATTTTTTCCCCTTGTTTATGGTCTGTCTTCCCCCAAACAGAATACAAACTACAAGGAAGTGAGTCCTTTGTTTTATTCCTTGCTGTCCTCAGTCTTGAACAGTTGCAGGATCTCAGTAAGAATCTGCTGAACAAGACGCTGCACAAAGACTTTCCAACTAAAACTTCTGTCCCTAACTGTTACGGGGGGGGGGGGGGGAAGGCTAACAGTTCGGAATCCTGAAGGGTCTGCTACGTAGCAACTACTCTTCAGAAGAAAACATTTTATTCTCAATAAAATATACTCACGAACGGCTGCTTTCCCTAAAGGCGAAGCATTAATGCTACGTGCATTCGTGCTGCAAGCCTGTTGGTACAGACTGCTTTGGTTTATCGCACAAGACTTTCACAAAGTAATTTTCCCACGAACCAAGACATTCTGGCTAAAGATACTTAAGGAAAAATATTAGTGGGGTTAATCTACTAATGACATATACAAGGCGTAGGAAAGACAATATACGAGTCCAAACCTCAGAGAGAAAAATACCAGAAACAGGAATTGGGAGTGTTTGCCCCTAGAGACACTGAGAGAGAAAAAGTCCGAAGATTGCACCCCCTTTATCTTGGCGCCAGGCATGGTACGAACACTCAGTTCGGGGGCGCCGGGCGTAGTGTCCCCGCAAGGGGTCTGGGAGGGCGAGGCCCGGACTCCGAGTAGAATGGGAGTGGTGGATCCGGGCTATAGATTTTCCGTGGAAAATCTCCTTTCCATGGATTTTTCGCTCAGGAGAAAAGGGAGTGCTGGCTGCGTCTACCCGCTCCCAAAATGGCTTGGGGGAGGGTTGATGAGGGCAGACCCCTCTCCTTCCCCAGGGATGGTCCAGGCCCCAGCAGGAGCCCAGTCTCCGGCTCACCCGGCTCCCGGTTGATCTCGATGTCGAAGTGGCACTGCGGCCGGTCCTGCGCCCCCATCGCGACCGAGGCGGCGGCAAGAGCTAGGAGAAAGGGGGAGGAAAGCGGTCAGGGCGGGAGCTAGGGCGGAGGCTGGGGCGGAGCCCGCGCCACGGTCGCCTCGCGCCGGCCTGCCTCGACACCACGGGAGGCTGAGACGGGGTCCCCTCCAGCGCCGGGCCTCCCGCCTCCCAAGTACCGCGCACACACATGCGGGCGAGCTCTTCACCTGGTTAGCCTCCAGCCTGGGCAGCTCCCCGTAAGCAGAGGAGAAAGCAATGCCACCGCGGCGGTCGGAGCCCAACGCCACTAACCGACCACCACCCCCTCCCCGGGGCCGGGCCTCCCAGTGCCACGCTAAACCCCGCGAGAGTCGGGACAAATACCGCGAGAGCACGGTCTCCAAGGGGGTGTTTAACTGAAGGGTGCGCGCGCAGGTGGGCGTGTCTGGGGGCTCCAGAGGAGCTTCTGGTCCGAAGCTCCCATACCTGAGCTGGTCCTTTTTTGCCCCGCCCCGGAGTCAGTCGCCCAATCTGGGAGCTGACATCACGCCTGCACTCTCTACTTCCTCTCGCCCTCCTTCTGGAGCCGTGAGCGTCCGCGCTTTTTCCGGTGTCGCGGTGCTTCCGTGTTGTCTACACCTGTGAGCAAGCAGTGAGAAATTAAGTCGTTGACGTCTAGTAAACCGACCGATCTGTTTGCCTGTTTTCCTTTTCGCAAGGGGTAGTTAAGACGCTCTCCTCCTGTTAGACTGTCTCATTTCAAAAGCCTTTTAGGTTGAGATGTGCGTTCGTTCCCTCTTTGGCTCCAGCGTCCCTGGAATAGTTTTCTGTTCGTGGCCATTCTACTTCTTTTGTGAAGGGTCAGTTCAAGACCTTTCCCGTTTTTTTTTTTTATCCCTTTTCGTCCTATTGAATGCGAGAGTTCTGTGTACAAATGTGTTGTTAAACGAGTGATACGTATATGTTCTAAGTACAAATCTTTTTTTTCATATATAATTGCGAATGTTTTCTCCTCAGCTGGGCCTTTTCATTGTTTAGACGGTGGTTGTGCGAAGCAGTTTTTAATTTTAGTGAAGGCACTTGATCAATTTCTCGCATGGTTTGTGCTCTTTCTGTGCTAAGAAATCTCTGCTTACCCCAAGCTCCTGAAGATTTTCTCCTGTGTTTTCTTCTACAAGTTTTATAGTCTTAATGTTTACGTGTAAGAATACGATCTGTTGGAACTTTTCATTGTGGTGCCAGGTAGAGGTTGAGGTTCATTTGACACCCCCCCCCCCCCGCATGAAAACAGAGTAGTTCCACCGCCTTTGTTGAAAAAACTGCGTTTTATCAATTGAATTACCTTTGGTTTTGCGACCACTTATTATTCTAT
Source organism: Panthera uncia (assembly GCF_023721935.1). Lineage (NCBI taxonomy): Eukaryota > Metazoa > Chordata > Mammalia > Carnivora > Felidae > Panthera > Panthera uncia. The sequence continues at coordinate 145,687,764 of NC_064810.1, forward strand.
TTCTGCACTTACTTTGTTACACTGTTCCATGTACCTATCTTTATGCCTGGGCCACGCTGTTTTGTTTTTGTTTTTTCTTAAAACTAAAATACACATTGCCTAAAATTGTCATTTAACTCAAGTGTAAAATTTGGGAGACATTAAGTACATTAACATTGTTGTGCAATCATTACCACCAGTCTATCCACAGAACATTTTTCATCTTGGAAAACTGAAACTCTGTATCCAACTGTATTCTCCCCTCTACCCAGCCTCCGGCAACCACTCTTTTTTTTTTTTTTTTTTTTTTTTTTTAATTATGGTAAGAACACTTCACATGACATCTACCCTCTTTTTTTTTTAATTTTTTTTTTTTAACATTTATTTATTTTTGAGACAGAGAGAGACAGAGCATGAACGGGGGAGGGTCAGAGAGAGAGAGAGAGGGAGACACAGAATCCGAAACAGGCTCCAGGCTCTGAGCAGTGAGCACAGAGCCCGACGCGGGGCTCGAACCCAGGGACAGTGAGATCGTGACCTGAGCTGAAGTCGGCCGCTTAACCGACTGAGCCACCCAGGCGCCCCGACATGTACCCTCTTAACAGACTCTTAAATGTACAATGTGGTATTGTTACCAGTAGACAAAATGCACAGCAAGTTTTTAGAATTTATTCATCTTTCATAGGTCAAATTTTGTAACCCTTGATAGCAACTGCTTTCCCCCTCTTCCCCATCCCCTGGCAACAACTATTTTATTCTTTGCTTTGAATAAGTTTGACTCTTAGTTACCACATACAGGTGGAATCATGCAATATGTGTCTTTCTGTGATTGACCTGTTTCACTTAGCATAATGTTCTCAAGTTTCAACCCTGTTACCACATATTGCACGATTTCCTTCTCTTTTTTTTTTTTTTTTAAGGCTAAATAATAACTGCATTGTGTGAGTATACCATATTTCCTTTATTCACCAGCAGATGGACACTTGGGTTGCTTCTACCTTTTGGCTATTGTGATAATATGGCTATCAGGAGGAGGGTACAAATATTTCTTTGAGAGCCTACTTTCAATTCCTTTGGGTACATACCCAGAAGTGGGATGGCTAGGTCATAAGCTGATTCTGTTTTTATGAGGAACTGCACTGTTTTACACTCCCATCAGCAATGCACAAGGTTTCAATTTCTCAGCATCCTCCCCAACACTTGTCATTTTCTGTTGTTTTGTTTTAATAATTGCCATCCTGATGAGTGTGAAGTGGCACACTGTTTTGATTACTGTAGCTTTACAGTAAATTTAAAAATCAGGGTCACGGGGCGCCTGGGTGGCTCCGTCGGTTGAGCATCTGGCTTCAGCTCAGGTCATGATCTCGCGGTTCGTGGGTTCGAGCCCCGCATGGGGCTCTGTGCTGACAGCTCAGAGCCTGGAGCCTGCTTTCGATTCTGTGTCTCCCTCTCTCTCTGCCCCTCCCCCACTCATGCTCTGTCTTTCTCAGCCTCTCAAAAATAAAGAAACGTAAAAAAAAAAATTTTTTTTTAATCAGGGTCACTCAGGTGGTTTCTAATTTGTTTTTGCACTTGTGCCACCTTGTAAAGTACAGAGACTTTCTGCACCACAGTGGAAGTGCTGTCTCTGTCAGGTTGCCATTTCCACCTCTCTAAAAGTCCAATATCTCTATCAAAGCAACAGTCTCCTGGGGTTCACATTTGTAACCTAGGCTGAATTGAGAAGTTAGTGGTCCTGGGTCTGATTTTGCTTACAGTGTTACAGCTGACCATTTATAGGTTTGGAAAAAAGTGAAATGTACATTGCCTACTTTGAGATGAAATGGGTTGGTAAAACTGACTTTCATACAAAGACTTGTGGAAGGAAGAAAAGCATTGCCATAGGGAATAATTTGTAATTACTATGCTTTGGGGCAGCTGACTTCAATGTAACTAGACTTTAGGGCTCTGGAATGTAGTAGTGTACTTAATTTGGGGAGTATTTAAAATGCATTAAATCTCCTGGAATTCGTTTGTATCTTGCCATTCCAGTAAAGTCTCCTTCCTCCCCCCTCCTCCTCCAGTAAAGTCTCCTGATCAAATGATCTGGGGCAAATCACTTTGATCCTGGAGTTCAGTTACTTCATCTGGAAAATAAGCAGGATGAAATACATTCCAAGTTCCCTCCTTGCTCAAAATTCTTTTATTCTGTCCTGTGAATTAAAATTATATTTCACATGATTTGAGCATAAGGTATGCTATTCAGGCTGTGGTTAAGGTGAAGGAACTCTTGGGAGAAGGCAGGCCTAGGGCCAGCATGCACCAAAAGGACTGATACCTCCTCCCTCTTCCTCCAGAGTAGAAAATTCATATCCAAGGAGTTTACAAACTCAGGCTTGATTTGGAGAACCTTAGTAGCAGGAATATTCAGGTATTGATTCTGAGTTTTAAGCCTTTTACAGTGGGATCACACCAGCAGTTGGCACTTTAATGGATAGGACCCTGGCAAAACTAATCAGGAGTGCTGGTCGGGAAATTTAGATGAAACATAATTTTCTAGAAAAGAGAAATTGCCAAAATTGACTCAAAAGAAATAGAAGGCCGAAATAAACTAGCAACCATTGAAAAAATTGAATTAGTAACCCCTAATCTCTTTCCAAACAACTGTGTAGGACATTTTGACATAGCCAGATGGGAAATTTGATAATGGTCTAGATAGTAGGTGAAAACAAGGAAACACACTTAATTTTGTTAGCCATCTAATAATGAATATTGAACATAAGGATAATGACATTTTGGTTATGCAAGAAAATGTCCTTTGTTTTTTAGATATAATGAGTGAAATAAATGTGGCTTAATCTTGATAATTGTATCTAGGTGAGAGGTATATGGGGATTTTTGAGCAAGCCATGTTCTCTACTTTTATATTTCTTTGAAATGACTCATAATAAAACCATTATGACCAAACATAGTCTTCCTTTCTGAAAAACACAGGTTCCACATTGGTTCATAGGCACATTTTACCAGACCCTTAAGGATCAATAATCTTTTCCCAATCACAATATTTTAGAAAATGGAAAAAGAGAGCTACCTAACTTATCTTGTTATACCAATACCAAAGACAGGGCAAGAAAGTTATAGACCAATCTCATTATAAACATAGATTTAAAAATCAAATAAAATATTAGGAAATAGAATGTAGCAGCATTTAAACCCCTAAATGTTCCTGACCTAGTTGGCTTTAACTCTGGAAGGCAAAGATGGTTCAAGATCAGAGAATCTATTCATATAATTGATCATATTAACAGAATAAAGAAAAGGCATATGATTATCCCAGTGTATGGTGTACTGGTTATCTATTGCCTCTAAGTTCCTTCAGTATATCCACTATAATACACAGGGATCCCTACCAAAGTAACTTTCATGTTTTTATAATTTAGGGAAAGGAGAAAAAAGGTGAACAAAAGGAGAGAAAAGGAATCCAGTGAGAAGATACAATTCTACCTTATTTGCTTATACCATTTTTCAATTAAAGGATATCCTATATCTTAAATAGGAAATTGTGCAGAAAAGAATTAATAGGCCCAAGACTGCTATCTTTAGAAAAGCCTGCCTAAAAGGCTGCTCTGTGGGTGGAATCAGGGAACTTGAATGGTAATCAATTTCCTATGCTTATTGAAAACTTCAGTTGAATGATTAGAATGCTTTATTATGCCTGAACTATTTGAGCAAACAATCTGCTGAACACCTGTTTTCCTTCTGTGGATCTGGAAACTGGGTATGTACTAGGCAGAGGATATATACGTATGTGACCAGCCCCCAGTAAGAACTTTTGGCACTCAGTCTCTAATGAAATTCCCTGGTAGACATTTCTCACATGTTGTTATGATTCATCCCTGGAGGAATTAAGCTTATCCTGTGTGATTCCACTGGGAAAGGGACGTTTGAACCTAGTTTCCTCTGGGTTTCACCCCATGTGCCTTTTCCCTTTGCTGATTTGCTTTGTATTCTTTTGCTATAAACAGTTATAGGTTTGAGTATATATGCTGAGTCCTGTGAGTCCTCCTAGCCAACCATCAAACCTGGAGGTAACCTTAGGACCTAAACATAGCAAAAGAAGTATTACCAGAATTTGATAACGATATCTATATTGAAATTTTTTAAATACATTTTTTGAAATCCTAGATTTATTCTTTTGTGGAAAACAAGTAGACTTCCATTTTACAAAAAAATGTACATTTTGAGAGAATAACATTCTCATATTAGTCAAGAGCAGATGGGCTTTCCCATGGGAGTCAGGGGACATGGCTGTGGCAGATTCCAGCATATATTCTTATAGCCTGGAAATCTGAAGGGAAGGCACTTTTCCTGCCAGCACCAGTGAGAAAAATCCCAGTGAGAGATCTGTTGAATTGATGAGGTTCATATGTCCATCAGTCTTGATGGTCACAGTAGTGGGCAGATACCGTGACTGATCAGCTTGGGTGGCGCCAATTACCAGGAGAAGCACAGGGGTATGGCAGCACAGAAATGGCCACTGAGGCAATGGCTGCAAACTAAGAAGTCACCTGAATTGTGGATACTACACATCTGTTGGCCTTTTAGGCAAGTGGCTTTTTTGCCACTAACTTGCTTTATTTTTTTTTTATTTTTTTAGTGTTTTTATTTATTTTTGAAGGAGAGAGAGAGAGACAGAGCATAAGCAGGGGAGGAGCAGAGAGAGAGGGAGACACAGAATTCGAAGCAGGCTCCAGGCTCTGAGCTGTCAGCACAGAGCCCGACGCGGGGCTCGAACTCACAAACTGTGAGATCATGACCTGAGCCGAAGCCAGACGCTCAACCGACTGAGCCACCCAGGCGCCCCGCCACTAACTTGCTTTAAAGCGTGATTGTATTTTCACACGTCTAATGCTTCGTCCTCTTCAGCAGGGAGCTTGGCTCCCATCAAATGCATATGAAAAACTCACGACAACAAGCACTTCTTGTCAGGTAGGTTCCTCACTTTATGTTGATCAACTTGTTCTCTGATTGCAAACTCTAAATTGGTCCTAATGATGCTTTTTCTAGACACTAATGTTTGCAAGTAGACAGGGTTTGGGTAAAAAATTATCTGCTCTGGTGCTAATGGAAGCTATATTTGCTAAGCCAGTCCATCTGGGTCTACCTACCAAGGGTAAGGCATTAAGCAACTGGTATCTTGGTTATTTCCTTCAGAAGAAGACTCTGAGATGATGGTTTGAGTGCAAGTTGAGTGCAAGAAGTGGCCCTAGGAAACTCCATTCAGAGGATGGAGAAGTGAAACAAAGAAGATAGGCAGTAAAGCGTGTGCTATTAATAAACCAGCTACCATAGTGGGTGATGAGAACCTAATCCTGATGAGGAACTCTGGCAACTAGTACACAAGAAACATCTTGGAATTATCCCTATGGAGGGGTGAGGAAGCTGGGATGTTAATACTCCATCTACTGAGAGTCCTGAGTGGAGAAGCTGTTGCCAGCATGGTAATCCCCAGGTTCTTCTGGTCTAGGATGCCTGGGCAAGGCAGACGTCTAGTTTTAGAAAAAAGTCCTCAGGAATAAAGATACAGATATGGACTGTTGGGAGTTGGTTGCAGCACAATTAAAAGAGTAAATAAAGTTCAAGAAATGAGCGTGGGATGCTGGTAGCTTCTGCTGCAACGGGCAGTTTTTTGTTTGCAGACAAAAGGGTGCTCAGGAATGGAAAAGCATAGACTTTTTCTGTAAGAAGCACTTGCTAGTTTCCACTTGGAATCCGTGCAGCTTCAATATATGGACAATTTCTCAGCATCCTCAGTCCTGCATAGTGCCCTGATCCGTGCCTGGGTGTAGGCCTCTTTTATCTTGTCAGGCTTATTGGGAGCTCCCTGAAAGCACGACCCAGTGCCCTGTCTCCTCTAGTTTCCTCACTGGAGAACCCAGCACAGGCCTGGCCAAACGAGAACTCACGTTCTAATTGAATTGATGACCACATAGGTGAATACTGCTCTATACATGGACTCGAGAGAGAGAGAGAGAGAGAAAAGAAAAGCCAGTTGGAATGAAAAGTCTTTGCATAGCTCTTGCTTCTGCCTGCACTGCTGGGTCCCTTGATGGTCATGTGTCAGATTCCTTGTTGTTCATATCTCAGCTGCAACGTCACCTCCCTGGGTCATTCCTGACTCCATTACTTAAAGTAGCCACCCAGACACTCTTTAGCACATTACCTTGTTGTAATTCTCTGCACAGCACTTCTTGCCATGTGAAGCTTTCCTTGGTGGTTTATATTCTGTTGCCTGTCTCCCCCAGAAATACAGGTTATTTATACCGTGTTGCCTTCTTTATATAAGAATAAAGTTTCCATGAGAGCAATGACATTGTCTGGCTTACTCACTGTAGTACCTTCAGCACACACTAGTGGATCAGTAAGTATTTTTTTATGAATGAATTTATCACAAACAGAAATGAAAACAAACAACTTCCCATTGGGCCCTAGACTCTTATTAAAAAGATTTATGATGGGACACCTGGGTGTCTCAGTTGGTTAAGTCTCTGACATTGGCTCAGGTCATGACCTCACAGTTTGTGAGTTCGAGCCCTGCGTCGGGCTCTGTGCTGACAGCTCAGAGCCTGAAGCCTGCTTCCGTTTCTGTGCCTCCTCTCTCTCTGCTCCTCCCCTGCTAGTGCTCTCTCTCTCTCTCTCTCTCTCAAAAATAAATAAACATTAAAAAAATTTTTTAAAAAATGAAAAGATTTAGGAAGGAAAGAAATGTCCCAGTGACTGAATGGAACGTCTAGATTCCAGAAGAACCTGTGGGATTTTCATTTGGAAAAGAGGTAACAGATAACTTCTTAAAATCGCTTTTATTAAAATAGAATCAAAACAATATATGTGTGAGGTAGAGTAACAACAAAAATGAATATACTATGTGTCCAGCTTAAGAAATATAGTCAGGATCACCTTTAGTAATGGATGTTTATTACAGAGGCTCAAGAGTATATGAGATAGCACTGAACATCATTTCTTCCCTAGCCATATTGTTACTTACGGTCCCCAAAAGTCAGACTGCGATGTCAAAAAGCCTCATGAGGAAGTGGGAAAAAATAGCTTAACATTTTGTGGAATAAACCTGACTTCAAATTATCTGCTCTCTTTGTTTTAGCTGCCATATCCTCATCTCGGGAGAAGGTGAGAATGACATCAGTCACCACAGTTGCAAATCCTGGGAAGCAGGCTTGGAAACCCAAGAGAAAGGCCCAGGCCCTATGTCGGCTTTTGGGAGATCAGCTTGACCCCGAGAGCTGGAAAAGGGCTGACAGGCAGAGTGGAGGCTTAATCTTGAAGCAGAAGATCCTCTGAGAAAAGCAGTTAATACAGTCTGGTCAGGTTTGGTCTTTACCTTTTTAAATCACCTTTCACAACTATATTGAGTTCTGGGTCCCCTAAGAGGGATGGTAGGTGCTTCCCTCTGAAGCAGACTGGTAGAGACGGGCTGGGGCATGTACCATAACAGCTAAGTGGCCTGTGCCAACTTCTCCAGTGTGTCTCTCCAGAAAAGGGCCCTCTGGAGAGTCTGGCAATTTTCTGGCATTCGGGTAAACTGTGGTTTAAACAGACTTGGCTGTTTCCAGAGGCCTCTGATTTGCCCTGATTCAGTTGTCTACACGCGGACTGACATATCCTTCCAAGAGACGAAAAGAGGGGAACACAGCAGGTCACCAACTCCTTCCCTCTAAGGGGGAAGTGGACTTTGTCTTTACGGCTATCCCCCCTACTACACAGGAAGCTACCCTAAACTGCCATAGGCCACACAGGCTTGCTCAGAACCCATACACTGGAACCTCCAGTGCTCTGTCACAGACCCTTGCCTCCCGTGCCAGTAGTGGACAGTTCCTACAAGGTCAGACTCACATTGTGCTAGCAGAAGCCCATCGGAGGGGCTGCCATGCAGCTTTTTACTTTCTTCCTCCTCTGACATCTAGGGCCCACTTGGCCACAAAGGCTGCTTGTTAGTACAGAGGAGCTAACTCCCCTGGAGGCAACCCCAGCCAGGGTCTCTCAGGCAGACACTTCTGAGACGTTTGTATGCTTTTAGGTCCATCCTTCTGACCCCTGCCCCAGAATTGAGCCTTTATTGCCTATAGTGGTAACCTTGATAACATACTTGTTTAGCGGCTTTTCCTTCTTCCCTGTCTCATCGTCCTCATGGCCTTATTCCTGTTTCCTGAGATCACCTCCCAAATAAACTATCTGCACCCAAGGCCTTGTCTCAGGCTCTGTTTTAGAGGAGGTCCAAACTGAAACATCAGCTGGCATTTTTATTCCAGCTCGAGCCAAGCCCTATGTGAACAGGTCAAGCTGCCTAGTAAAGGGGGCAACTGCCATCCAACTCCAGCTGATGGTTGCCACTTGGACCTGCAGGCCCAGCACTGCTCGAAATTCAGGCTTAGTGGGAGACCCTCTTTAAATGTTAGCACCTAATTCAAAACTAAAAACATCGCATTGTGCCCACCATATCTGCTAAACGGATCAGGCCCATGAGCAGACCACACCGCATAGAGTATGGGCGCCAACCCCATGAACAGTGGGGGATGGAGTCGTTCATTAATGGACTAGAACTCTAAGGATGGAAGAATGGGGGAATGAGGAAACAAAGAACTGGCTTCTTCCCCGATCAGAGAAGGGCCAGAAAGGGCCAAAGCCCTTAGATAACACATCAGAGCTAACACACATTGTTTACTACGTGCCCAGCTCTCAACCACATTACAATCTTACAACCTCAGGAGGCAGATACTGCTTTCATTATCATCATATTATAGGTGAGGAAACAGCTGTCAGAGGTTATGATAGAGTTGGGACTCAAAATGAGGCCTCTCTAGGTTACAACCCTTAACTCCTACAAAAGGAGCCAGGCACTGGAGGTTCTAATTTTGGGTTCACTTAGGAAAATCTCCTCGCTTCATTTTATAGAGAAGTGTCAAAGAGGGAAAGTTCTTTATTGCACAAAGCTAATAAAGGCAGGAGGGATGATAAAATAGAAAATCACCAGTATGCAATCCCTAACGAAATAATAGATCAAAGCTAGGTAGATCATAATTTAAGTCAAAGACTATTGGGCACTTGACGGATAAATCAGGTCGTTCCTGATATAATGCAGAAGCAAGTACCTCTTACCTCCTATGTTGTATACTTGCCAAAATTACTAGAATCTGAGTCTGAATGAGCCTCTAGATCTACCAGTTTACAGGAAAAGTGGGCAATACTGGGACATATTTAATAACATCATAGGGATGCAACTAGGCAAATCCAGAACATGATTAATTTTAGGGCATATTACCTAGTTTTGCCAACAAATGGCAATGAAGACAAGAAGGGGAACTGCTAAGTATTTTTACAGTGATTTAAGGGATGTCAACAAAATGCAGTGTTATGAATCTTGTTTGGACCCAGAGTTAGACAAGTCAACAAAAAGACATTTTGTGATAATTGATGGGGTTCAGGACATGCTATTCCAAAACGTGACACCTTGTGTACTGAGTATTTTAAGCTGAAGGAATCTGAAAAATGAGATGCTGGAAGGACTTTCTGACCTCCCAAGAAGCAAGGTCATGAGACTCCATGTGAGAAGTGCCCTCCTTATACCCAGAAGAAAGGAGCATCTTTATCTTTTAAAAAGGAGGGACACTGAGATTTTGAATGAAAAGGCCATGCTAAGTTCCCCTAATTTACAACACTTCACTCATACCCTACTGTTCCACCCACAGTTTTCCACAACTTTCTACTTTTCATCAAATCTAATATAAAAATGTTCAGGTTTAACTGTTTTTTTGGGTCTTCATTTCCTTATGAAGCACTCCCATGTCACATCAAACTTAACTTATATGCTTTTCTTTTGTTAACCTGTCTTTTATTATAGAGGCCCAGCCAAGAACCTTAAAAAGATAGGTGGAAAAAGATATTTTAAAAAAGTATTTTAAAAGATATTAGATGATATTAAATAATAATTAAGAATTACTATTAGTGATTTGGTTAGCAATGATAATGGTGTTGTCACATATACACATATTTTTAAGACATTTATTCATTGTTGGGGGCGGGGGAGGGATAGAGACAGGGAGACACAGGATCCCATGCAGGCTCCAGACTCTGAGCTGTCAGCACAGAGCCCGATGCAGGGCTCGAACTCACAAACCGTGAGTTCATGACCTGAGCCAAAGTCGGACGCTTAACTGACCGAGCCACAGAGGTGTCCCATTGTTACATATATTTTTAAGTCCTTACGGTTTTTCCAGAAGACCAAATGGAACACTTATTATATGAAAACCTCTATACCTCAATAGGAGTCTTTCATGGAAAGGCGAGCTTTATTTCAAAGCAACCTGAAAAAAATGGTCAGGTCCACAACTACAAACTGGTAGGAGGGAGCACACAGTTACACATCCATTCGGCAGGGCCTCAGTTAGGAGTCTTGCCAATTCCTGTTGATTGCCCAACATCTATTCAGTTTCCTCTTCAGGTTGAAACTGAAAAGGTTGAATTGAAGATGCCCATGATATCTTTGTTATCGAAACATCCAAACAGGAAAGAGGACATCTGGAGTCAACTTAATCTGCTTAATTATTAAAATAAGTATTTACGCTGCGAACACAGTTAACTTAGTAGCTTTCTTTACCTTTTCACATTTTTCAAAGAGTCACAGAGGTTTCATTCATGTTTCAAGCAGTTGAGTTGGTAAAGATCCTATCTCTACTTCATAGGAAATGGGTTACACTCAATTACTCCTTATGAGAGCCAGCTGAAAGATTATTCCATTGGTTTTGAAGGGCTGGTGGGGTTGGCATCTGCGATGGTAGCCAAATAAATGAGATTTCTGTGTAACACATGCTGGTACCTATGGGTAAAAAACGGGCAAACATCAGAGGCTTGTTTTTCCTGAACACTAACAAAACACTGGAAAGGAATTTACCCACCCTGGTGGAATGGCTCATCTATTGTTTAGATGATTTAGTATCATCAACCTCCTTATTTAACACCAAGGAAAATATATCCAGCTTCTTACCTGTTTGCACTTATACTTCCATGGCTACCTCTCTGGGCCAAACCACTCCCCTTCTTGCCTAGGCTATTGTATCGGACCAGTCTCATAACTGGTCTCCCTGCTCTACCTTTGACTCCTAAGTAGCAACCTAAGGGATCATGGTACAGTATAAGTCAAGACTTGCAATACCTCTGATTAAAACCCTCCAAAAGCTCCCATCTCATTCTGAGTAAAGCTGAGCTCTTTCAGCCCTTCTGATGGCCTGCAAGGCTATAAGATTGGGGCCTCCAGTTATGTCTCTGATCTCAGCTCCTACCACTTTCCCTTTGCTCACTGAGTTCTGGCTGCAGTGTCCTCCTTGCTGTGATTTGAAGATAACCAGCGTGTCCCAGCCTAGGGGGCTTTTCCACCTGATGCTGACTGTGCCTCACAAATCTATATACCTGGCTCCCTCACCTCTGGTGTCTGCTCAAATGTCGCATCAGATATACACTGTGTAAAATGGCATCCCTTCTCCCTCACTTACCCTGGTTTATTCTTATTCAAAGCACTTACTACTATGTGCCTAATTGTATGATTTCCTCCTTCCAGCTTCTGGAGTCTAGAATGTAAACTCTGTAAGAGCAGAGAAGGTACCTGATTTGGTAAAAAGCAAAGCTGGTTTTGGTACTGATTCCCCAGTAGCTGAAACAGTGTCTGGTACTCAGTAGTACTTATAGAATGTCTGTTGAACAAACTTAAAGGGACAAAGCACTTCTGTGGTATCAATGTGAGCTTACTATAGTAGTGATTCTCAATCAGGTGACAGAGTTCTCTACCTAGGAAGGCAAATCAGACTAGGAGGGCAGGAAGCATGGCCTATGCAATGTGAAAAAGGCCACCAGGGAATTTTGATAACTTTCTTATGCATAGGTTGAGAATCGCTACACCAAATGGAATGTTTTGCAACTTCTATATAGAAAAATGAGAGTTTACTATAAACTGTAAAAGAGCAAATTGTCAGATGCCAGAATCAAATGCAAAGACTTACACAAAGATACCTCTACTATTCCATTGAGCTATTCAGTGAGGGATTGTGGGTGATTTTTTTAGGGGGTGGGAAAAGCATGGCTTTCTTAAACATGTCTTCAGTAAGAATGAAATAATGTAATAATAAACGGAGCATAATTCCTAGACTACATTTAGAAAGACTGTTTTCTCTCATTTTGGTATATAACTAGAAAACACATTCAATTACTGTGCTGAATGTGCCTTTGGCTTAACTTGTAAGTCTTTTATGGTCCTTGTGTGCATTACAGACTGCGAGTTAGAAAATGAAAGGGAACTAACTTAACAGTCAAATGGTCTGACCCCCTCAGAAAAAGGATGAGCTGAGGATCCATGATGAGCAAGGGGCCACAGCTCTCATCTCCCCCAGACTAGTTTTCCACGTGATCTTCTCCCCACCCCTGTTGTCATCAACTGACATGTCTCCCTGAAGGAAGTTTGCAGTGAGCATAATTCAAATTCAAAGAGGGTGCCACATCTGACTCCAGGCTTCACAATGTGCTGTCTGTGTGGTTTGGAGCAGGTAAGTAACCTCTGAGCCTCATCGGGGATCAGTCACCCAAGACTCCTAGTTCAGGTCAGCTTGCTGTACCACCACACTGGTTTATCCTCCTCTCAAAAGTTGGGAGGAGGGGCGGGTACTTACTGGACGCACTCATTCGCCCGGCCTTTGTTCTGATACTCCACGATACAGCGGATGAGTTGGTCATTCTCCTCCAGGAGCTGAAAGACCAGAGAAAGGGTCAGCGCAGTGCGTCATCGGGACGGCCAGGCACACTGCCCCCTAGTCTCTTCAATGCGGGGCTGTACTGCCCCAGTGTTCTTGCCGACTTCGTTCCGGTCTCACGCCACACCGCTGCAAGCCAACCCCCTACGCAAACCCACCACAAGCCTCAACTGGGATGCTGCTCACTCTAGGAAGCTTCCCGAACCCGAACCCTTTCAAGATCTCAACCAAGGAACTTCTCTCCGCCCTCGTTAGCGCTCACCCGCTGGATCGTCTCCTGATTAACTTCCGCCTTGCCTTTCAGCCAGTCCGGTACGAAGGCCACCGACATCCCGAGAAGCCAGGTTGGAACCCGGTCTCAGGCCCTGAGGACCCCCGTGCATCTAAACCGGAGCCAACCGGCAGCTCCAGGCGCACTACTACTGAAGCAGGGACCCATGTTAGGTGGGGCCTACACTCTCGACGTTGATTGGGTCCTCCCGGTGACTGGGAACAGACGGAACGTCATTTGTGATTGGGCGCGCAAGAGCGATGGTCAGAGCGTCAGCCTCAGTCCCGCCCCCTGGGGCTCAGCGCTGTAGGCGCTCGATTGCATTTGCGCAGTCTGGAGAGCTAGCCTCGGGGGCGGGGCCGGGCGTCAGCTCCTCGCCTTTTAGGGGCTGGGTAGTCTATCTGCAGGAGCACCTTGCGTTGGGTCACACAGGTATCGTGGCTGGAACCCAGATATCTGGCTCCAAGTCCACTCCTCCCTATTTCGACATCACTCTGGTGCCTCCAGATACGCGTCTGGAACGTGAACCCTGGCCATTGCCTCCTGCCAAGCCAAACCCTGCAGGTAGTAGGAAAACACTGCTGTTAGCTTTATTCTTTGCTGAGGAAGAAACTTGTATCTACACCTATTTTTCCTTTGGGTAGTAATAAAGCTCACTAGGTTTACGGCCCTAAAAAGAACTATTATTTTCTCCATTTTACAGATGAGAAAACAGGTTAAGTAACCTGCCCAAGATCTCACAGCCACTAAGGGCAGAGCCAATATCTGTACACGGGTAGTATTGCTTTAGAGCCCTCGTTCTTAACTTACTACTCCATACTGCCTATGCACCATACTGCAGAGGTGGCTTGCTGCAAGATGAAAGAAGGAAGCTGGTCCTACCCTCCTGGGCCACATAGTTACTGCTGGCAACCGCTGACACTCTGAAGTGGTTGTCCTCTCTTGTTCAACCCATCCATTACGGACACGGGAACAAGGCTGGATTTCCCTGCAGTACAGGGTGAACAGCAGCCACATCATTTAGGAGGAAGATCTTCGAAGCCTTTACTCAAAAGGGATCTGGGGGGGGGGGGGCGATTCTGCCTCGTAGAGCTTCATTTCCCTGAGTAGTGACCCTGATCCAGAGCAGGTTCATCTACTTTGCTGGGCTCTCCCTCCACAATTCCCTTAGTCAACCCTGTGAGGAGGCAGCTTTCATTCCATTTCACAGAGGAGCAAACCCAGTGAGAAAAGTGGGGCAACATACCTGAACTGGACCAGGACTTCAGGGCTTCCTGGTTCCCAAGTCTGTACTATTAACCCCAGCAAGGCTCTCTCCCTGGGAAAAGTCCCCAAAGGCTCCACAGAAAACAGACAGATGTCTCAATATGAAGAAGAAGTAGAGGTTACCCAGGTGACTGGTACCCAGAGTCTGGACTTTCTCCTAGGAACCATGGAAGCTATAGACAGTTTTAGGCAAAAAAGAAATGAAGTCAGAGATGCATTTTAGAGTTTTTCTTAAAAAATAAGCAAACAAACAAACAACTACAGAGAAGGCTACTTGCTGCAGGTGTGCAGGCCGGAAACGGTGGAGGAGTGAAAAAAATGTGTGCATTTGAAAGATATTCGGAATAGACTTGCCAGGTCTTAGTGAATTAATGGAGGAGGGAGGGAGAAGGAGTAATTAGGGATGACTTCTGGTATCTTGGTTTGAGCAGCTGAGAGACTGGTGGTGCCATTTTTGGAGACAGGGGACAGTGAAGGAGAAGTTGGACTGGACGTGAGAGAGTGATCAATTCAGCCATGGACACGTGCATGCAAGGTGATGTCAGACGGAGATGTAAAAGTCTATGGCTGGCTATTTGGGTCTGGAACTCAGGGTCAAGGGCTGGGCTGGCGATATAAGCTTTGAGGGGCATCACTTGTGGAAATGGAACCATGCAGTGGATAAGACTGCCCAAGGAGAGTGACTTGGTTTCTCTCATGGCCAAGGAAAAGAGGCTACAGAGGAGCATGGGGGAGGGGTGGGGAGACTAGAGATATAAGAGGAAATCAGGTGGGGGGGGGTCATATAAAAATAAGAGTGACTGAGGAAGCAAGACAGGACAGCAATGACAAATGCTGTTGAAAGGTCAAGCAAGGTAAAGACTAGAACTTTAATGTCTTTAATGAAGGAGGTTTCAGTGATGTGGTGAGGCAGAAGTGAGAATTTCCAGGGACTATGAAATACAGGAAAGATGAAGCAAATGGAGTCTTTAGAGCAGGCCACTGTTTCCAAGAAACCTGGCAATAAAGGGGAAAAAGGAAAGAAGGTGGTAGAGGGACAGAAGTTGGTGGGAACTGAGGGCTATTACTTTAATGGCTGCTCTTTCCTCAGTGAAGGGGGCACCTGGGAGGCTAGGGGGATCTTGAAGAGTGGTAGATCTGGGGAGCATGCAGGAGATTTTGAGGTTGGTGTTGGGGAGAGCTGGAGACAGAGCCAACCCAGCAAACATGGGACTGCCGGGCAGTGTTGAGGACCTGGTGGAGGCTGGCGAGGTACATACATAGCACTGATCTGTATGGTTGTGCGATTTTTTTTTTTTTTTCCAGCAGCACTTCCAGCTCAGGGGCTTATTTAGAGAAGCCAGAAGATTGGATTTTTTTCCTGAGTTGGAGTGCTCCCAGGCAGATGTGACAGAAGAAAAACTGCCCAATGGAGGTAAGCATATTGGGAAGAATGTGATGGAAATGATAAACCCTGCACTTTCAGTGGATGGAGAAGGAAATAAAGATTGGAGAAAGGTGATACATACAACAAAGTAGAAGGACGAGTGGACTGGAGGCTTCCGCAGGCCAGGCAACAGTGGGCAGAATTCTGAGAACAGCCAAGGGACGGTCAGAGATCAGGTGTCTGCGTTTACAACTTCAGAGGTGGAGCTCTTCTTCTGCTCTTCTAGGGTGTGAGTCTGGAAGTAGAGGAATGAAGAAGGCTGGAAAAGAAAATCTCTGGAGCCTGGAGTCAAAGTGACCAATGATTGGAGAGGAGGGCTAGGCCTCCAGATACCATATCTTACCCCTGTAGCCCAATCCACTATGGTGCCTGAGCCACTCTAGCCGCACCCGTCAGAGAGCACAAAGCCCTATTATAAAGCACTCACATAGCAGGTTTTGAGAGCCTGAGGCTCCACATTCAAAAACTCTTGGTTTTTGTGGGTCTGGCACCAATTTTTCCTTCCCCATTTAAGCCAGAGTTTTGTCTTCGTGACCTGTGGTGACAGGAACAGGTCTTCATTCACCTGCGAATACACTTGGAGAGGGAATCCCAGTGGTTCCCTCACATTCAGTGAGGAGGTTTCAATCTCTGTTACCAATCAAATCTCATCGCTTTTATCTTTTGTGCCTTTTACGACCTAGCCTCGTGATCACTTGTCACACAGGCCAACCCTGACTCAATGTGGAGGAGACCACGCAAGAGTGTGAATACCAGGAGGTGGGGATCCCTGGAGGTCATCTGTTTTCATTTTGTAATTTTTCTCTGGCTATGTAAGGCCTGCTTCAGTTTCCACCCATGTGGTGATGACTTTCAAAAGTTGATGTCTAGCCCAGACCTGTACCTGTACATTCAACTGCCTACAATGACATCTGGACCAGAAGTCTCTAGGCTACCTCAAATTCAACTTGTCTGAGATAGAACTAGAGATCATTTTTCTTTCCAAAATCAGATCCTCTTCCAGTTTCTCTGTATCTAGGAACCCCGCCACTATCTACGCATTCACTCAAGGCTGAACAGTGGCATTATCCTTGAAGCCACTTTGTTACTCTTTCACATCCAATTCGTCACCACGTCTTGTTGATTTTGTTCCTACATGTCTCTGCAGACTGCCCAGTTCTCCTCCTCTTCACCATCGCTCCAGTCCAAGTCTAAGCGAGCTCCAGCTTCATCGTCTTTTGCCCAGACGACTTCATTGGCTTCCCAGCCGGTCCTACCAGAGCTTCTATGAGCCTTTTTCATTTTGATCTTAACTTCAGCAGCCAAAGTGATTTTACACAAGATAAATTTTATCAGTTTCCCACTGTCCTAAACTTTCTAGCATGGCCTACAAAGGTCTTACCTGGTCTTAGCTCTTCTATTCTCTCTAGTGGCTCTCACCCTATTCCTTACTCTCTAAACTCTCAGTTCCTTTTCTTGTCTTTTTTTTTTTTTTTTTTTTGGTGTGGCAAAATATACATAACTTAAAATGTACCATCTTAGCCATTTTTAAATGTTCTGTGACATTTAAAAATTTACATTATTGTGCAGCTATCACCACCATTCATTTCCAGAACTTTTTTTCATATTCTCCAGCTGAAATTCTGTGCCTGTTAAACACTAACTCCTCATGCACCACCTCTTTCTTTTCATCCGTCTAAAGGAGCCCTGCCGCCTTCTTGTTCTTTATACACAAACCGCCCTCTGTCTGAAACACTCTTTTTTTCCCCTTTGCCTAGTGAGCAACCAGTCAGCTGTAGTGTCACGTTCTCAAGGAAGCCTCCTCGGACTCCCAAGTTCAGACCAGAAGCTCCTGTAACTTCTCTCAAAAACCTTGTTCCTCTCGGAGGAGCACACATCTCAGTTTGTATTTCAACACATGTTGTGTAATTGTTTAATTGATGAGTGCTTTCGCTCTGCCTTCTCTTAACATAGTGTTTAGTGTCAGGAGTTCCTCACTGTGTCCCCACCGCCAGGCATAGTGCCTGGCACACAGCAGGTGCTCAAAATTTGTTGGGCGAAAAACAAATGGACGAGTTCCGCTTCCCTGCGTTGGGCCATCCATCCGTGTGACACCTGTGAGTGCCTCCACCCCCAGACTGGGGTGTGTCCCTCCAGGGTCGGACTTTAGCACCTCATCCAGGCTGGCAGGAGGCTGTGCTCTTTGGTTTGCCTATCTCGGACTTCCCGCCCAGCTGCGCAGACGGCAGAACCCACAGCGGGGGCGTGTCGCGGACTTACGCAGAACCTCCCTGTCTCGGCACGTCAGTTCTCTACCCCAGGAGGAATCGAGCTTAGACCCAGAAGTTTCCTCGCACCTCCGGACGTGGGAATTACACGCTTGGACGTCAAACCCAAGCGGGTGAGAGCCAGCAGATGGGAAGAAAGCTGGGAGGAGCGCGCGCCCCTGCCACTCCCCCTGTGCATTTGGGTGGCAGCCCTTTAAGAACTAGCTAATTCGGGACTCCTCCGGGACTGGGCGGGGAAGCCACTCCAGGATTGGCCGGTTCGGGTGCGGGTGTCGCTTAGCAGCTGCAAATAGAGATTCAAGATTCGCGCATGCGCACCATCGCCTACCTGCGCCTGGGCCGCCAGTGACCTGGGCCGGGTCCGCCCGGTGGGCTGAGGTTGCAGAGGAGGCGGCGGGTGGTACGGCGGTGAGGCGGCGCGACGGGCGGGCGCCGACTCCCGGAGGCCGCCGTCGGGGCGAGGTGAGGGCTGGCGGGCGGAGTCGGGTGCCCCGGCCCGTTAGCGGAAAGCAGGCGGTGTCGGGTGTGGCGCAGGGCGGGCCTGGAGGTGGAGGCGGCCCCGGGCCCGCCCCGCCCTCAGGCCCGACTTAGCCCCACCCGGTTTCGTGGGTCTTCCCCGAGTCGCCTGTCCCCCCTTTCTTCCCCGGGCGGCTCTCTGGACTCGGGGACAACCGGGGCGCGCCTGCTGGAGCCCTAAACTGACTGATGCGCGTGGAGCGCTGCTCCCGGTGGGAAGAGAAGGGGTGTGTCCAAATGAGAGAGGGGACGATTTCCTGGATTATCCTTGATTATCCACGAAGCCCCGGTCTGAGTACTGTTTAATTTTAATTGCAAACTTCCCTTACCATGCCGAAATTATACGACTTGGTTTACCAAATACTGGGTGCACTGGACCAGCTTTTCCGAACATTAGATGTAGGAGGTGATGTACATTTGTGTCCATCACAGGCTTACCTTCTAGACCTCCAGAGACAGAAGGATAAAGCACTCTGGGAAAAATGAGGTTTTTAGAAATCAAAACCACAAAAGAATTATTCCTAGTGGCGAAAAGTATTTGGTGACATTTGTTACATGGTCAGAACAAAAAAGTAAAGCTCAGACCAATGGATAGGGTAAATCTTAATTAAATTTTACAAAGGAATTAATCCCGATAAAGGTAATTTTAGTAAAATTAAAATGTAAATAATTGAAGGTGGTTTCATATTGGTAAATAGAATTAAATCGATATAATAGAGTCTGCTCTGGAAAATACATTGTAGACAATGCGGTTATAGCTCTGTTTGTCTTTACAACACAGAAGACATCTTGGAGTCCGAAAGTTTTATTCTCAGAAAGAGCCTCAGAAACAAGCTGCATCCAAAAGGTGATTGAGGGTCAGAGAGGAAAATTGGCTTATTCAAAGTAGCACAGCGAGTGAGGAGTAATTGTAACAAGTGTGACCCTAGGCCTCTGCTCCTTCTATTAACAGGTCTCTGATTAGTTGAGTAGTAATGCTCTAGGAGAACGAGAAAACAGAAATAGGGTAGCTGTGATCCCCAAAATTGGATTTAGAGAGGCAGAGTATATTGAAAAGATTGTATAGGCTTTCAGATGTTTTCAGTAAGGAAGTTTGGGTTTGAAACCTGGCTCTCTCGCTTATGTCTTAGTTTTCCTACCTGTCCAGTGTAGATCATGCCTACCTCATAGATAGTTTTGAACAGTAAATAACATTATCAGTTTAAAAGTTCCTAGCACAGTGCCTCGCACGTAATGTTAGTCGCTATCAAGTTCAGTCCCCTACTCTTTTTAACTCATTTCAGAGTTATGTGTACCCTCCCTATCCCCATACCATCCCCAAGAAACATGGAACAGAGGATCCTGAGTAATCTACACATTAGGTTACCGGTTCTCAAGTTGAAGATGAATTCAATAAGGGTGACTAACCCAGTTTTGTTTTCTGTATTGTGTATTTGAGGAGTGGGTAATATGCCTCATGGTGAAGACTTGTGTTTGAGTATTTGTGTGCCCAATGAAATTCGTTGTTTGTTTGCATTACTGTTTTGCAAGGCTTGGTCGTGGTCTGGTCGTTTAATGCTGTTTTTCTCTCATGCTTTTTCTTTCCCTCTTTTTTGGAGGAGGAGGGGGAGGAGCATTTGTGGTAGGGATTTGGGGGTGGGCTAAGGGTGAGGAAAAAAAAAAACAATGGGAACAAGCAAGGGTGGCCTCCAGCTAAGGACAAAGTCTTTGCTGGTAGAATAGGGATAATCTATGACACGAGCAGTTTATAAATAGATGCTGAGAAGAGGATTTAGGAAATGGGGGAGGCAGATTAAAATGTAATTTTTATAAAGCGTGGTAGCAGTGACTTGGGTATGTATATTTGATTACTAATTCAGTTTCTACTTCAGAAAAATTCCATCTGTATAAATGTCTTTTTCTCTCCAAGTAGAAATTTATTGTGGAAAAGTGTTCAAAATACAGATTAGGATATGACAAGATCTGAAAACCCACATTTCTTGTTTCAGTGGGCAAAAATAAGGCAGCTGTTAGGTCATTCATTCGTTTGCTTAACAGTTTTTACTGAAGGCTTCTCATGTGTGCCAGGCATGGTGTTAGGTTAGGAAGCCAGTCTACTGGCTTGTAGAGGGAGCCAGGAAGACCTGGAAGAGACTATTGTCTTTGTGTGAGTACTCTGAGGGTGCTTTTGTCTTTGTATAATCGATAATACATTTTTTTTTATTATTGTGGCATGATTTTTCAGATTTATACCATTACTTCTTGTTTCTTATTTTTATTTATTAAAAAATATTTTTTTAGGGGCACCTGGGTGGCTCAGTCGGTTGAGCGTCCGGCTTCAGCTCAGGTCACGATCTCGCGGTTCGTGGGTTCGAGCCCCGCATCAGGCTCTGTGCTGACCGCTTGCTCAGAGCCTGGAGCCTGCTTCGGATTCTGTGTCTCCTTCTCTCTCTGCCCCTCCCCCGCTCATGCTTTGTCTCACTCTGTTTCTCAAAAATAAATAAACATTAAAAAAAATTTTTTTTTTTTTACATTTTATTTATTTTTGAGAGAGACAGACAGACAGATAGATTGTGAGTGGGGGAGAGGCAGAGAGAGAGGGAGACAGAATCTGAAGCAGGCTCCAGGCTCCGAGCTGTCAGTACAGATCCCGACACAGGGCTGGAACCCACGAATCACAAGATCATGACCTGAGCCGAAGGCAGATAATTAACTGAGCCACCCAGGCGTCCTACTACCTCTTGTTTTTTGAACTGAATACTAGTTAAATGCAGATAGCTTTTATTTTAATTAATTCTGAGATTAGAATACCTTCTAGTTTGGAAATGTCATGTAGTTATGGAGCTGCTCACTATGAAACATGTTTTTCAACATTCAAGCAGAAATCATTGAAACTACAGTTAATTAGCAGAAAAGATTATTGATCTACTTATAGAGATGCTTATTTTATTTTATTTTTAAAGTTTATTTATTTTGAGAGAAAGAGAAAGCATGAGTGGAGAAGGGGCAGAGAGAGAATCCCAAGCAGGCTCCACGCTGTCAGTGCAGATCCCGAGACAGGGCTCAAACCCACAAACCACGAGAGCATGACCTGAGTGGAAGTCAGGCGCTTAACTGACTGAGCCATCCAGAGCCCCTACTTATACAGATATTTAAAAATGATGCTTACACATAAAAAGCAAGTGGGAGCATAATTTAAGTAAGTGATACAAAGATCTGAAGTTAATACTTTATTCTTCAAAGTTTATTTAAAAATAATTCCAGGGGCGCCTGGGTGGCTCAGTCGGTTCAACATCCGACTTCGGCTCAGGTCACGATCTCGTGGTCCGTGAGTTCGAGCCCCGCGTCGGGCTCTGGGCTGATGGCTCGGAGCCTGGAGCCTGCTTCCGATTCTGTGTCTCCCTCTCTCTCTGCCCCTCCCCCTTTCATGCTCTGTCTCTCTCTGTCTCAAAAATAAATAAAACGTTAAAAAAAAAATTAAAACAATAAAAAAATAAAAACATAAAAAAATAAAAAAAATAATTCCAGTTTTAGGAAATTGCAAAGATAGTACAGAGTGGTCCCATATGCCCTTTACCCTACTTTCCCCCCCATTGGTTACATCTCACTTAGGTATAGTACAATATCAAATCCAGGAAATCAGCATTGATTTAAAGTATGTATAGCTTCATACCCATTTTAGCACTTAATGTAGATTCCTATCACCACCGTCGCAAAATACAAAATTATTCCATCACCACAAAGATCTTTTGTTCTCCCTTATAATAATCACAACCATTCCCCTCCTCCCCACCATCTCTAACCCTTAGCAACTACTAGTCATTTCTCCATCTCTGTAATTTTGTCATTTTGGTAATGTTACATGAAAGGATTCCTACGGGGGGCGCCTGGGTGGCTCAGTTGGTTAAGTGTCTGACTTCGGCTCAGGTCATGATCTTGCGGTCCGTGGGTTCGAGCCCCACATCGGGCTCTGTGCTGACAGCTCAGAGCCTGGAGCCTGTTTCAGATTCTGTGTCTCCCTCTCTCTGACCCTCCCTCGTTCATGCTCTGTCTCTCTCTGTCTCAAAAATAAATAAACGTTAAAAAAAAAAAAAAAAAGAAAGGATTTCTACGGTATGTGACCTTTTGAGGTTTGTTTTTTTTTTTTTTTTTCACTCAACACAGTGCTCTTGAGATCCATCCAAGTTGTTCTGAATTTCAGTAGTTCATTTCTTATTACTGCTAAGTAGTATTCTGTGGTATGAATCTAATGTTTTATTTAACCATTCAGTATTTGTAGAATTTTTGGTTGATTCCAGTTCTTGGCCATTACAGATAAAGCTGTTATGAACAATTGTACACAGGGTTTTGTGTGGATGTAAATTTTCATTTCTCTGGGATAAATGCCCAGGAGTGTGATTGATAGATCATATGTTAATTTCATGTTTAGTTTTGTTTTTTAAAGTTTATTTATTTTGAGAGAGAGAGAGGGAGAGAAGCACAAGCAAGGGGAGAGGCAGAGAGAGAGAGAGGGGAGAGAGAGAATCCCAAGCAGGCTCTATGCTGTCAGCGCAGAACTTGACATGGGGCTCAATCTCAAAACCTTGAGATCATGACCTGAGCTGAAATCAGGAATCAGATGCTTAACTGACTGAGCCACCCAGGCGCCCTTGCATGTTTAATTTTAAGACACTGCCAAAAAAATAAATAAGTAAAAGTAAAGGACACTGCCAAACTATTTTCCAGAGCGACTCTACCATTTTATAGTCTTACCTGTAACGTATGAGAGATCCACTTCCTCTGTGTGCCTTGACAGCATTCACTTTAAAAAAAAATCTTAGGTGTTTTCACAGGTATAGAGCATTATCTTATTGTGATCTTAAGTTACTATCCCTGACTTGTTAGTGATGCTGAACATCTTTTCATGTGCTTATTTGCCATCTGTATATTCTTTTTGGTGAAATGTCTGTTCACGTACTTTGCCCATTTTCTAACTGGATTTTTTTTACTGTTGAGTTTTGAGAATTCTTTATAAATTCTAGATATACAGAGACCCTTGTCAGATATGTGGCCTACAGATATTTTCTTCCAGTCGCTGGATTGTCCATGTTCTTTCTCCTTTTCACGTGAGCTTTTGCAGATCGAATGTTTCTAATTTGATGAAATCCAATTTACTGATTTTTGTGGATTATGCTTTTGGTGTCATGTCTAAGAACTCATCCCCAAGTCCTGAAGATCTTCTCTTACATTTTCTTCCATTTTTATAGTTTTACTTCTTAGATTTACATTTATGATCCATTTTGAATTGACTTTTATGTAAGGTGTGAGGTTTGGGTCAATAATTTTTTTTTCTATAGCTATCCATTGCTTTGGCACCAAATATTGAAAAAATTGTCCTCCCTCCATTGAATTGCTTTGCACCATTGTTGAAAATAATTTAGCTGTACTAATGTAGATCTATTTCTTTGTTCTCTCTTCTGTTCTATTGATCTGTGTGTCTGTTCCTCTGCCAATACCACACAATCTTGTCTACCGTAGCTATATAATAAGTCTTGAAATGGAATGGCATGGTTCCTTCCACTTTATTCCTTTTCAAAGTTGTTTTAGCTATCTTAGTTTCTTTGCCTTTCCATATAAATTTTAGAATACTCTATCTTTACAAACTGTCATTCTGATATTTTTATAGGAATTACATGATACCCTTATGTCAGTTTGGTGGAGAATTAACATCTTTACTATGTTGAGTTATCCAATCTGTGAACATGATGTATTTTCTCATTTAAAACTTTTTTGACTTCTTTCAGCAGTGTTTTGTAGTTTTCAGTATAGAAGTCTGTACATGTATTGTTAGATTTATAAGTATTTTATTTTAAAAATTATAGCTTTATTGGGATCTTTTTTTTGGTGTGATTGTAAATGGTATTGTATTTTTAATTTCGGTTTCTATGTGTTCTTGCTAGTTTATAGAAGTACATTGATTTTTGTATGTTGATATTATGTCTTGCAACCTTGTTGAACTCAATAGTTCTAGAAGGTTTTTTTGGTGGGCTCCTCAGGATTTTTCATGTAGATGATTTTGCCATCTGCAAATAGGAGTAGTTTTGTTTCTTCCTTTCCTATCTTTATACCTTTTATTTCTGTTTCTTGCCTTGTTGCACTGAGTAGAACTTCCAGTAATGTGTTGAAAAATAGTTGTGAGAGCAGACATCCTTGTTCCTGATTTTAGAGAGGAAGCATTCAGTCTTTAACCATTAAGTATGATGTTAACTGTAGGCTTTTTGTAGATGCTCTTCCTCTAATTGACGAAGTTCACCTCTGGTCCTATTTTGCTGAAATTTTTATCATGAAGCAGGGTTGAATTTTGTCAGACACCCTTTCTGCATTAATTGATATCATTTTTTTTTTGGCCTTTTAATATCATGGATTATAGTGGTTGATTTTACTATGTTAAGCCAGCCTTGCATCCTGGAATAAATCTCATTTGGTTATGATGTCTAATTCTTTTTATTATATTGCTGATTTCTAGTTACTAATATTTTGTTAAGGATTTTCACATATAAATTCATGAGTATTATTGGTCTACAGTTTTCTGGGTTTAATATCAGGGTAATATTAGTTTCATAAAATGAATTTGGAATTATTTCCTCCTCTTTTATTTTTTGAAAGAGATTGTGTGTAATTGGTGTTAATTCCTTTTTACATGTTTGGTAGTATCCTCCAGTGAAACCATCTGGACTTGGAGATTTCAGAGTTTTAAAATTACAAATGAAAATTTCTTAATAGGAAATTTAGTTATAAGATTGTTTAAATTACGTTTCATATTGGGTTGAATTGTGGTAGTGTTTTTTGAGGAATTGACCATTTTACCTACATTGTCACATTTATGGGTGTAGAGTTGTTTATAGTATTCCATTGTTTATTTTTTTGATGTCCATAGTGTCTATAGTGATATTTCCTGATTCTTGATATTAGTAATATGTCTCTTGTCTAGTTTTTTCTTTGTTGTTTTGGTAGAGATTTGTCAATGTTGTTGATCTTTTGAAAGGACTAAAATTTTATCTCATTGATTTCCTCTATTACTTTTCTGTTCCTAGTTTCATTGATTTCTATTATTTCCTTCCTCCTGTATGCTTTGGGTTTTTTGTTTGTTTGTTTTCAGTTTGTTTTTGTTTTTTGCTCTTCTTTTTCTAGTTTCTTGACATGTGAGCTTAAGTTGTTATTTTGAGACTTTTCCTCTTTTTCAATGATAGCATTTGGTGCAGTAAATTTACCTCTTAGCACTACTTTAGCTGTGTCTCACAAATTTTGATAGGTTTTCCTTTTTATTCAGTTCAGTGTATTTTTAAATTTCCTTTGAGACTTCCTTTTTGACTCATTGATTATTTAAAAGTGTGTTGTTTAATTTTTAAGTGTTTGGAGGTTTTTAGTGCCTCTCTTTGATTAATTTCTATTTTGATTACATTGTGGTCCCAGAACACACTCTGTGTGCATTTTTAAAATTTGTTGAGGTTTGTTTTATGACCCATGTCTATCTTGCCATATGTTCTGTCAGTGCTTGAAAGGAACTCTGTTGTTGGATGGAGTGTTCTATAAATGTTGATTACCTACTTTTGTAGATAGTGATGTTAAGATCTCCTATATCTTTGCCGGTTTTCCATCAATTGTTAAGAGTGATGTTGAAGTTTTCAACTGTAATTTTGTGGATTTGTCTATTTCTCCTTTCACTTTATCAGTTTTGCTTCACCTATTTTACACCCCTATTATTTAGTGCATATACATTTAGTTTTATGTCTTCTTGGTAGATGTATTCTTTAATCATTATGTAATGTTTTTCTCCATCTTTGGAAATTTTCTTTGCTTTGAAGTCTGCTTATGATATTAATATAACTTACTCTTTTTTTTGATTAATGTTTGCATGGTATATTTATTCATTTACTTTCAATATACCTATAATTGTTTGTTTTTTAATTTTTTTAAACGTTTTATTTATTTTTGAGACAGGGAGAGACAGAGCACGAACAGGGGAGGGTCAGAGAGAGGGAGACACAGAATCTGAAACAGGCTCCAGGCTCTGAGCTGTCAGCACAGAGCCCGACACGGGGCTCGAACTCACGGACCAAGAGATCATGCATGACCTGAGCTGAAGTCAGCCGCTTAACTGACTGAGCCACCCAGGCGCCCCTATACCTATATTGTTATATTTGGTGTGAATTTCTTGTAGAAAGTAAATAATTGGGTCATGTGTTTTATCCACTTTATCAATTTCTGTCTTTAATTATGTATTTTGACCGTTTACATTTACCGTAATCATTGATATGTTAGGGCTTAATATGGTGTTTTACTTTTTGTTTTCTGTTTATTCTGTTTTCTTTCTTCTTTATTTATTTATTTTTTTAAATATGGAACGCTTCACCAATTTGTGACATCCATGCACAGTGGCTACACTAATCTTCTCTGTATCGTTCTAATTTTTAGTATATGTGCTGCCAAAGTGAGCACTAAAATTCTGTTTTCTTTTTTCCTGCATTCCTGTGAATAATTCAGACATCTTTTAGAAGTCCATTTGTATTTACATATGGTGTTTTTGAATGTATCTCTTTGTATAGCTTTTTCAGTGGTTGCTCTAGTATACACCTGTGTACATATGCATACTTATATATGCATGTATGTGCATCTATGTTTGTGCATATTTATGATTTATCAGTTTCCTGGAGACAGGATTTTACCATTTCAAGTGAAGCATTGAAACTTTTCCTGCCTTTACATCTCTGTACCCGCCATTACTAATTGTCTTAAATATTTCCTCTAAATACATTGAGAGTATCAGAAATGTTCTAGTAACTTCAGTCATCCAACATAACTTACAAAACTCATGAGAAGTATAGTCTATTGTATTTTCCCATGTTTTTATTCTCTTTGAGTTTGTTTTTGTTTCCCAAGTTTCCTTGTTTTATCATTTCCTTTTTGTTTAGAGAACTTCCTTTAGCCATTCTCTTAGAGCAGGTGTGCTGACAACAAATTCTTTTAGTCTTCTTCATCTAAATATGTTTTAATTTTCCTTTCCTTTTTGAAGGATATTTTTGCTGAAAATACAGAATTCTGGGTTGGCAGTTCTTTTCTCTTAGCACTTCAAAAGCGTGCTTCCTTTTGGCCTCCATGTTTCTGTGAGAAATTTGCTGTCGTTTGAATTGTTTTCCCCCCTCTGTATTATTTTCTGCTGCTTTCAAGATTTTTTCTGCCTTTAGTTTTCTTAAGTTTGACTGTTACTTTTGTTGGCATGGATTTCCTTAGGTTTATCCTTTCTGGGGTTTATTCTTTTTTTAAAATACATTTTTTAATGTTTTTATTTATTTTTTGAGAGAGAGACAAAGCACACGTAGGGGAGGGTCAGAGAAAGGCACAGAATCCAGAGCAGGCTCCAGACTCTGAGCTGTCAGCACAGAGCCTGACGCGGGGCTCGAACCCATGAGGAGTGAGATCATGACCTGAGCCAAAGTCAGACGCTCAACCAACTGAGCCACCCAGGTGCCCCTGGGATTTATTCTTTTTGAATCTGTTGCCTTATGTCTTTTGCCAAATTTGGGAAGTTTTCAGACATTTCTTTGAATACTTTTTCACTCCTACCCTCTTTCTCCTCTCCTTAGGACTCCAGTGACAGGTGTGTTAGATAATTTGTTATAGCCCCACAGTCCCTGAGGCTCTGTATAATATTTTTCAATCTAACTTCTCTCAGATTGTTTAAATTAAGTAATTTTTATGTTCTGTCTTCATGTTGACTGATTCGATTCCTTCTTCTGTCCCCTCCATTTTGCTGTTGAGCTCATCTATTGAGTTTTTTACTTCAGTTATTGTATTTTTTTACATTCTAAAACTTCCCTTTGGTTTTTTATACCTTCTTTACTTTGCTGAGACTTTTAATTCTTCATTTGTTTCAAGTGTGTTTATATTGCTCATTGAAGCATTTTATGATGGTTTATTTTATTTTTTTATTAAAAATTAAAAAAAAAATTTTTAATGTTTATTTTTGAGACAGAGAGAGACAGAGCCTGAGTGGGGAAGGGGCAGAGAGAGAGGGAGACACAGAATCCGAGGCAGGTTCCAGGCTCTGAACTGTCAGTACAGAGCCTGATGTGGGGCTTGAACTCACGAACCCTGAATTCATGACCTGAGCCAAAGTCGGACACTTAACTGACTGAGCCACCCAGGCACCCCTATGATGGTTACTTTAAAGTTTATCGTCTTGATGTTGGCATCAGTTGATGGTCTCTTCTTATTCAATTTCAGATTTTCCTGGTTCTTAGTATGACCAGTGGTTTTTTTTTTTTTTATTAAAACCTGGACATTTGGGGTGTTACGAGACTCTGGATCTTATTTAGATCTGTTTTAGTTGGCCTTTGTTGACACTGTGTTATTAGCAGGGGTGGTGGAGGTACTATCTCATTACTTCCAGGTGGGAGTAAAAGTTCAGGTTTCCCCACTGGGCCTCTTTTGGGTCCCTGAAGAGAAGGGGATTTCTGTTTCCTTAATGATACAATGGGAGAGGCTGGCTCTTTGCTGCCTGTAGCTCCCTACCTGATCTCTGACACTCCAGCAGTGTGGAGAGTTCGTGGGGACACCTCATTACTGCCAAGCAAAAATAGAAGTCTGGGCTCTTATTTCAGCCTTTGTTGTGGGTATATATGATGGCTGCAGTTTTTCTGTGGTGGTTGACTGGAGTAGAATGTTTTTGTCTAAACCTTTACTGTTTTGCTAGGCTGCACGCACCTTTCCTGGTTCTTTGGCTGGAGAGACCAGGCTCTTTTTCATTGTTGGGCTTTTTTTTTTTTTTTTTCCTGCCTGCATTCATTGGCATTTCTGGGTTGCCGGTTTCTCCAGCACCAAGACTAGGATATCTGAGGCAAAAAGAAAATTGAGCAAACTCATAACTGTGCCATTCCTCAGGTTCCAAAGTCCCTAGCCAGTCTGCTTTCCTGTCCCCACCTTTCAGATGTTTATTTATGTTTATGTTGTATATAGTGTCCATATTTTTTATACCACTATTAGTGGGAGTAGGAAAAAGCCTTTCAACTCTACCTTTTCAGAAGCAAAAGCCCCCAGTTCATTCTTTTTTGAGCAGTGGTCAGATCTCTTATGAAAGTACAGATCGTCTCATCATAGTTCTTAATCTGAATTCGCAAACATCAGCTCCCTACAGTATGCAAAGCTCTTACCAAGCGCTGTGAGGACACAAAGATGAGTCTCTCCCTATTTGTACTAATTTTTTTTTTCATTTTTTAGAATGCAAAGTACATTTTCAAAAAGGGAAAAACAATGTTGTCTCTGCTCTTAGACTCTAACACAGCAGTGTGTAAAATCCCTCCACCTCTCAGGCAGCTGTTGTCCTGTATGTTTACACACTCATATGTATACACAAACACAAGTAACGCTTAATATCCCAGTATCCCCTTCATTTAAGCATCAGAAAAAATTTTAAATATCTTAAATGTATGCGGATTTCACTAGTTTCCGGTACTAGTAACTTGGGAGAACTGACCAACAGTTTTATTTATTTTGAATGCTATTGTTTGGTCACCCCAAGGATCAAGTGGGTCAAGCAGAGAATCTAAAGGGACAGTTGTGTCCTTTAGAGAGTGGTAGAACTTGTTCTTAGATTACTATCACTTGTAAAAGTTCACTGTTTTCCTTTCATTGGTTTAACACAATACCTGGCACATGGCAGATGCTCTATAAAAACAGCACTAGAGAGGCTATTTGGGGGTTGACAGTTGGAATACATGTATATTGCTTTTCCTTTAAAGAGCAGAGAATTTACTCAGCCCCCTAAGCAGTGTCTTTCTTATTTTGCCTTGGGGCATTTCTGTCCGGTCTCTGACTCTCTTGGTATCTCATTAATTCATTGTCTTTCTCGCATTCTCTCTTTTTTAGGCGTGGTGGGGGGGGGGGTGGGGGGGGTGGGGCTCAGTGTCTTTATATTGTTCTTTCTTATCTAGTAGTGTTTTTAGAAACATCTTCATTGCAAGTATTCTTTTTTTTTTTCTTTAAAGAGAGAGAGTGTGTGTGCGTGAGTGCACACCAGCAGGGGAGGGGGCAGAAGGAGAGGATGAGAGAATCTTAAGCAGGCTCCGTGCCCAGCACAGAGCCCATCTCAGAGCCCTTCTTGGGGGCTTGATCTCCCAACCATGAGATCATGACCTGAGCCAAAATCGAGAGTTGGACGCTGAATTTACTGAGCCACCCGGACACCCCTTAATTACAACTATTCTTAAACACTCCTCTACGTGCCTTGCAGAATAGTTACAACTTGCATGCACTGAAATAACACTGTTCTTAAGGTAGCAAGCAAGTTGTCGTTCTTGTTTTGCTCCTAAGGCCTAGTCTCAAGTTGATCTTATAGTCTTCCCCTGTCTCTATCAGGGCTTTGTGCCTGTAAGTCTTTAAAATTTTGTTTCTAGGGGCGCCTGGGTGGCTCAGTCGGTTAAGCGTCCGACTTCGGCTCAGGTCATGATCTCGTGGTCCATGAATTCGAGCCCCACGTGGAGCTCTGTGCTGACAGCTCAGAGCCTGGAGCCTGCTTCGGCTTCTGTGTCTCCCTCTCTCTCTGCCCCTCCCCTGCTCATGCTCTGTCTCTCTCTGTCTGAAAAATAAATAAACATTAAAAAAAATTATTTCTAAATTAAATATTTCAAGCATTCCCGAAAGTATAAGAAGGTCATGAGATTAGCCGCAACACACCCAATCCCTGATGACCTCTTTGGTACCAGAGGCCTCAGCGTTGGCCAAGCAGCTGGGGTGCGGCCCACATGGCCTTCTGGCAGTTGGCAGGGCCTGCCACTGGTGCTGGGAACATAGCAATTTTGTGTGTGGAGGTATTTTTCCTGGGGCTTTTCACATGTTTACTCTTGAATGGAAAGTGTGGGGAGATGGGACAAATGGACTTTGTAGGATCTGTTGGCTAGTAGACCAAGTTTTCTTTTTGCTTTCTCTTGTTTTTATACCACTGCAGTCTCTTCATGGGTAAAATGGGAAGAATTATTCATTTATGCATTCCAGATAGGGTGTTTATTCTTAGAACCTACACTTAGGTAATGGAAATGAAAAATTAGTAAAATAGAGAACAAGGAGATAGGGTCTCTGAGAATTCGGAGGAGGTGGAAGACTTCCAGCCAGACAAGCCTGGGAAGGGGTCATGGAAAGGGTGGCTGCGGATTTGGATATGGGGAGATCAGAGGAGGAACAGACAGAGGAAAAGAATCCGTAGAGGCACAGAGGTGAAGAGAGTAGTGTGCATCATGGGGGTTCCCCTTTCCTACTCCTTGTAGGAGTTGAGAGGCCAAATAAGGTGACGTATTTGGAGTTCTTTGAAAGAAAAGCCCACCAATGTGTATACCTATTCCCATCCTATCAAGTAGAGGACCTCACGAACAAAATCTGTGAAACGGGATGTGTGGGTGCATGGAAAGACCCATTAAAGCTGCGTTCGCCACCTCACTGACCCCTGGTTGTGGGGCTGCCACGGCCTACGTGTGTAGGTTATGGCCTGTGCAAGCACCTGCAGAGTTTGCAGATGGGGCCAAAACCCAGCCAGGCTCTGCCAGGCTCTCTTTTCACCCTGAGAAGCGTTTTGGTCTGATTTGCCAAAGGCACCACGAGGGCTCAAGATCTGATTCCTTTTGTTGCTTAATAGTGCCCACATTTCATGGCCAAATATTGAGTAACTTACTGTAGTATAATTTGCTAAATGATTTCCTTTAGCCATCTGTAGGGACTCAGTCATCATTTTGAAGACTGGCTTGGGATCAAACACTTGGAGAAATTCAGGAGGACATGCTATTCTCCCTCGGTTCCATTTTTACCTTCTGTTCTCCTTGCCACCAACTTCTGGTTGGATGCTCAGAATCCCTCTACTGCAGGTGAGGATAAGACAACAAAACTGCTCAGCACCTACCTGCCTGGGTGACCTGAAACGCATAGGTCACTGGGCCCCATCCCTGCTGCTTCAGTGTCTGGTGTTTCCTGTCCCTTCGGGGCCGTCTTGCTACCTGTGTCCTACTACCCACTGTCATTGCTGCTGCTCCTGAGCCTTTCTGGCACTGCTTCCTTGCTTCTCCATGCCTTTCTCCCTCATCCTAGTTGGTAAACTTCTGGAAAGGGAGAGATTCATTAGAGAGAAGGGAAAGGAGGATTATAAGTGAAGAAGAGACAGGAAGGAAAATGAAGGGATGAAGACAGGCCGTGACCTAGCAGTAGAGGCCAGGGAAGTAATAATAAAGGCAACATTTGCAGTTACAGTGGGGTGAGGGTGAAACAGCCAGAAAGGACGTTTCAAGGGCAGGGGTGTCTCTCTTACCATCATCTGCCTTCAGTAACAAGGTGCCTTTGCTTTCCTCAGGTGTCCTCATGACTTCCCCTGCAGACCATGTCTATGATCCTTTTTGCCTGTGTGGTGAGGGTGAGGGATGGACTGCCCCTCTCGGCCTCCACTGACTTTTACCACACCCAGGATTTTCTGGAATGCAGGAGACGGCTCAAGACTTTAGCCTTGCGACTGACCCAGTACCCAGGTCGAGGTTCTGCAGAAGGACGTGACTTCAGTATACAGTAAGCAAGCATGCTCACTCTTCCACGACATCCGCAAACTTGGGTTTACTTTTAACCATATGTTGGGGTAACATGAGGCCGATCACACTGTGTGTTAAGAGTAGGTCTGCCGTCAGACAGCAGTCTGAGGTCGTGTGCATTTACAGCCATCGGATCAAGGGGGTGTGCTGTTCCCACTCTTGCCCTTCTGTTGGTGGGGTTGCTCTTGAGTGTCGGGAGACCTGGGTTCAATCAGTTTTCATGTCTGTAGTTTGGTAGTTTATTCTGCATTAGATGGAGGGGTGGAAAAGCTGAGGAAGGGGGAGAAGTCTAGGGTATAATGTCAGAGAGGGAAAAGGATGAGAGTAGGAAAGCCAAGAAAATAAAAGACTTCTAATTCTTGCCTTTAGTTTTTTACTTTTTAAATTTTTCGCCTGTTTGGTTTTTAAATTTAAATTAAAAAAATTTTTATTATGTAACGGAGCAGGGGAGTGAATAATGAGCACAGGTAGGTCCCTTTTCTGAGGGAACTTAAAGGCTAAGGAGGGAACAAGAGAAATACCTAACTGAATATCATACAGTAGGGAAAATGCTCCAGTGGAAGTAGGAATCAAGTGGTTACAATAATCCTAGTAAGAATGGCTAGTATTGTTGACTGCTTTCTATATGTCAGGCATTGTTCTAAGTGCTTTATTGGCCTGTGAGGTGGGTGACAGTATCATACGTGTTTTACAGAGGAGAAAACAGGTGAAGTGACTTAGCTGAGGTTGTCCTGTTAGTAAGTGGTAGGGCCCGGATTTGAGTATGGGCAACTGGGCCCCAAGGGCTGCTCCTCATGTGTTCTGTCATTTCTTATTCTAGGACTAAAATGCACGAAGCCATTCCACAGGAGGGCGCAGGGGTTGGCAGGTTTTGAAGTATCACGATGGCTTGTCATAGATTTTACATCATTGTTTTCCATTATTTGGGCCCTCATTTGCCAGGTTTCTCCTGCTCCCTTTGAACACTAAATTTTTAGTTGACCTGATAAGGTAGGGTCCTTTTAGGGGAATTCAGCCTCAGAATCCGAAAAACAAAAGGAAAAGGCCAGGCTTGACTTGGGGCTTGCTGGTGTCGTTGGGCAAGAGGGGGCCTGCCTGAAGGGGGCGCCAGGTAGCAAACACATGTGGCCGTTACCCTGTGGTGTGGGCTCTGGGGGCTCAGGAGCCAAAGCTGAGCTGCCTCTGTCCGCATTTGTGCCTCCTTTCTCTGGGTGCCCAAAACCACTGTCCTTCATGTCCCTCCCTCATTACGCTCTGATTCTCTAACACCTTATGGGATCTTGGTGCTACGCCTCAAACCTTTCTCTGTTAAGAAAACATCTTTGACATCAAATGAAATTATGGGTGCTTCAGTCATTTTTTGAAAACTAGAATATAAAACGTTCTGCTCATTTGTATTTTGAATTAAATATTCACCATTATTTTCACAGATGAAACTGAAGTTTGTGTGTTTTTTTTTTTGTACAGGTGGGTAGTACTATAGCTTATTTTATAGTTAAGGAGTTATGTTCCTACGGTTACCATAACAAATTAAAACAACAGAAATTTATTCTCCCACAGTTCTGGAGCCCAGAAGTCTAGAATCGCGGTGTCTGCAGGGCAGTGCTGTCTTGGAGGTTCTAAGGAAGACTCCTTCCCATGCCTCTCTACTACCTTCTAGTGGTTGCTGGCAGTCTTTGTCATTCCATGTCTTTTAGAAGAGTTACTCCAATCTCTGCCTTCTTGGTTACATGGCCTTCTTCCCCTCTGTCTCTAAAACCACATTTCACACCCGTCATTGGATGGAGGCCTACCCTAATCCATTATAATCTCATTTCATCTTAATTGTATCTGCAAAGACTGTTTCCAAATAAGGTCATGTTCACGGGTACTGGGAGTTAGGACTTGGGCCTATTTTTTGGGAGATACAAGTCAGCCCACAAATAGGGGCTTCTGGAAAATTCCTTGTATAAGGAGCAGGTTGTCTTTTTTTTTTTAATTGACAAAAGTTTTTATATAGAGACTTGCAATTATGAGAAGATGATAGAACAATATAACTGTAAAACTCTTTTCCAGAAACATTCTGAAATGTGAGTAAATGTATATGAGAAATTATTTTAAATGTGTAGCTGAGCTTAAAATAAAGAATTCCCAAGGTGCCAGAAATGATGGGGAACAGAGTATCAGGGTGTGGTAAGTGTGTGAGCTGACATTGAGGCTCTTGGGTAATAAGTCAGTCATGGTAAACTCAGGGCTTGAGTTTCAGTACCCATTAAGGGAGAGGCCTTTGGGCTTGAGGTGTTGTGAGAAGACCCATGGATGAAGAAGGGATTCTTGTGAGGCCACACACAGCCCAGGTGGAATGAAAATAGGTGAGAAATAGCCACCCACCAGTACAGGGTAGCTCATCTCTACCTGGCTTTGAATGGGAAGGAAACACAAAATCTCATCTAAGAAATTGAAACCCAGCTTCTGTGCCTCCTGTAGGATTGGAGTTTGAGTTTATACTCTCCATGGTCTAGGAATTCCTAAACAAGGTTCAGCTCTCAGTTTTGGTTCCAGACTGATGACACTCCTGGAGTAGCTGGCCAGAGCAAATGGAAAACCACTCTGGAAGGGACTATACCACCAATGCTGCACATAAAACCACTCTGGAAGAAGTGTGCCACAACTCAGTGCTCGAGAGATTCTTAAAGAAGGAAAAAAAAAAGAAAAAAGCTCCACACTGGTCCCCTCTCACCAAAAGTTACAGGACAGCAGAGGAGATACTCTACAATGAGTGTGAGTCAGTAGACACCACAGACAGGAGAACTCGAGTCCCTGGAACTTCAAATGGTAGCATGACATTCTGAAAAGGAGTAGAAAAAGGAGAGAACCCTGCATTTATTTTATGAAACCAGAATCACCCTAATACCACAACCAGATAAAGAGTGTGCAGGAAAGGAAAATTACAGGCCAATATTTGCATAGACACAAAAATCCTAAATAAAACATTAGCAAACTATATCCAGTAAGTTGTGTGTATGTGCATATGTACAAACTCATAACCTCTTGGCTTTATTTCAGGATGGCAGGATGATTTAACATTAGAAAGCTGTTGATGTGGATTAAAGAAAAAAAATATTTTCCTCAATAGATGCAGAGAAGTCTGAGGCTACTTCTCCCTCATGAAGCGTGCATCCTTTGTGCACAAATTAGTAGGAGTGATTGCACACTGTCAGTGGCAAATAACGGCTGTCTATTTCAATTTTTTTTTTTTACATTTATTTATTTTTGAGAGACGGAGAGAGCACAAGTGGGGAGGGACAGAGAGAGAAGGGGACAGAATCTGAAGCAGGCTGCAGGCTCTGAGCTGTCAGCACAGAGCCTGACACGGGGCTCGAACTCACAGACTGTGAGATCATGACCTGAGCCGAAGTTGGACGCTCAACTGACTGAGCCACCCAGGTGCCCCAACTACTCTCTATTTTAGAGGAAGGACAAGAGAGTCCCAGGGAGGTCCAGCTGAAGGGACTGTATGCATGCAGCAAACGGCTCCAGGGCTGTTCAAGCCCAAGGAAGAGCAGGGTGGAAGCATCGTTGTGTCTGAATATGGGATGGGAATACAGGGGTCTGTTCCCCGGTAATGGAGATGCTGCCCTTTTGTTTCAGTTTCTCTTCATTGGGGGATGTGGCTTGCATGGCTATCTGCTCCCGCCAGTGTCCAGCGGCCATGGCCTTCTGCTTCCTGGAGACCGTGTGGTGGGAATTCACAGCTTCCTATGACACCACCTGTATTGGCCTAGCCTCCAGGCCATACGCCTTTCTTGAATTTGGTTTGTAACCCTCTTTCTTATTTACTGTTCTCTCACGGCATCGTATGTGTAGAATTAATGGTTTAGATTTGGCTTTGACCATCAGGGAAAACCACTGCAGGGGCTATAACATGTCACTGGAGATCAGTTTTGTACCAAGAGATTTCAGTGAAGGAGCGGCCTGGAGAGCTTCAAGGTTTAACGCTGGCTCTTCATCTCTTCAGAGCCTGAGGCAGGTTGGGGAGTGGTAAAACCACAGCCCTCTGGGACAGGGGTCAGCAAACTGGTCCAAGGGCCAGCTGCCCCTGCCTCTTTTTCTTGTAAATACAGTAGAACCCAGCTACGTTCATTCTTTTCATGGGTCGCCTGTGGCTGCTTTTGCCCTTACCCAGCAGAGTTGAGTAGATGTGACAGAGACCATATGGGGCCTAGAAGCGTCAAATATTTGCTACCTGGCAGCTTAAGAAAATTTGCTAACCCCTGCTCTAGAGCAGTGCTACTCAAAGGCTGGTATGGGAATTTGTTCTATCATGAGGGAGGTACAGAAAGTGAGAATAAGTGTCCAGAAACTCATATGGTGATTTGACATTCCTGCGGTATTTTTTATTGCATTTTATCAAAGAATCAGTCTGTAACCATTTGGAAATAAGAAAAACTGCCCCTTTATTCAAAGGTCTGAGAAATACTGCCCTGGAAGAGGATTGTTTTCTCTTAGGCATTGTCAGAGAGGCTCGTAGAGGCTCGGAGGCTTTGGAGCACAGCATGGTAGCTGTAGCCTATGCTCTCTTTTCCTCAGGTGTGAGTCAAGTCATTCTAAGCTCTTGGGAGAACAGGAGTAGAGGTGGGAGTGGGGGGGCATCCTGTGGCCTGTATGTAAACTAGCTGCTGTCTCTGTGATGCCCTTGAATGAGCAGCAGTCGGTACTAAGGGTCAGGTGCACAGGCGTGTTGGCATGTGTGCTTCCTGGCTGTACTGCCGTAGCCCTCGTACTCCCTCACGTGGTCCACTGGCTGGTGCATTTTGTTGTCACCCAAAGGTGCTGGCAAGCTCCCTGGTACGCAGGCCTCTGCCAGGCAGACCTGTGATGTAGACAGAGTTCTCCCCGGTTCTCCCTGTGAGGCCTCGTCCACCGCTGCTCTCAACCCCACTTCTTCCTACAAAGAGGCACGCTGGCCCCAGGCAGACCACAGCTGTGGCGGTTGATATGCAGTGTGGACCGTGTTCTGCTCCCCGCTGCTCTGCATGTGCCTTCCTTCTAAAGTGGTGTGCTTGATCAGACAGCAGACCCTGCCCCGGCCTCGTGTTTGCTCATCACTGAGTGAGAGTAGAATATAACGGTGGATACTAGATACCGGCCTTGTGCGTGATTTTGCTTTGCCAATGTGTACGAAACTCCAAGTGCTTATTAAAACTTGGTGATCGATTAATACTAAGGCAAACGAAGCAATTAAAACCGATATCTTTCAAGTATGTGATTTTAGTTTGCACAAAATATTCACATTTATTTGTAAGTTTTTTCTCCCGCACCTTTTTTGAGGTAATTCATTCAAGAATAACTGTCTCCCCTTTTTGTTAAGCTTTGCATCATTCTGTGAACGGCCCAGGATTGTACTATCAGCAGTGGCTGAGTAAGACTCCAGCCCCTATCCCTTGACTCCCTCATCACTGAGGTTCCGGGAAGCATTGTTGCCTTCTCTGTGGACAATCGCATTTTAAGTATTATGCACTGAAGAGATTGATGAGACCAGTAATGAAACCCAGTGAACATCTGACCTTTAGGTGTATCCAGACACTCCCAGAATCTGGCTGACTTACTAGCTTGCTCAGAAAGGTGAACTTCATTTTGCACATATTGTTCTGTAATATCCATTCTGACGCAACTGCTCAACTTGGGTTGCTCTCTTTTTGCAGATAGCATCATTCAGAAAGTGAAGTGGCATTTTAACTGTGTAAGTTCCGCTCAGATGGAGAGCAGCTTAGAAAAAATTCAGGAGGAGCTTGACTTCCAGCCTCCAGTGGTTCTCACTGTGGAGGACACAGATATAGCGAATGGGATAATGAACGGTCACACACAGATACACTTGGAGCCTGGTAAGTGGTTTGCTCTTCTCTGATGTTGGTGAAGATGAGGTGACATTAGATATTTCAAATGCAATTGGCTTTTTTTTTTTTTTTTTAAACCAGGGAGTTGTGTTTTAGGGGATGGGTGTCTGGAAAATATGGACTGATCCTGTTTCCAGGTGACTGTTAACAAAAAAACTGTCACCATAGTGCGTCGTTCTGGGGAGGGGGCGGTGCAACTCTTGATGAAATTCAGAAGAGTGACTTGTTTTCTCAACCAGGGTGAAGTCTACCCGTTTAATTGTAAAGGGAAGTCATTCGGTTTTGCTGGAAGTCACTTACTAAAGTGTACAGATTTGTCTGTTCTCTTTCTCTCTCTTTTTTTTTCTTTTGACAATGAATCCTCATTTCATCTTATCACTTAGTGAAAACATTGCAAATCTCCACTGAGAAACCATGCCCTCCTTGACCTGGGAGGGAAGGGCCTTGGGGATGAGGGTGGGCAGGGCCAGAGCCAGGGCTTCGAATGTTCTCAGTTTGCTTCCCCGCGAGCCCTGTGGATTTCCGAGCTGGGTGCCCTGGCACTCTGTGGCTTAGTCCGCCGTTAACACCACTAGCCACTCAATGCCTAGCACGTAACAAAGCATGATTTTTTTTTTTTTATTCCTTGTTTATGATTACACACACAAACTAATTTTTAATTAAAGTAGAGTTTATCTTCTAACCATTCTGTAATGGTTTAAGAGCACATAACAAAGCATGATTTTTCTTTTATTCCTTGTTTATGATTACACACACAAACTAATTTTTAATTAAAGTAGAATTTATCTTCTAACCATTCTGTAATGGTCTAAGAGCACATAACAAAGCATGATTTTTTTTTATTCCTTGTTTATGATTACACACACAATTAAACCAATTTTTAATTAAAGTAGAATTTATCTTCTAACCATTCTGTAATGGTCTAAGAGCTGAATCCTTCTTTGAAAGATAGAGTTGTCTACACTATAACAGTCTAATTATTTTGTTTTAACAGTTTTTATACTAAACTCACTGCTTGAATTTTAAAAGTGGTGTATTAAAAATGTTCACATTTTGGGGGGCACCTAGGTGGCTCAGTCGGTTAAGCGTCCGACAGCTCAGGTCATGATCTCACGGTTTGTGAATCTGAATCCCCGTATAGGGCTCTGTGCTGACAGTTCGGAGCCTAGAGCCTGCTTCAGATTCTATGTCTCCCTCTCTCTCTGCCCTGACCCCACTTGTGCTCTGTCTCTCTCTCTCTCTCTCTCTCTCTCTCAAAAATAAACATTAAAAAAAATTTTTTTTTCCTTAATGTTCACCTTTTTGGCTTAACTTTGTGTTTTGATTTAATCTATTTAAATTTAAACCAAATACATTCCTGGATTGGCTTTTATGCCAATC
Source organism: Panthera uncia (assembly GCF_023721935.1). Taxonomy (NCBI): domain Eukaryota; kingdom Metazoa; phylum Chordata; class Mammalia; order Carnivora; family Felidae; genus Panthera; species Panthera uncia. The sequence continues at coordinate 145,728,109 of NC_064810.1, forward strand.
AGTAACATGTAATTTATACTAGGAATGAACTTAACTTTCGTAGAAGGAAGACTGGGTAATTGAGCTGCAAGCTTCTTCTTTTGCCATATATAAAAATGGGGTGGCTCTGTAATGTATTTTGTTTTTCAACCACTTAGACAAGAGGGGTAAAATCCAGAAAACATCAACTTGCTTATCTTTCTAGGACATTTTACTGTGGTTTGACCCACCCTATTGTCCTGAGGCTAGAATCTTTACAGGTAGCATGTTCTGTTCTAACAGGAGCTTTGGTAGCTCAGTGGAAACTCTAACACACTAACACTAGGCATCCCTTGGGTTGTGGCTAGATATTTGTGTGTGTGCATGTGTGTGCGCATGTGTGTGTATGTGGGAAATGTAAGGACCAGAAGGGATGATTTAAAAGATCATACTAAGAGAATGGGGCAGGGTGTCACCATTTAATAGTGTGAACCAGAATCGGTCTTGGTAGTTATCTCTGAAGAGAGAATGATCATTTGGTCTAGAGTTCCAGAAACAGATTGTGGCTCAAATAATCAGTGTTTTTACCTCCTCTTCCCAATTATTTTAGAATTTAAAAAACTGCATTTGCTGCACTTTGCCCCGGAAGCCCACGAGTCCCTGAATACTGTCTTTGTTTAGAAGCTCAGAGTTGATAGAAATGCTGTCAGTTTGGCAATCAATTTACAAATAAAGCCATAAATTGCTTTACATCAGGTTTTCTCAGCCTAAGCCATACTGACATTTTGTACTGGATAATTTTTTGTTGTGAGGGGCTGTCTTGTACATTGTAGGATGCTTAGACGCATTCGTGGCCCACTAGATGCCAGTAATACCGTTTGCAGTTTTGACAACCCCAAATATCTCTAGGCATTGCCAGTTGCCCACTGAGGGGCTAATCGCCCCTCTCTGAGAACCACTGCTGTAAGTAGAAAGAAAATCAGGCCTTGGAAAACCTGTGCTTAACTCAGAGACAGTCCTCGTGCTGAAAGAAACTCACTTCAGATTCCCAGATCCATTCTGTCCTCCATTTCTTGCCTTTTTGCCATCTAACAGCAGCTGCTTTTAATTAATATGTTTGTTATTCTGTGCTTAACATAATGAGCCTATCATTAGTGGAGGTCTAGTTAATGTCTTTGTTTATTTTTCTTTCATATAGAAATTATTTTCACTAGACACTTATTTTTTTTAATTGTGAAGCTCCTAATTTCCGAATGGAGCCAGTGACAGCCCTGGGTGTCCTTTCGCTCATTCTCAACATCATGTGTGCTGCTCTGAACCTCATCCGTGGGATTCACCTCGCAGAACATTCTCTACAGGTAACCTTTGTTTTTATAGTTTAAATTGAAGGACCTATGATGGCAGAAACTGATGGGGGAGACACTTTATTTGTAAGGTTATTATGTACAAAGGTTTTAACAATTGTTTAATTAAAATTCAATTTTTATTTTAAAGTTTATTCTTTAAGTAATTTGAACAAATATAAAACTTGCTCTTTTGTGTCTGTTGTCCCAAGAAGCCAAAGGGGCCTGTCACGGGGAATTGGTGAGAAATAGTTTGCTACAGGGACATCCTTGGGGCCCCAGGAGTCACCCCAGGGTCCTGATTGCTCGTCAAGAGCAAATCTGATTCTCAGCCTCTGAGGTTCAGGCTGTTTCTGCCTGTTAAAAAGTTGCCTCCTAGTCTGATTTATATCAAGCAAGATGCCACTTCCCTATGTCTTTGTCAGAGAACTGTATCATTAGGCAGTTGATTTGCCGGGCTGCTTAAATCAAAGCAACTTTCTATGTCAGGGCTCTTAAAATATTTTTTTAAATTTTGAAGTACTTAAAACACTTTGAAAAAGCATAGAATCACTGTAGGCATAAACAGATAGATACCTCATTTAAAAATAGAGCCATCGTGCCCACACCATCACTGCAGTAGCTAAAGTCTGAAGCATGGCTGGTGTTGCTCTCAGGAGACTAATGTAGACTGACCTGTGTGGAGAGTGGCAGCAGGCCTGTGCTGTAAGAGTGGTGACCGCCTGTTACTGCGTCCTGTCTTTGGCCGATGTGTGCTGTTTCCTACTCTTGTTTTTTATGATTATCCATGCCCAGATACTTACCAAGCGTCTATACGCACTAGAACAGTTACATGGCCGACAAGACAGTTAAGATGGGGCACAAAGTAGAATGTGGTGACATCACTAAGGAGGTGGCAGTACCTGAAGAATGCAGAATTAGGGAAAGCTTAGTGCTGACAAATGAGTGGATTTTGAGAGGCAGTAGTGTTGGGGGGCATTCCAGCCTGGGGGCTTCGTACAGATGCTCAGGGACAGGAGGGCACATGGTGTGTCCAGGCTGTTGGAAACAGTTGCATGTCAACCCCGGTTCTGGTATAGAAACAGGGCGCTCTGTCCCAGTCAGGGATTTTGCATTATCAACCAAACCAGACCCAATGAGGTGTGAAGAGCTTCATGTCATCGTTTTTCCTTTCATCGGAATATTCCTTTTCTCCTGTTTCTTACATTTGTTTTAGGTTGCCCACGAGGAAATTGGAACTATTCTGGCTTTTCTTATTCCTTTTGTAGCCTGTATTTTCCAGGTGGGTGAAACATTGATATTTTGAGTGGGTTGAACCCGTGACCTTATTTTGTTCTTCTGTTGGGACCGTCAACTTATTTCTAGATGTGATTTTGTTCCACCAAGGCCTGTCACGGAATACCAGGCCCTTAGTGGAACCACGCTAGGCCCATCCTGTCCAGTCCTCTCATTTTACAAAGGAATAGCATTAGACTCAAAGGGAAAGCCATTTACCCTAGGCCGCAGAGCCTTTCACAACGGCTGAACAGAAGCCAGGAATTTTGGGACTCACATTTCAAGAAAGGAAAGATGAGAGTGCTGTGGGGATTGGGTTACCTGACTAATGTGAGGCAGGGTGTTGCTTAGTGTCATGGCAGTCCAAGTATAGAAATGTCCTCCTGCAGAAGTAACAGCTGCATGTGCGCGCATGTGTGTGTGTGTTGTTTAAATACAAGACTAGGTAAAAACTTTTTTTTTTTTTAACGTTTATTTATTCTTGAGACAGAGAGAGACAGAGCATGAACGGGGGAGGGTCAGAGAGAGGGAGACACAGAATCTGAAACAGGCTCCGGGCTCTGAGCTGTCAGCACAGAGCCCGACACGGGGCTTGAACTCACAGACTGCGAGATCATGACCTGAGCCGAAGTCGGCCGCTCAACCAACTGAGCCACCCAGGCGCCCAAAAACTTTTTTTTTAATAGTCATACCATCTGACTCAAATCTGTCGTTAGGAAACGAGGCAAACATTACATTAACTAGTGGGTTTTTACTGTTGGTTACTGTTTAGTTACTTTCAGATTTTTAAAAAGATTTATTTGTTTTTGGGAGAGAGAGGGTGTGAGTGGGGAGGGGCAGAGAGAGAGAGAGAGAGGGAGACACGGAATTTGAAGCAGGCTCCAGGTTCCGAGCTGTTAGCATGGAGCTCAACGCAGAGCTTGAACTCCTGAACCTCGAGATCGTGACCTGAGCTGCTTAACCGACTGAGCCACCCAGGCGCCCCTGGTTACTGTTTAGTTATTTTCAAATAAGCTGCATACTTACAGGGCAGAGTAAAATGGAGCTTTTGAACCCCCTGTAGGCAGAGTTAATTCTAGTAAAAAAAAAAAAAAAAAACAAACCTGTAATTTTCTTTCCCCATCCTCCATAGAGGCTTGGATTTTATTACCTTGTCTACATTCTTAAGCTTTTTTTTTTTTTTTCTTTTCCTTTCAGTTAAAATTTATTTTCTCAAAGAACACTTCTTCTCTCTTCCACATACATCCCAGAATGGTCTATTTTTTAAGAGTGACATGATTGTGGGAAAAGAAATTTTCAACCCAGGACCAAAAATGCACTCATTTTTTAGAAATCCAAGCGTCCCAAGCCTCGAGTGTTGCCATTTGAGGCACCGAGAGCCTGTATTCCAGGGCTGCAGGGATCTTGCACTTTGGCCTTCGTTCCCCCAACTGCATTCTTACTTGGGTAGCTCTTTCAGTGGGGAACTCTTTCCTCCCACTGGAGCTTGAGCCTTTGTCGAACTGCTCTGTGTTTTGAGAATGTGCTTTTTGTTTTTTTTTAAACATTGAACCAAAAAGTTACTTTTGGCTTTTGTAGAACAAGAATGGCCTCTTTTCTGTGTGAATGCCCTACACAAAATGTTAGTCCCCCTCCCTGCTGTGAGACCTTTCCCTGTGTCAGAGATGCTTTTGAAGACACGATAAGGAGGATGTCTAAGGAACATTGGTCCCTGATGTCGTTGGAACTCAGGAAAAACAAATAATAAAAGCATAGCTTCTTTTACTGGCTTTCCTACCTGTCATGACTCCCGGAAGGAAAAGTCCAGTTGGAGACCAGTCGTTCTTGTTGGGGTGTCTTGGCCTGGCTGTCTTCCCCTTACCTGCACCTCTTCTTTCTCCACAGCCCACAGCCTGGGCATTTCTGTCTGTAGTTCTTAAATGTTTTCAAGAGTGTCATGTTCTAATTCCCCCTGTGACATCTGTTCCACTTTTCTTGTCTCTCCTGGATCTCCACTTTCATCCAGTGATTTGATTAACAGCAGCTCACCTGGCAAGGCCGGGCTCCATTGTCATGATTTCAGTTTAATGAGCTACTATGTGTGAGATGACACTGTGTGAGCAGGTGTAGGAAGTGAGTCCTGCATCGGACCTGTGGCTGTTTTCTCCTCTCTGACTGGACTGCCTCTTATGGTGTCATTTCAGTGTTATTTGTACCTGTTCTACAGTCCAGCCAGGACTGTGAAGGTGGTGCTGATGCTGCTCTTTATCTGCCTGGGCAACATGTACCTGCATGGGCTAAGGAACCTCTGGCAAATCCTTTTCCACATAGGAGTGGCTTTTCTGTCTTCATATCAGATACTGACCAGGCAGCTTCAGGAGAAGCAGTCTGACTATGGAGTATGAAGATGACATCATGTGATGAATGGATCCTTTCGTTTTCTTGTGAGAGTCACCTCTGTTTCCCTTTTTGCTTCTCGACTTCACCTCGAGTTTCCATCCTTGAAGTTCCTTTCGACCAAACCAGAGTGATACCGAAAGTTGGGGATTTTTAACAGGAGCGATGGAAAGCACGAGGTCGCCCCAGCCCCGGTTTTGTGCTGGGCATCATGGCGGAATCTCCAGTTCAGCACATTTACTTAGGACAGCAGAATCTGGGGGCTCATTCAGAAGGAGCATTATTAGAAGATCAGAATGGAATTATTTTGGTCTTTTAAATTGAATGATGCAATAAACCACTAGATTCAATAACACTAGGTTTAGTAACTGGCGGTTGTCTCTGAGGAACCACTTTAAAACCCACATCAGCTTTTCAGTCTAAATGGGACTTGGTTAGTTTTTTGTAGAGGGTCAATACAGGGTGAATTAAACATTTTAAAATATGGTTCGTAAGTATAAGCTAGATAAATTTTGTTTACATTTTTTGATAACTTAGGTCTGATATGATACCTTTAGAATATTTAAATGTATTTTGGACATAAATTGAACTTATCTTCATTTGGGGAAAGGACAAACTCTAGCTGAGAAAATGGTTAAGAAAGCCGAGTTTATTTAATTTGTATATAACTTTTTATGGTGGTGGGACTGCGTGGGCGCAGAAAAGTTTTGTATTTGTCTGCAGGGTATATCTGAATATTTAAAAAATTGAGTAACCAGTGCTACTGGATCATAAGCTCGTGAGCGTGAGCTTATGAGCCTGAGAATTTCAGGGTTCTTTGCGGTGGGGCCACAGACAGGTGGCAGTAGGTGCGTCACATGGATTCACACAGTGGCACTTTACAGATGCAGGTTGTAGTAAGAAAACAAAAAACAAAAAAACCCTTGTCATCAGCCTTGTACATGGCAGCTGAGTGCCTGTCATTTTGATGATGATGAATGCCTGACCCTGTTACCTGTTCCCGGAAGACCTCCTGAGTTAATTACTCCTCTACCCCTCTTCCAGTCATCTTAATTAGATGGAGGGCCTCGTTCTTTATGAACAGGAGTTAAGGAGGTGTTAACTTTTTTCCAAGCTTCATAAGGATATAATAAACCCCATGCCCTGAAAAGTTACTTTTCTTCTCCCTGTTAAAATAGTGATTGATCACAGTTGTCCAGAAAGAGGCTCTGTGTAAGATCCTTTTGGTCTCCAGAAAGTTCAGCCTGGGTTGTCCAGTACATTTAGGAGGCCATTTCAGGAGTTTGCCCTCTGGATTGTTGATTTTTTTTTTTTTAATGTTTATTTTATTTTTGGGAGAGACAGAGCGTGAGCAGGAAAGGGGCAGAGAGAGAGGGAGACACAGAATCTGAAGCAGGCTCCAGGCTCTGAGCTGTCAGCACAGAGCCCGACGCGGGGCTCGAACTCATGAGCCATGAGATCATGACCTGAGCCAAAGTGGGACGCTCAACCGACTGAGCCACCCAGGCACCCCTCTTTGGATTGTTCTTGGTAGAAGTCTAGAATCTGAATAGCTCACTGGCAGTTGCGTGGGATATTTTGGGTTGAATTATGTGGTCTTGATAAATTAAAATAATCCTACTTTGATCTTAAAAGTTGAAAAGCTTCACAAGAATTATTGAGTACGTAGGGAAAGCAAGAATATTATTTTAGGGAACTCAGTTGTACTTGGTTGTTACTGGTAGTGCATTGTTATTGAGCTACCTTGGTATCAGGTTAAGAAAAACAAGTTTATGTGACTGGAAACTGTTGGGAAAATGATGCTACAGTAATTTTCTTATAATACAATTTTCTGTTTTTAATCAAAATATCTTGATATGAAAGTTATATTGGCAACATCCTCAGATGTCAACTGCACAGTTGTCACTCTATCAGTGTTGCATCTTCGTAATTTTCTGCATACCCAGCAGGTGAATCTTCAGGCTCTCTGGGAGATAACTTTGAAGAGATGGTAAAATAGAATGGAAAACCAAGGAGGGAAGAGAAGTCTTTGTACATTAGAAGTACCAAAAAAAAAAAAAAAAAAAA
>NC_064810.1:145735227-145794591 GCF_023721935.1 Panthera uncia
AAAAAAAAAAAAAAAAAAAAAAAAAAAAAAAAAAAAAAGGCTTTAAACGTTGGTAAGCACAGCCTATAAGTGAGTTATTAATATTTTTTGAGCTCATGTGTTATTGCCGTGTAGCCCTATACCCCAGATGCTCTCGGGGGCAGAATCTGTGATCCATATTTGGCAGTAGAGAACTATCCTGAAGAGTAGGCCCTCCTGGTGAATACTTCCTGCACTGGTGGAGATGTTGTCTACACTTGGCTGAATGTGGTTTTCATCAGTTAACATCTACATGGGGTTTCAGATTGGTTTTTGCAAATGAGAGGGAAAAGATGCACTGGACAAATAGTACAAAATAATAACCACATAAGCATTGTTCACCTGGAACCCAGCCAAAAGAAGCCTCATTCACTGGAGGAAGAGACAAATGACAGAGAAGTAGTTCTGGGGATTTTGTCCGAGGGAAATCCCGGCTCAGGGTTGACCCGGTTCAGGCTTGGAGTTTTGTGGCCCCTTGTGTCATCCTTGATGCCAGAAAGGTGGCTGCACGTCGCAGGAGTTATCCTCACTACCCCACGGACTCATTGCTGTTCTCGCACTTTATTTTCCCAATGGTTCAATGCTACCTGCCCAACCAACCTCGCAGGGGTGGATCTGGGAATAGTTGAAATAATGTTGAAAACAAACCTTAAAAGTGCCTTCTGGGATCAAATACTGCAAGATCTTTGAACGTCGGAGTGCATTATTCCCATCTCCCGTATCGGGCTGGGAATGTGGCTCAGTGCTCTTGGCCAGGGTTTCCCAACCATGGGGCCAAGGCCCACAGGGTTTTCCCTTCCTCAAGTATGCAGGTGAGAGAAACACGTAGACTCTGGTTTCATTTCCCTAGGGTAGCCTTACTGTGATAAGGATCATCCCTGAGTTTCTTTTTCCTGGGAGGAGACAATCGGGGTGTATTTGGGGGTGGCATTACCTCTCAGTACTAGAGGCCCCTCTGCTGGTGGTGGGAGGAATGTGACCGGAGGCTCCCGGTTTTGCTTCTCAGGCTTGCACCCCTGTGGTCTGTGTGACAGGCATTGTGAAGCAACCTTTTAAAATTCCTTAGGGAGTTGGAAAAAGGGTGTTAGGAGGAGTGCTGAAATTAAAACAATCTCATTTCTGTCCCCTCACCTTGAGCTCCCTGTTATTTTCCTAGGTGCCCCTATTCTCCGGGACTCTTCTGCCTCTTCCCGTGTCTGTCCCACACATGGCAGCCCTGGAAACAGAGGCTGAAACTGGAATCTTTGGAGGGGTGGGGAAAGCAGTCTTTCACTGTAGTTGATAAGGTGGGTACAGGAGCTCAGGGGCGGAGCAGAGTGCGCTGAGGCCCAGCCCTCTTCCTCCGTGCCCCCGGGGAGCTGCAGCACACGCTTGGGAGTCGGGGCTCAGAGGGCAGCAGCACTTTGGCGGTCGGCACTGCCAGGGTCGGCAAAGACGACAGCCAGGAGGGCCGGCTGTTTGGGGTGCAGCAAGCAGGAGACGGGTGAGGAGCAGAGCTGGGGGCCCTCAAGCAGCCGCCCTCAAGCAGTTGGCGTGTTGGGGGCACGTGCTGCACCTTCATCCAGGGCTGCTGTCTGCTTTTCCTTGAAGGAATCGGCCACTCACTGTAACATGCAGGGCAGGTGGCCCTCAGGAGCCCGCTGTTGTGCGTGCACGGGGCAGCGCAAGTGAGGCCCGGCAGGCGTGGGAGTGTTTACAGGGACCAGATGTGCACCCCGCTCTGGTGTTGCTCACATCTCAAACGTTCCTCCGCAGACTCCGGCCCGGGCACAGGGAAGCTCCACTGTGCTCTGTGAGTGTGAACAACGTAGAGGAAGAGAGACCTGACTCTCCTGCTCAGGCCTCCACCACTGTGGGCAGGTTCTGCCCGCAGGGACAGGGTCCTCAGCTGGGAAGCGGTGGTAACCACCTACTCCCCCGGCACACTGTCATGAGGAGAAAAGCCTAGTGGAGGAGAATGCTGGGTGAATCCCCCGTTCACGTGCAGGAGGAAAAAGGCTTTCACCCGGGGAGAGGAAGTTCACGCTTTACGCAGCACAGTGCAGCCGTGTCTTCCAGGTCTTACAAAGACAGGCCTTTTATGATCCTGCTAGGTAAATGGGCTCAGTCTTCCAGTCTAGAAAGGTGGTGACCTCTCTTTCTCCCCGCCGAACGTGCCTCTTGCCCTCCAGTCACAGAGCTCTTGCTACCATTGGCATTGGGCCCTCCGGCATCCAGGGAGGCCGGTTCTGCTGGTCGAACCAAACCTCAAGTCCATCCCTGAGCCAAATGGGGAGAGCTCTGAGTCTCCCGTCTGGGAGCAGTGATGTCAGACCCCGGTTGCTGGGGAAACGTCTTGGCAGGGAACCTGTGGAAAAGGGCTTGTCAGTAAGACCTGGGAATGGCCGGATATGGAAACATCTGCCCGTGTGTGCTGATGGCAGAGCCGCGGCTCACAAGCGCCTTTTATTTCGGGTCAAATTATCAAATCCATTCTGTTCTTCTAACCTGTGCTTGGTACGTGTGACCTTCTTTAACCCTTCTATGATTCTGGGGTTACTTCAGAAGTATATTTAATGAATTATTTGTACAACTTGACCCCCCCTCCCCCGAATTCTGTTTCATTTAATAGACTTTTCTACTAAGAGCGTAAAAGATTGAGACTGATTTAGCCAGGGCAAAACCATTTCCTTCACATATGCGTTTTGAATGCTTGCTGTCCATGTTGTACAAGCTTCTTACTGTTTTCATGTAATAACAAAGATCTATTTTGAATAAATGATGGGTATGTTTTAACAAACTCTCACACAGTAGTAAAGCCTAAACTCGTGTTAATATATGTAAAGAATATTGTATAGCCATTTATATACTATGTATATATAAATTAACATGGCTTCAGAAGTGAGAGGAGAATAAATCTAAGGTGCTTATTACGTTGCGTGTTTTTGTGTAAAAAATTTTGAGTTTTGGGCCCGTTTTCCTAGAGGGTGTGATGTGGGCCTGGCATCATGGAGCGGGGGGTGTTGAAAGAAGTGGAATTCACATCCTCGTCTCCAATGTCTAGACAGGTGCCAGGCCTCAGTCCTTAGCACCAACCCCAGACTCCGGAAAGCAATCGTGGGTCCAGGAAAGACCTTGGAAAAGCCAACATAGCAGTCACAGAGCATCCCTGGGGGCTGGGAGGCCCGCCTTCTACACAGGCTCTGCCCCTGCTTATCTGTGTGCCTGTGAGCGGGCACTTGCCCTGCTCTAGGCTCTGAGCTCCTGGCCGTGCTCTGAGGGACCATTGAGTTCCATCTCCCAGGACCAGCCCCACCACAGAATGGCCAGCAGGAGGCGCAGCTGCCAGCCGGTCGTCAGGCTCGGGGCCCGAGGGACTGCACCCTTTTACAGAGGTCCTCCCTGTAAGCAGCTGACGAAGTTCCCAGAATGGAAACAGATGCACCAATTTTCTGCCCATATTTGAGGCACGGTAGGGAATGCATGGTCCAAGCTTCTCTCCACCGTCTGTCCTGATTGGGGGAGGGCAGAGACTTCCAAAGTAGACTCTTAAGTTACCGGGTTCTGGGATTTGGGAGTTGGCAGAGCCTTTGGCCACCACCTGGTTCCACCTCCTTGTTGACAAGGTACTGTGTGCCATCGGCGGCACCACAAAGAGTGAAGGGGGATCTTGGCCCATGAAAGATGCCCTTCCTGCTCCAGGAGGGCCGGGTGCCGGTCAGGCTGCAGAGTTGCCTTCCTTTTTCTTGGGCTCTACCCCCTGACGGGGCCAGGGAGCAGACAACTGCCAAGCATCCTTGAGCAGTGCCAGTGGAGGAGTGAGGCTCAGAGAGGAAGGGGTCTCTGTGGCTGCGCCTGACAGGGAAGTGCTGCCTAATTCTGTGGCGTCGGCTCCAAGAGGTCACTGGGTCGGATGTGCGAGGCAAAAACGATAAAGTTCATTGAAGAACATGAAGGAAAGTATCTTTGTGACCAAGGATGGGAAAGTGCTCTTAAATAAAAATGTTACAGATACAACGCTTAAGGCAAAATGATTGATGAATTTGGTTGCATACAAATAAAGATTTCACGGGGAAAATGAGTGGGAGAAGGTACTTAGAATGTCTGAAGCCAATAATGTACAATCAGTTCCCGTAAGTCAGCAAGAAAGCCAGCAACCTCAGTAGAACAATGAACAGTTTTCAGAAGAGAAAACCCAAAAAGCTAATAAGCATAGGAAGATGTGTAAAATCATTAGAAATAACAGAGAAGTACCTATTAAAACAACAGTAAGATGTCACCTTGTGCCTATTAGTTTGGTAACACTTAGGAAGCACCGAATGTTGGAGGGAGTGAGTGGTTATAGGACTTCATGCACAGCCAATCTGAAAGGCAGTGCCCCTGTCGTGGGCTGAACAGTGCCCTCCCCGAATGCATATGTTGAAGCCCTAACCCCTACCCCAGTACCTCAACGTGTGTGCATTGGGAGGTACAGAGAAGGCAACCGTCTGCAAGCCAAGGAGAGAAACCTCGGAAGACGCCAACCCTACCGCCACCTTGCTCTCCAACCTCCAGCCTCCAGAACGGTGAGGAAATAAATTTCTGTTGTTTAATCCACCCAGTCTGTGGTACTTTGTCACGGCAGCCCTAGAAAACTAATTCGGCTACCTACCCAAATTGAGTGTGCTCAGGCCTCATGATGTGGATGCTTCACTCCTGGTTATATGTCCCTGGGAACTTCTCACACAGATCCTTAAGGGGACCTGTGTGAAGTTAGGTTTTTTTGTGTGGTTTTTTTTTTTTTAAACATTTTTTAATTTATTTTTGAGACAGAGAGAGACAGAGCATGAACGGGGGAGGGACAGAGAGAGAGGGAGACACAGAATCGGAAGCAGGCTCCAGGCTCCGAGCCGTCAGCCCAGAGCCCGGCGCGGGGCTCGAACCCACGGACCGCGAGATCGTGACCTGAGCCGAAGTCGGACGCTTAACCGACTGAGCCACCCAGGCGCCCCAAGTTAGGTTTTACAGAAGCATGATCTGTACTGGCAGGAAGCAATCCGTGTGTCTTCCACGCACGGACAGGTAAAGTGCGCAGGCTCAGCATGGACACCACACAGCAGGCGGAAGTTCCAGACTTGGTGTGATGTAGCAGCATGGATGGATCTTCAAAACGTAGAACCGAGTAGAAAAATAACATTTATATGATTGGAAATCTACGCACACAAAATGATAAAGTATTTTGTAAGAATGTATTCTAAAAGATCCGTGTTAAATACATCCGCGTGGTGGCCTGAAGGGGCCAGGAGCATGGGAGTTAGGGACAGAGACAATAAGGAATTGAAAGAAAAGAATACTTGCTAGGGTCAGCATCCAGGTCTGAGAGCCCTGGGTGAACCAGGGGGCCTGCATTGCCCCCGGGGATCTTGCCCCCGCTGTGCCCAGCCCTCACTGGACTTGAGGCTGGGAAGGCCTGCCTCTGCGGGGCTCTAGCCCCAAACGCTGGCAGAGTGTTTGAGCTCCCAGGGTTCTCCAGTGGGTGAGGTGGGGGAACTGAAGCCGAGGCCGGGGGCTATAATGGTCAGGGAGCGCTTCTGGAACACATGGCGGGAGGGGAAGGGCAGAAAGCAGAGAGGAGGGGACTCCAGAGGGGAAAGTAGATGGGTGAGCCAGCTCTGGCCACCGGGGACTCTATCCTTCCCAGATTCTCGCCGCCTGACCAGTAGTTTCCTGGCGGAGACTCTTTCCCACATGAGGCATTCAGCTGAAGGACTCTCACGGGGGACTCTCAGGGAAAAAGGAACACAGCTGCAGGAGGGACGGAGGTGCCCCCGGTGGCAAGTCCTTCCTCCCACCCCAGAAATAGTCTGTTCTGGCGACAGCCGAAAGCATGTGCCTGGGGAAGTGAAGGCCGAGGGGGCTGGGGCCGGCAGGGTGAAGCTAACCAGGACCACCATGGCCCTGAGGGGTTATTCCAGGCACGTTTTCTGAGGCCCCAGGGGTAAGAGCAGCGGCCAGAAGCGAGGAACACAGGGCTGAGAGTACGGTGAACTTTCTCACAGGGCCGTACAGCAGGGCTCCGGGAGATCGTGAGCGCTCTGCCACGAAGGTGTGCAAACGGAGAGGAGCTGTGTCGGATGGGGCCTCGGCACATGCCGTCCCCGTCTCGGAGACATTGCCTCATCCTGGGTGCTGGTGTCCGCAGGGACATCTGCCTATCTCCCGGGTGCCTCCTGTCGTGTCCATCCCATGGGGTGAGCCAGACGCCAGTCGCAGGAAACGGCCTGTGCCAGCTCCCAGTTGAAGAGTAAATATTAGTCTTTTCAAGAGCTGCCTGTTCTCCGTCACTTGGCACCGCTGAGGACACTGAGCTGGGGTTGGCGGGGTCGGGGGGGAACCTCTTGGTCCCCACACCCAGATGGAGTCTGTGGGCCTAGGTCACTGTTGCAATGGAGGGCCCGAGAAACAAGCCTCCCCATGTCCAGGCGGGCATCCCGTCCTGGTCACTCAGGAAGCAGTGAGCACCCGAGCCCTGGGCTAGGCGGCGAGGCCCAGGCCCCCGGTACATGCTCTCCTCACATACTATTCAGGCTGCTGCTGCAGAGGCAGGGGACTGCCTGTTTTGACCTGGTCCTTAAGGTCTCGGGCCCTGGCTCTGGTATCTGTGGTTTAAAACCCTCTGATTATCGAGATGGGGTAATGACTTGCTCCTATTCTACTGTTACCCCTTGGGGAGACCTCCTCTGACCATCCTAACTGACAGAGCACCCCTTTAGCCCCTCATCCTGTCTTCTTCCTTCTGTAATTTTCCTCATTTAAAATTTTTTTGTGTGAACATCAATAGGTTATTTTTCTATATTTTATTATTGGAGTGTAACTGACATACAGTGCTAGTTTCAGGGGTACAACATAGTGGGTTTACAACTCTGTACATGACTCAGCGCTCACCACGATAAGTGTTATCACCATCTGACACCATACATTATCACATTATTGACTATGTTCCCTGCGCTGTCCTTTTTCATCCTCGTGTAATTTTCCCCATGTATGCATCTGACTCCTCCATTAGAGGGTCAGCTCTGTGAAGGCGGGGCCTGTGCCTTGGTCCCTCTGTGCACACAGTAAGGGCTCAGTGACTCTTTGCTGAATGAGTATCGCTAAAAAGCGAAAACAGAAGGGGCATGCGTCTGTCCCATTCCGCATTTGGAATCCGTCTCCCAAGCAGCCTGTGCCCCTTAGGTGGCCCTACTAGGTAAAGACAGCCGATGGGTGGATTTGATGGCTAGAAGGCTGTAGTGAGCACCACCAAGCCTCTCTCAGCTCCCAGAGGCCTGGCAGGCCCGCCAGAAGCTCTTGCATGCTCCAAAGGGTATGAGGAAGGTGGCCGAGTTAGAGCCGGTGGGCCTGGCATGTGGCACTGGCATGGTTAATGGTGAGGTGAGGGTGGCTCACACCCAGGGCTGGAGGGAGGCGTGACTGAGGGGCCAGAGTGAGCCAAGGCGGGGCTGGGTTTGCCAGGGCAGGCCCTGGGGCCCCAGCCAAGAGAACGGGCTATGAATACCTTGGCCGCAGTGAGTATCCGTGAAAAGACCCTAGTACAGAGGGTCGCACTGCCGGCAGGAGGCCACGTACTGGACTTGCTGCCTTGTAGCCTATTGACCTACTTTTTCCAGTTCTACAGGAATAACCTGTTCCCCACCTCATCTATCACTTTCTGCCCAGAGCTCCTCCAGAAGCCATGGTGTGGGACACCTGCAGGAACCCATTGACAACTCATGCGTGGAAGTATGACGATACTGACATGGCAGACCTGGAGTGACAGCTGCTGGGAACCAGCACTTAATCCTGACCCTCAGGAGGACTCTTCTGAGGCGTGTCCTGCCTGTTTCTCATAGAGGGTCCCAGTAGCCACACCGGTGACCAGTGCAATAACTCACCACCATTTTGGCTTTCCCTGTTTCCCTGTTTCACACTTCTCTGTCCCCAATTCCTATTTCTTGATCACAGACTCTTATCTCGGGCTCTCTTTCTGGTGACACGGGCTACAAGGCCACCTGAGCCTCTGTGCTGCCACCATCCCCGTCTGCCCTTTCCATATTCCTGTGTGTTGCAGGGGCTGGAATGCTGAGGACTACCTTTCCCAGCGCCCCCTTGCTGCTGGGGATCTGGATGCAACCTAGGCCCCACCAGAGGGAAGCACCACAGGAGAGAGCTGGAAGATAGAAGGGAGGCGGAGGCCATTCTTCCCGCAGTGTAGTGGCTGCTGGCTGGGATCTGGCAGACAGGAGTTTTCACAGCAGCAGGACACTGTTCCTTCCATTTTCTTGTCACAGCTTAATGGATGTGCAACTAGGATGTTGACAGTAATTTCTTGCAAGGTGGCAGCTGGGGTAGTATGACCTACCACAGGGCAGAAGTGTGCCCTCACTTCCGTGCCTCCAGACCTTTCTACATTTAATTCCCTACATTCAATATCTTTCTGCACAAAGTACCTAGAGTCTCTTCTGTTCTGTGCACTTATTCTGGACTGATGGGACTTCCTCACCTCTACATTACACACCTCACACTACTATACCACCAGGCTCAGATGGAGGGATGCTGACAGGCCACAAATTTACCCAGAGAAACATCCAGAAAGAGAGCCAGCAGCCATCTCTCCCTCCTTCCTTATTAGATCAACTTTCCTTCTGGAAGTTGCAGCCAGGCCTTGGGTATGTGACCTGGTCCCGGCCCAGAAGCCTGAGGAAAGTGTGCAGAAGATGGGTTCTGGGATAGTTTATCTTTCTGATAAATGGAGACACACAGGAAACGTTCTCTCTGCCACTGGATGGAGTTCTGTGAGAACATGATGCCTGGGGTAGTGACGGCCATCTGCAATGACGAGGGGGTACGTCTGTGACGAAAGTCAACATACTGAGGGTGGTAGAGGGGACAGACAGAAAATACTAGGTTGAGCCACAGCATTAACCCTGGAGCTGCCTACTTTTACTAGGCTTTACCCAGGTGGGACCCTTTCCCTCTGAGCCACATAGAGGCCGGTGCAGAACGTTTCCCTTTCTTCCACATTGACATACTGGGACCTAGGGATACTGGGACTTGTATGAACTGGGCTGGGACCAGGGTGAGGCAAGCAAGGCATTTGCCTCAGATGCAAATTTTAAGGAGGTGGCAAAAAAACTCAGTAATCAGGATAAACGGTTTTTTAATGCAATACTTCAGACAAATCAAAGCTGATGTAAAAAACACACAATGAACAAAATATCAAGATTTTTGGAAAGAGACTAAAGAATTAGTGTCTCCTGCTAGGTCTGCTCTGCCTGTTTCCACACAGGGCACTCTTGATGAATCTCACCTATGACAGTCTGTATAACAAAGCGGGGCTCTGGGATTTTAAGACCTGGGTTCATGGCCAGGCTCTGCCAGTGACTTGCTGGTGATTCCAAGCAAGTCCCTTCCCTTCTCTGGACTCTGGTTACCCCCATCTGTCCTGCGTGGAGGCTAGGGCATTGCCAGGATGGTCTCCTGACCCATCTTCCTCATCCCCATGGCCTGCTGAGGTTACTGTCCCTCTCCTCGGGAGGCTGTGTCTCCTGGGCCATTGACTCCTGGCTATTAATATCTCCACCATCCCCGGCCTGATCAGGGTGTTTAATGACTGCCAGCTGTGGCTCTGGCCCCCTCCCTTGGGAGAGACAAGAGCAGTTCCTGTTCCCACATAGGGAGAGTTGGGAGGAGGCAGGGTCATTTCTCAGGAAAACAGGCCCTGGGCAAGTGGTGGGAACAGACGGGCTGACTCTGACTCCTTCTCCTGCCTGGCCCAGCACTGCCAGATGGAGGTGCCTGCAGATACGGACTCCCTGTGCCCCCTGCCCCATGGGGGCTGCCCAGGCCTCCCCACTCCTGCCTGGGCCTTGTCGCTTTCCATCCTGATTTTAGTAGCCTGGGGGCTCTCCCCAGACATCCCACAGACATCACATTCAGCATGTCCCCAACCAGGTCATCTCCCCAAACCCCCTTCTCTTCTTCCTCCCTCACCTGGATGATGGACTGGCAGCTTTTCTTCAGTTTGCCCCTGGGGCCCTTCTCAGGACCCAAGACCACCCTCATCCCCTTGGCCTCATTTAAGAAACCTCCACTGGATTCCTGCGGCTAAGGGCCCACCCCAGGCACCTGCTTACTTGGATTTGGGTGTCCCTGGCACCCATCATGCTCTCTTGGGACCTAGAGACCCCTGCTTAGTCTTTGGAGAAAACTTGAGGTCTCTTCACCTGGGAGGCTGCTCCCTATCCATTCAGCTGGCACACCGGCCACCCTCCTTGTTCAGCCTGTGCCCCAGAGTGACAGGTACTGTCCACATGGTGGCCTCTGCCACCAAAGTGATGGTGGCCCTCTGCACCGGGTTGGACGGGGCTCCTTGCTCCTCTTTCCAGGAGGTGCCCACCGGAGTTAACTGGACTTTGTCCTCAGGACCTGGGGTCAGGGCTCAGTCAAGGGCCAGGGCCTAATCTGTGCCCTAGAGGCCCAACTCTACAGTCGGGACTGGGACAGGAATCACTGTGTGCCACAGAAGTCAGGGGACTGGGTCTAGGGACTGGGCTCTGGGTCTCCCTAATCTCCTAGGCTGTCCCTGGGGTCACCAGTCCTGTGGCCTCACTACATTTTCCCTCTTGTATTTCACTCTGAAATGTTGCTGAGGAGAGAGGCCTGCCCTCTGTGTCACCCGGCCTGCTGCGGAGGGGCCTGAACCCTGTGATGTTTGGGTCCCAAAGGCCAACCTTGGTGAAGTCCTTGAGGTACCCACCAGGTGGCGCTAGAGATGAGCTGGCCTGGCCTGACAAGTGCCTTGCAAGGCAGGAGAGGGACTGGGGAGGTTGGGGGGAAGAAGGTATGCAGGAGAAATTCTGCTCGTGGTTATTCCCATTCCATAGGATACTCCTTCTGAGAGTATTCCCATTCCATAGGATACTCCTTCTGTCCACCCGAGACAGTATTTCAGCTTCTCTCTGTTCCTGAATGCCCAACACTGGACTTTTCACCTACTCTCAGGGCAGGACCTCACCAGTGTTCTCCTTTTTGCTGCCTGTGTCTTGGGTCTCCCCACATTTGCTTCATATGCCACCCTCCTGGCTGATAGATCCGGTCTCCCCTGGGCTCTCTCCTTTACTGTGAAGCTATGACTCACTAATGGTGAGATTTCAGGCACTGTGGTGGATGGGCTGGGTCTAGCTTGGAGGGTGGTCCCTCCTGGCCTTCCCATAGCTCAGGCAGCCTGTGGGGTCACTGATTTGGGAGGCAAGGTCCTGCCCATTCCTCTGCAAATGCCCCACTTCTTGGATCTGTTGACTCCTCCCATTTCTGTTTGGAACCAGTTTAGAGAAGCACTGAGCTGGGGAGGCAGGGAGGGAAATCAGACAGTAACATGACCCAGCTGGGAGAGAGGAGCATGGCCCTCCCACCTGTTCCCTATCTCTTATCCCCATGCCTTGGAGTAGTAGGGATGGGAGACTCTTGGGGAAGAATAGAACAAGTTCCGGGTGACCCAAATGCCCATGCCCAGCTCTCCACACCCCGTTGGTGGTCACCACCATTGGCCCGGGCAGAGGAAGGGACCGTGAGTGTTGAGAATGTGCTCTCTAGCAGGCCAGAGGGCACCTGAAACCAAAGGTAGGGATATTTCCTTCTCTGTCCTACAGCTGACCATGCACAGGGCAGGCGTGACATGTGACTCTAGACGGAGTTTGTCACTGTCAGACCTGCTGGGCCACTGGTCCAAGGGTATGTGCCTGGGGCTGCCCCTGCCCTGGGTTCACGGTGACTCTGATCCTGGCCTGACCACCCCTGACTCAGGCCTCCTCAGCATGCTGGTTTGGTTGGGGCTGTCATTGGGTGATGGGTTCTGGGATGGTACTGAGTAGGACAAGGCTTTGAAGGAGCCTTGTAAGCAGATCTGAGGCTTTAGTAGCCTATTCTAGCTTCTTTTTACCAGCTTGACATCCCTCTCCTGCTCCCAAACAAGACAACCCCTCTGCAGGTTTGCAGGAAGTGGAAGCCAAGGGGTCAGGCAATGGCTTTGGAGGGAGACCTCTCTTGCTAACTGAAATCATCTACTTTGCCCTATTGCCTGTGTCTAAACCATTCCACCAGTCGTATTGGCTCTGTCACTCATTTTGGTGACATTTCTGTCCTCTATCTCTTTTTACCTGAACCCTGGGCAGTGTAAACATGGTCAGCTTATACCCCATGCACCCCTGTCTGCAGGAATCACTGTGGCCTGCAACATGCTCCCACTTAACCATTTCTGGGACTGCGGCAGCTCGGTCAGCTGTTCTGTACTAATCCAAGAATAGAATTTCCTTCTCTTGGTTGGATTTAGAAGGTCAGGGGACACAACGAGAACCTAGTATAACTTCCCCACGCTCAGAAGACATGGGATACCATTCAATGAGACATGGGGTGAAGGCCTTTAGAACTCCGTGCTTCTCCTCGAAGTGTAGGATTCCCATCCAAAGCCAGAAGGGTGGTGACAGCTGGCTTCAGTGATGCTTTCGACCTCCCCTCCTCTGAAAGGGGGAAAATGGCCGTAAGTTGAAAGCTGGTCCCCATTTTAGGTCACGTGGGAACATCAACCACCAGGGAAGCCAAGCCGATTCAACCCAACGTTTATTGTCGCACAGCCTGTTTGCAGTCCTGAGGATGTCTTCTGGCTGGAGTGTGGGCAGGAAGCCATGTGGCCACAGGGTGCAGGGTAGGCACAGGATGTTATTGACCACCAGGCTCCTGTCCAGACAATATGTGGGCTAGAGGACTTCTCAGCCACACTCCAGTGTGGCTCGGGTGGGAATGGGATTGCAGGGATGGTAGCAATAATATCAGTGGTGATACAAATAACTAAGAGGATGAAGCTGGTTACAATATATAAAAAGCAGCAGTAAAGAATTTGTGCTTTCATTTTCTCATCTGACGGATCTGAGACCGAACCCTACCTGTGTGACAAGGCGAGGCACCTCTCTGTGAGACTCGGTTTCCTGACCTGTGACATAGGGACAGTAGTTCCCACCTTGCTGGGTTGATGGGAGGATTAAGGGGCGCACGAACGCACATCTCTCAGCCTGGTTCTGATAGTTGGCACATAGGTGGGCGGCCAAGGGAAGCTCCCACTGCCTGTAGGGATTGTAGGGCTGGCGGCAGTCTCGATCGTTCCAGCCATCCTGGGACCACTGCGCTTCAGCAGGGACTATGGAGATACCTGTGCGCCCCAAACTAAACTCCCTATCAAAACCACACCCGTCTGAGGCAAACTCCTCCACTTGGAAGGGCTGGCAGCTCAGAGGACGACGCTGGGGGAGGCGACCGCCTCTGGGAAGAGATGCCTTAATGGTAATGCTTAACCCAAAGGAACTTGACGCAATGGTGGAACTTCAGGCTCCGTCGAGGTGGTGGTGGCCGGTGACCTTCAGGGCCAAGATCTTTGTGTCCTCGGCGCACACCACGATCCCGCATTCATTGTCCGAGGACGGGCAGTTGCCTACCTTGGACGGCGCCCGAGAGCCACCAGCGCCGAGTCAGGGGAGAGAGCATGTGGACTTCTTGCCCCTGCTTGGCGGACGAGGACTTTTCGGGGAGGAGTCTGATGGCCGAGCTCCACCCCACGTCTTCTCAGGTGGGAGCCCCCCCCCCGGCGCACCTGCTTGCAGAGAAGCGGCTCCCGCATCTGTGCACCCTACTCTCAGACAAGCGCAAGGGCAGAGTTCTTGAGGGGCGTCCGGACAGTGGCCTGGGGACCGGGGCAGCCTCCGAGCCCAGGGCCGGGGCTGGCCTCGCCCGGGCAGGCCTCGGTCCCCGGTGCCTCCCGGGGTGGGTGGTGCGGACGGGAGGAGCCGCTGGGGGCCCCTGGGCGCCTGGCGGTCAGACCAGGGAGACTTCGGCCTGGAAGCTGGAGGAACGGCGCGCGCCCGGGCTGACGCGGGTCAGAATGGAGACCTGCGTGCTGCATGTGGCCCCGTTGCTGCCTCCTGACGGGTGCTGGTATTTAGCGTCCGAGCCCAAGAAGCCCTGCAGGTGCCAGCGCCGCCACTTCCGCCGCAACTCCGCCTGCACCTGGGGAAAGGGAGGTATTCAAGCCCGCCCCCAGTAAGCCTCCTCCACTGCTGATCGGGCTGCTCTGGATTTAGGGTGCCGAGCCAGCCAGTCAAATCCTCCTGGGGAGTCTAAGTTGAGAGACCCGGATGCTACTTAGGCTGGTGCACAGTGGGACCACTGGGGACCCGGGTCAAATCAAGGCCTTGGAGCCAGAGGCGGTAGGAGGCAGAGAGGATCAGAGAACGCAGTCGGGGAGGGGGAGGGGTACTGCCTGGGGGTGGCTGAATCCCCATTCCCCTGATCGCTGCCCCCCAGCTCACTCGCGCTCATCTGAGTGGATGGATTTCTGTGCTTTGTGACCAGGCTCCACGGTAACTCAGCCTCCACTGGCAGTCCACCCCCTCGCCCCTAATCCCCACTTGCTGGACACAGCCACTTAACCAAACTGATGTGCACACAAATCCCAGGGGTGTGTGTGTGTGTGTGTGTGTGTGTGTGTTAAAATGCAGATTCTAAGTCAGCAGGTCTGGGGGGCAGAGGGCAGAAATCAGCCTTTTTAACCAGGTCCTGGGTATGTGCCATCACCTGTTTTCTAGTCTGAGAACCACACTTGGAGTAGCAAGATTTAACCCATCCTTGCTCTGCACTTATCCCATTAGTGTTTCCGCACCTTGAAACCTGAGTTTCAACCTGAGTGCTATTGCCTGGCCCCCAAGGTCTGGGAGGGGCTTACCTCGCCATTGAGGAAGCAGTACAGGATGGCCACCACAAACCCCTGGGGAGGAAGGGAGTAGGAGAGGTGAGGTGGACAGGCCCCAGGAGCCCCCCAGCCCCTGTACCACCCCTGGCCCTGGTCCTTACGTTCCCCTGATTAACCAAAGGGCAAAGCATATACAGTAGGTGCTTAATCAGGACTTATTACAGTGGGGGAAAAATGGAATCCAGTGGCAAGGGGCCAAGGCCCCAGGCTGAATTCCCTTAAAGCCCAGAGAAGAATCCAGACTGGTGGATGGTTCATACCTGGAAAGACCCCATGACGAGCTCAAAGACCATTTTCACCTCAGCTGTAAAGTTGCTGGGAAAGAAGGCGAACATAATGTAGTGCACTCCAAACAGGGGGATCAGCAGAAGAGTGGACTTGGCCAGCCTCCTGGGGACAAGGGGGAGGGCAGACAGTGGGTATAGGAGGTAGGGATGATGACCAGGATGTGTGAGGACGGGCCGCTGGCTCCTGGAAGTATTATGTGCACATGTGTTCCTGTTCCATATCTGCAGTGCCTCTACCCTCCACCTCCACCCCCTCTCCAGGTCTCCTAGCCTAAAAGGAAGCATGAAGGAGAAGGAAGCTCTCTTTTCTCACCCTTCTGGAGGAGAGACCATAGGGGAGGTCAGTGCTGAACCCTGAGGATGAGACATAGTATTTCAGGGTCTGTGGCAGCCAAGGGAGAGATGTTCTCAGCTAACAGGAGATCCTGGTTCCCCCTCTCCTGGTGTCAGTTTCCCTAATCTTTACGGTGGGGGTAAATGTATGCTCAATATGATCAAATTACAGAAATGGGCCTCACTGGAAACTCAGAACTACTTTGGGTGTTATAAAGTTATAAAGTTATAAAATCCACAAGAGACTAATTCTCTACTAGGGATGAGGACATTTGGGAAGGAAGATTTTGTAATTGGGGTGCTGACCACATATGCCCAAGGCCACTTGGGAGGATGCTGGGCACTCCAGTTTATGCCTGGTTTAGTCCATCTTTGGCTTCTCTGCCTGTCCACTTCTCTAGAAGTTGCCACCTTTTCTGAGATTGCATCCCTCCCTCCCTGGCTCCCCACACCCATACACACACTCTCAGCAGGGTCTGAAGGACCAGCTCCTCCTTCTCCAGCCTTGTGTGCTTGACAGGGTCGATATTCATTCTAAATGACTCATCCCTCTCCTGTGCAGCAGGGCTCATCTTGGTTCAGGCCTCCCAACCACCTGACCTCAGCCGGTCCAGACAGAGTGAACTCGCGGTTCCCTGGCTGGGAGAGGTCTGAGCGGCTGGGGGTGTCCGCCGTGATCCCTTCTGCCTCGGAAGTCAGTCCAGGGAAACCTAGTCCTGGGCCTGAGGTCCCCCAGCCTTGCCCCTCCTGCTCCTTCCTAGACCCGGGTCCCAGCCACGCCAAGATCCTGAGCACTGCCCACCCCTTTTTGGCCACAAATCTCTCCCGCATGCCCAAGGCTGACAGATGGAGGCTTTCTTTAAATTGAAGGCTTATGGGGAGGTGGAGAGTGGGAGCCGACAGCCCCTCAGCGGGGAGCCCCATCTCCTATTCCCCCCACCCCTCTGCCTGCCGACAGCTGCTCAGTTTCTATCTCACCCACGTGGACCTGGTGATGACCGGCTTCCTTTGCCTCAGATTCAAGCCCTTTGGAGCAGTTGTGCATTGGGGCAAACCGGGCCCCACAGGCAAAGCAGAGGATAAGGATGCCCGGGCCTGATGTACTGCCCCTTGGCAGGCTACAGACCCTGTTCTCAGACTGGAGGGGAAGTTCCTCCTACGCACCCAGCGGGGGAGAATGCCGTCACACCAGGAACGTGAGTCTTAGTCTCATCAGAGAGAATCACAGGATTCCAGAATAGAATCCTAAATCCAGCAGCTCGTGACATTCTAGCTAAGAATCTTAGAACCACAGCACAAGACTCTCCAAAGAGAAGCCAGGCCAAGAACCGTCCAGAATCCCAGGACTGGGCGGCCCTTATGGGATGCTCCAGGGTTGTCCTGTCTCTGCAGCACTGATAATCAGTCTCTTGTTCCCATCGGTAGGCATGCAGACCCCTACTCACCTCCTCACAGCCACCCTGTCCTTGTTTCTTTAGTTCTGGCTTCAAGCCCTGTTCTCATGAAAACCTTCCTGTTTCTCCAGTCTTGCCAAGAGCAGAAGACAGCCCTCACACCTTTCTTTCCAAGCAAGGAGCATGACCACTGTCCCAGGGACACTGTACCCTCCCCCCTGCCAGGGCCATGTGCTCCCAAATCCTTGAAGAGGAGGGAGTGAGTGTCAGTTTCCTTACCTGTAAAATGTGGACAGTTTATAGGGGACAGTGTGGATGACATGAGATGATATGTGGAAACCCCTTAGCACACCTGGCATGGAAACTGCTGTTAACTCTTCCTGGGGACTACTTAATCCTATGTGGCTATCTCGTTGTCCAGCTGGGGGCTCCCCCAGGGCATCCATCTACTGTGTACTTACTGTGTCCCTTTTCCGTGCCAGGCCCTTGCCAGGGACTGGGCACCTGGTGTGAATAGGGCACAAGTGATCTGTTGTGTTCTCAAGCTCCCTGGCTTGGCAGTGGATACATACCTGGGGCAGATCGCTTGCTAGGTAAGTGACTGCGGGGGAAGCGGGCACGGGGTTTATGGGCCTGGCAAGGCTAGGGATGGAGCAGGGGACACTTGTGGGCTGAGCCAGGTCATGGGGGGTGGAGGTGGGCGAGAGCAAGGTGGCTTTTTGGTGACTCTGGAGTCACCTGACTTCCTGGAAAACTTCAAAGACACGTGGGCAGATTTGGGGACGGGGGATGGGGACACCAGGGAAGCCAGAGCATACTCACGAGTATGGGCTGCTGTGACTCTTTCCAACATCTGGGGACTGAAGTTTCTGAACCAGGATCCGGATAATGCAAATAAACAGGATAAAGTTCACCTGGTGGATGCGGCCAAGGTTAGTGGTCAGAGAGGGGAGGCTGAGGGGTCCAGCTCCCCGGACTGATGTCCTGGTTTCTTCCCCAGGACCCTGCTGTCTATCCGTCTTCTCTCTTCCCTAGCTTTCCCCACTTTGGGGGGTCATCTGGGAATTCTACTTCACGTCTTGAAGGACTGGCCCTCCCCATCTGTGTTCTTTACCCTAGAGGAGAAACTGATGGGGAAAAGGATGGGGACGACCCTGCCTAGAGTCACTGGGAAGCCTGTGTTTCCGTTCTGATCCTGACACGAATTTCCTGTGTGACCTGAAGTCAGTGGACTACCCAATCTAGGCCTCAGTTTCCCCATCTCTACGTGGTGGGAGGAGGCCTTACCAAGATGGAGGTGAGGATGGGGGCCTTTATGATCCACCAAAATGAGGAGTTGATGGTGTTCCAGCATCTGGATAGGGCATGGTGGGGGAGAATGAGAACGTTTGTCCTCAGCCAGGGTCAGAGGCCCTCCCAGGTGCTCCGGCTCTGCCCCCGAGCCCTTTAGAGACCATAGGCCCAGAGTCTGTGCCTCCCAGCTTCCCTTCATCCCACCTAGGGGATCTGCCCCAGATGATGGCAGCCTGGGGGAGGGGGCGGGGTGGCAGCTCACCCAGTGTCCTCAAAATAGAGCCTGATGATTGTCCACACAATGGTGAATATGCTGGGCACCCCTGTCAGGGCCAAAGAAAAGAAAAAGAGAAAAGGGCACAAGAGAGAGATTTAGGAGAGAGAAAGGGAGGGAGAGAAGAGTGGGTTTCCGGGGCTGCCACCTGCGGTTGCACAGGCCGCTCACTGTGCAAACATGCTTGCTCTACTGAGGGGGTGGAGCGCTATGCCCGAGGGGCTGTGTCCCCCTAAAGGGAGGGTCTTTTTCTCAATTTGACAGGGGCACTTTACAGACTAGCAGTGGCCCTGCGTTTCAAGGGCTGAAGGGGAAATGGATGCTCACGGAAACTGTCTGTCCCACAGATCAGCTCTAGTTTCAGCTGCAGCCTGAGGGCACCTACCCCGGGGTGAGACATTGGGGGGGACTTTTGTCAACTCTTGGCCTAGAGCCTGGTAGGCAGGACCGGCGGCCCAGGGAGACCTACGAGTGCAGGCAGGGTTGGCACCCACCCCCTAGTGAGCTCCCCAGGCCTTGCCCCTTCCGTCCCCAGCCTGGCAGCCCTCCCTGGTACCATACCCCAGCCGATGAGTATGTACCCCCAGAAGTACTTCCGCTCAGAGAAGAAGGAGACAGCCAGCAGGGTGTGCAGGTAGAGGCCCTCCACCAGCAGCCAGAAGAAGTTGGCCATGATACAGTACTGGAATAAGACCATGGCTGCCTTACAGCTCACCTGCAGGGGGAGGAACAGAGAAGGGGCTCACTGGGGTCCCCTGCCTGCCCACATCTCCGTTTGGGGCAACAAACATAGGTGCAGCACGGCCAGCTTAATCTCTTTGTTGTTCTTGCATTGTCCCTTTCGAAATGTACCCGGTGGTTTTCCCATTATCCCTGATTTTAGTTCATCTGAGATTTGGGGATAAGTTTGCAGATTTAATGATCCATCCATCAACTTATCATCTATTCATTTTCCTTCTATATGTCTATCTACCCACCTACCCATCCAACCATCCATCTGCCCACCTGTCCGTTTATTTACCCACTAGTTGTCCTACCAGCTCACCCATCTGTCTGTCTAACGCCCATGCATCCACTGATCATTTATTCATCTTCCGTCTATCAGCCCACTCACCTACCTATCTCTCCATTCTTCTGCCTATCCACCTACTAGCCATCCTCTACCAACCCACACACCTAACCAGCTATCCATCCATTCATCCAACCTCCTATCTACTCATCCACCCCTCTACCTGTCATCTACCCAGTTTTTCCTACTTTACCCATCTATCCTTCCACCTGTACAGCCATCCACGCATCTGTTTACTCAGCATCCGTCTACCTGCCCATTCACTTAACCCCGCCCCCACCTACTCATTCACCTTATTTCAATTAGGATAGGAGGTAGCTAGAAGAGGTATGAGGAGGATTCTTGCTTGGGTTTGCAAGGGTTCCCTGAATATGTGGGGCTGTAGGCTATGGGCTGTGGAGTGGGGCCCTGATGGAAGTGTTGAGGAGAAGAGGCAAGAGGAGGCAGAAGTAGGGCAACTTGGGGCTCTGGGTGGCCCACCTGGCACAACTGGAGGACCTTCTCTGTCCTCTGTTCTCTCCTAGAAAGTTTTCCATTTCAGATCGAGTCCCAATACCTGTGAGCCAGAACTTAAAGCCCTCCCCCTCCGGGAAGCTCTCTAGATTCCACTCCTTCCTTTCTGTGCCCTTGGCTTTCAGACATCCTCAGTAGTCTGCTCTCCTCTTCCTGTGGCTGCAAGCTCCTTCAGGTCCCACTTCTGTCCTTCCGGCTACAGGCGGGCCTGTGTCCCCCATCCTCCCCCACTTGCCTTGCAACTAGAATAGCTCATCTCTTTAATAGGACAGTTATCTGTGCTTCTTGCCTTAGAAAAGCTTCAGAGAGCTGCTAATGAATCAGAAAGCCAGTCTCCACAATTATCCTTAACAAGTGTGCTGGAGGCTTCCTGGCTTCTCCGGGTCCGTGGCTCATGGGCCCCAGCTCCTGGGTGGGATCCTCTGAGGAGCTCTGGGATTGTCCAGGGTGGCCACCCTGTGTTTCCCTTCCTTCTTGTCTACATGCCTAAGACTCCACCATCATAGGTCCATTCTCTGAGGAGAAGGTATTGCTGACGCCCAAAATAATGCACTGCCCCTGAGGTAGGTCCTCATGAAGCAGAGTCACTGGCCACAGGAATGGGTAGGAGCCAGGGCTGGTCTTGGGCTCTCTGTCTTAGCTCCGGGGCACTCAGGGAGGGGGTCCTGAGCTCACAGTCATTTGGAGATGGACCCCTTAGTGATGGACAATTAATTCCTTAGACACTGTCTTAACTTCCCTTCCTGAGGAAGGTCCAGAACGGACTGATGGCAGGGGAAGAAGGGAAGAGAAGGGCTGTGTGTGTATCTGGACCGAATCCAGGTGGTGGTAGGGGTGGGGGAGTAGGATGGAAGCTTGGAAGTCCTTGCAAGATGGGGAAACTGAGGCAGGGAGTTCCCAAAGATCACTCTGGAAGTTACCAACAGAAGAGGGACGGGGGACTGTGGACTCTGGCTATGAAGTGTCACATTTCCCACCAAGGAGAGGCATCTGTCACGGGCAGGGGCAGGTCTGTGAACTCCCAGGTGGCTGAGCACCACTTCCTGTGGCTGGGAGGGGGGTGGGATTCAAGGAGCTGCAGACGGGGTTGGGTAGGGGTTTGGCCATTCTTGGGGAGGGAGAGGAGGAAGGAGAAGAGAGGAAGAGGGGAGAAACAGCAGGCGGAGAGGGACTGAGATTGGAGAAGGTAAAGGTGAAGAGGGAGAGGGAGGTGGGCGTGGGTGGGGTCCTCACCGAGCCCTTGGTGCAATAGTCCACGTCCTCGCTGTTGAACAGGATCAAGTCTTTGATGAAGACAGCGGTGGCCCTCAGGATGAACGATATGAAGAGGTGCATGTGGATGTAGTTCCGCGTGCAGTGGAGCTTCCTGTGCAAGGCGGGCAGAGCTGGGAGGCTGAGGGGGCCTCGGACCCCCCACTGCAACCACACTGTCCAGCGCTCGGAGCAAGGGCAGGGCGGGGGAGCATAGGGCTTCCAAGGGCAGGCCCCGCCCCCGGGCACAACCCTGGTGCAGCCTGGCCTCCGAGTGCCTCAGCCTCCAGAGCCTGCCCCACCCTCTGGCGCCCGATCTCCAGGTGCAGGGCCATCCCATGGGGACTAGGCCGAGACAGGTGGAGCACTTTGAGCAGCCTGCTCTCTCCAGGGGAGGCTGGCCTGGTAGGGGGACAGGGCAGGGGCTCTATGCTGCATGGGGGTGACAGGGAAGGGGCCAGAGCATGACTGGGCCAGGCTGGGCTCTAGCCCAGGTCTGCTCTGAGGCTTGTTGCTGCGGCTGGACCTCACCTGAACAGGCTCAAGATGGCTGTAGCGACCAGAAGGGCAGCGAGGGACAGGCTGTGGCCGATGGTGTAGATGGTCTTCACGGAACTGTAGAACATTGACTGCTGCTGCTAGAGGGAAGAGGGTGGCGGGGTTGGGGGTCTTGGGGGGGTGGGGTGGGCTCACCTAGGGGGTATTGGCAGGGGTGCGTGCCTTACGCACCCTGCCTCCCATCCCTGCCTTGGCAGATGAAGAGACTCCAGGGTCCCGAGAGCAGCTGAGCCACCCCCTCCAGTCCCCGGACCCCTGACACCCCTCCCCTGGGTTTCCACAGACGGGACAGGACTGCTTCCCGGGGCGGGGCGGGGGTTGACTTGAACCTCCTCTCTCTGCTCTTTCATGAGGGAAATGTCAGTGACGGAAAGAGCAAAGACCTCACGCGTTCCCTGTGCCCGTTTGTTCATTCTGCAGTCATGTGTTCAGCACCCCTTCCGTGCCAGCTTCGGGCACGGCCCCCCGGCGGCCCAACACTGTGCCCTTCAGACTCCACATGAGGACCTCCCGCCATGCAGCGAGAGAGCCACACGGGGAATTAGAATACTAAAGACGACACTGGGACAATTTCCCTTCCGGGGCTCTCAGAGGCAGGGGTCAGCAGGAGGAGGGCAATCTAGCCTTTCTGCAGGGGGACAGGACTAATCTGGAATCCAAAGGCTTCTGGCTGGCCCCTCCAGGAACCCTCCCTAGGGATACGTATGCAGATCCTTGGCCACTGGGTGAGTCCCTTGTTTCTCTCCACGTCCCACACCCTGCTGGAGAACAGGCAAGTGGTTAGGTGGGATTTAGGGGATTTAGATCCTGCCTGGGGACCTGGTGGGCTTTGAAGGCCTCTGAAGACGTTGCCCTTGTGGGAGGAGCAAAAGCTCTGAGAAGGGTGTCTGGGGGTGGGACAAACGTCACAGCAGACGGACACACACACATACCCACGACCCCACACCCAAGCAGTGAGGGGGCTCCTAGCTGAGGACTCCAGTCATACTCTCGCTTCCCATCAGTATCCCCACGTGGCTCTGGGGCCCACATCTGCACAGCAACCATTCATGCTTCACCTGCTCCAGGGCATATGCCTGCCCTGGGACTGAGGACCATGGTCTTGTCCCTGTCCCTGTCCCTGTCCCTGACTGGCTGCTGAGGATCTGCCCCTCAGTTTCCCCTCTGCATGAGATAGGAAGATGATAATCTGCCCTCCCTGCCCCTCTAGGGCTGGAGCAAGGCTTCCATGAGTCGGCGGGGTGGCCCGGCCGGAGGGCCGAGTGCTGTTTCAGCTTTTGCCGCTGTGTGTCATCCTCATGAAAGTCCCCTTCCTGTTCCCTGTCAGGGACAGAGAGGGGGATGAGCCCCTGGAAATGCAGGCCTGGCAAGGGAGGAGGCTGGGGAAGGCAGACCCCAAGAGTCCTGGCTTCGGCATAGACAGCAAGCTCACTCCTTGCTGGGAGAGGGTGGAAGGAGCCTTGCAGGCCAAGGCACTGTGGGAGGGCAGGGGTGGACTGAGGCCCACCTCTTCCAAATCTGATGCCTTGTCATTCAAGCCACAGGCAATGGGGTAGGGGCCAGGTTCCAGGTGCGTCCAGCCCTCGTTGGTGCAGCTGCGGCTCACGTTGCGGCCTGGGTGGAGGGGAGAGGGGGGAGAGGAGAGAGGTTGAGGCTGGGAGCAGCGTGAGTCCGTGGAGTAGGTATGGGGCTGGGCTGTTTCTGAGCTCAGCCTTTCCCCGGCACCCCCAGTTGTATCAGGCTCCAGCGGCCCTGACCCAGACTCCCAGGGAGCTGCCGGGGCACTTGGGGCAGGGAAAAGCTCTTCCAGGGCTTGGCAACACGAGTAACAGTCAGAGCAGACATTCCTGGGCTCAGCTTTGCCCCTTGTCGTGTCTGAAACTGACCCCGGGTGCAAGATAAATAAAGCGATTTTTGTCACGGCCTGAATTCTTGGTATAGAATGACCCATGACCCTTGTCATGAGCTAAATGTTCACTCTTGTCACAGGGCCACAGGAGCCGGTGTGGCAGATGGTTTCTTTGTCCTGTGGGTGCAGATGGCGGCCCTGTGGCTGGGCCGCGGGACTCCTCCTGGGTCAGCTCGCCTGGGCCGATGGGCCTGATTTCCTCCCACACCTGGTGTGGCTCAGGTGTGCTGCTGGAGAGGGACCAAAGGTGAGGCAGGAAGTGGGGGTGGAGGGCACCTGGTTAAGGGTGCAGGTCTGAAATGCTCATGAATGGAGAAGCAGGGAGTCCTGGCAGGGAACCTGCCCGGGCAAAGGCATGTGTGTGCAGGGAATCGAGCAGCACAGCGCTGCAGGAGCTTACGGCTGAACTTCACCAAGTTCTCCATTGTCCTTGGAGGCCCAAAGCTGTAGCGAAGGGACAGGGCTGATGAGAGTGCCTGTGACCTGAGGGCTACCTTGAGGCTGCCCACGCTCTAGCCCTGGAGAGGAGTTGAATAGAAAATGGGTGAGCCAGGGGCGCCGGAATGTCTCAGTGGGTTAAGCCTCCAACTGTTGATTTTGGCTCAGGTCATGATTCCAGGGTTGTGAGTTTGAGCCCCACATCCGGCTCTGCGCTGACAGTGTGGAGTCTGTTTGGGTTTCTCTCCCTGTCCTGCTTGCTCTCTAGCTCTCTCTCAAAATAAATAAATAAACTGAAAAAAGAAAAAAGAAAAAAGAAGGAAAATGGGTGAGCCAGAGAAGACCCCCCCCCCCCCCTCTATCCCAGGACTCATTAAAGGGGCACTGGAGTCCGGGGTGAAAGCTGGCTTATTGGGGAGGGGAAGGGGGAAAGCGGAGGAGAAGGAGGAGGAGGAAAGAGGGAGAGAGGAGGGTGGGGGTGGCAGGAGGAGAGAAGAGGCAGGGGCAGGAGGTAAAGGGATGGAGGAAGAGGGAGGAGGAGGGAGAGCACAGTAGGGAAGGAGGTGAGGTGAAGCTGAGAAAGAAGATGGGTCCTGACGTCCTTGCCCTATAGCTCCTTCCTCACCAGCACCACAGCCACTGTCCCCATCATCACTGGTATCGTCACTGTCACCATCATTAGTACCGCCACCAGCACTACCACGATCGTCACCATCACGGTCACCACCATGGTCCCCATCACCACCACCAGCAGCATCGGCGGCAGCAGCAGCAGCAGCAACAGCTCCATCACAAAGACAAGTTCGAGAACCCTTCATTCATCAGTACTGTACAGAGCAGTGTAGGCTCAGTGTCTCAGTCCCCTCCACCCTCCAGTGAGGAAGGGAAGCCCAGCCCAAGTTCACACTTGAGAAGTGAGGCTCCAAGTGGTTGGTCACTTGCCCAAGGCCACACGGAGAGAAGAGGGTAGAGCAGGTGTGACCCCCAGAGTCTTCTCAGCTGCCCCCTTGCCCCCGTCTGCACTGAAGGGACCTGGGGACTTGTGTCAGGTGTCCAGGTGCACAGCTATTGGAGACGTCGAGCTGTCCTGAGAGCTGGGGGCGGGGGGGGGGGGGGAGTGGTCCACCGCGCATGTACATCTACTATTTCTAAACTTGGCTGTGTGCTTGGAATATACCAGGTGATTCCCTGTCCGCTATTTCTGTTAATCCTCCTGGCTGCCATTTGAAAGAGGTTCTTAGCACCCTACTTTATATGGCTGAGGAATTGAGGGACAGCTGGGGGGCTGGGGACAGTCAGGGAGGACTAGCCGGGCCTGGGTCTCCTGCCACTGCGAGGTCCTAGAGGAAGCAGGAGGGACTTTGCTGAGGAAGAGGCACTGGGCTGGGCCGGTTCCTGATTCGGCAGCCCTTTCCCCCCGCAGGCCTCCCGAGCACACTGCTGCAGGGGGCTCCCAGCACGAGAGAGAGGTCCTCCTGCTGGCCCTGCTCAGCTCCTTAGCTTTCCCCCTTGTGGCCCAGGCAGGCTTCGACCAGACGGTCAGTAAACTGCCGGCCTGCTTCAGCCCCAGATCTAGGGAGCTCACCGTGGGCCCCTCCCAGGATCCGAATCTTGTGTGGACTTCCCCCACCAGCCTGGGGCAAGTAGAGAAAAGGGACAAGGTCAGATCAGCCAGCCTTGAGGTTGGGACACTAATGCCTCAAGTTTTGAGCTCCACTCTCACCAGAAGGACCAGGGCCCCATGGACCAGGCCCATGACATAGCAGGCACCTGGGACCATGAATTAGGTGACCCACACCTAATTCTGTGTCTACACAGCAGCTTCTCATGCCTTCTGTAAGGCGGGGGGGGGGGGGGGGGGGGCAACAAACGGTACTGTGTTAAAGCTAGTGATTAGGAGCTATTATTAGTTCCACTCAAAGAGGGGGATGCCAAGGCTGAGAGAGGTGACCTGCCCATGGTCACACAGCAAGGAAGCAGCAGGCTTGGGATACAGACTTGGGTTAGCCTGACTGCACCTTTCTGAACTTCCAGAGTGGCTGAAGGGCCACCCTGTCCCCTGGAACCCTGGCCGCCCTGGGTATTGGGGGGAAGGCAGGGGATAGGGGGACATCTTCAAGGTTGGGTGGCCTCTTTGAAGAGCCCTGGGACTGGGGCCCAGGTCTCAAAGGGAACTCTTCCTGAGGAGATCTCAAAGGTGGCCACCATGGGACCCCAAGACGCAGCCCAGTCCGGCCCTGGGAACCAGCAGAACTTGTGTGTGTAGAGGGTGATATGCAGGAAGGAGTCTCTTCCTGCTCACCATGTCATGAAAAGAAGTCACAGCCACCCCTCCACTCTTCCCTGGGCCCTCCATGTGAAAAGCACGGCTCAATGTCTAGAGGTAGAAATCGGGCACTCGTTTCCTTCCCACTGCCCTCTTTCTGCGCCCCCCCCCCCCCCCCTCACCTCAGCCACGAGTCCTGCCCCAGCCTCCCTTCCTCACCACCACCAGCACCTTATCTCCCCGGAATTAGGTAGGAGCCTCCTGATGGCTCTCCCTGCTTTCCTGTCCCCGCTAACCCACTCCCAACCCGAGAGAGTTGGAGAGATTGTTCTAAATCCTCTATGTGACCGTGGTGCTCTCCTGCTAAAATCCTGTCAGTGGTATCCTGTCCCAGTCAACCGGGGCAAACGTCTTAGGTTGGCATCACAACTCTCTTATCTATGGCTTCACAGTGCAGGTGGTGAGGCGGGGAGAGGAGGTGTCCCGTAGACCCCAGAGACACAGTTAGCAGCCTGTGTTGAATTTTCTCCACCAAATTAGCGATCCTAGTTTTCACTCTTAAAAAATGTCTTTTCAAATATTTAAAGGTAAAAACACCACAGACGAAAGACATACAGACCACGAATTAAAGGATCGGGTCCCCACAAACATTTTGGTCCCTGGATGAACAATCCCTTGCCTGGCCGGCACTCCTCCCCTGGGATGTTTACCCAGCCCAGGAGATGACTTCTTTCTAACTCTACAGTCTTTATCCTCTTCAGGTGTCTTCAGCTTTCCCTGTAGAACTAGGTCCCTTCCAACCCTTCCAGGGAGGACACTCCTTCCTCAGTCCTGTCACCCAAAGGGACTAGAGTTAGGGGTGGTATTATTCCTGCTTCGGATTTGCCTTTCTCTCAAACTTCCCTCTTTGGAGTTTAAGGTCACTGGCTTACACCTTCTTCCCAGGAAAACACACCTCTTTCCCTTACATTTTCAGCCTCTAACTTAGTCTCCTGTTTCTCTCCATCATTTTCGGAGGCTAAGGCACCAAGTACAGCTGTGCAGGTTGTTCACTGCACAGGGGCATCTGGCTGATAAATGGTGGGGGCTGCAATCTGTTTCATATTCAACTTGTCATTAGGTGGGTTCTGGTGACAGGCTGACTCTGCCTGAGGAAGGGCTACCTTTTTCTCATCTGCACAAAGGCACCATGTGGGCCCCATGGAGGCTGGCAGCCTCAGGGTTAGCCAGATGGTGGGCTGCAGTCCAGATTCTTACGTGAAGTTGCTGCCTTGATAATTCCAGCAGGGACAGAAGGAAATGCCGTCAGGAGGAATGCAATTAGCAGAGTGTCAGGGAGGAACACAAGTAGCAGGCACTTCCAGGGAATCTGAGAGAAGGCTGGTTGCAGCCTCTGCCGATTGGACACCTGAGAGCTGCCAGAGGAGCTCCTCGCCTACCTACCCAGGTGCCGGGTTCCGCTGGAGAGCTGGGCTAGGTGGGGGCTGGCCTGGAGTACGGCACATCTGTGACTGCTCCCAGACTCCCCAGGGAGGGCACTGACATCTCTCGTTCACTGACTGCCGAGGTCACAACACGGAGCCCTGGGGGGAAAAACCAGCCTGCCCCAAAGAGTCCCTTTGGCCCACCTCCTGTCCCCATTTTACAAACAGGAAAACAGGTCCAGAGAGGGAAAGGCCACCTGATGTAAGAGATGCCCAAGAGTCTTTCTGTTCAGTCTCTGAATTCTTTAAAAGATTTTTTTTAATGCTTATTTAGGAGAGAGAGAGAGAGGAGACAGAGCATGAGCAGGGGAGGGGCAGAGAGAGAGGGGGAGAGAGAATCCCAAGCAGGCTCCAGCTGTCAGCACAGAGTCTAACGTAGGGCTCGATCTCACAAACTGTGAGATCATGACCTGAGCTGAAATCAAGAGCTGGAGGCTTAACCAACTGAGCCGCCCAGGTGCCCCCTCTGAATTCTACTCTGGGTCCTGCTCTTCATTAATGCTTCTCCCTCCAGACCTGCTCCTCCCTCGGGTCCTCCCCCTCTGGACTTGCTCCTCCAAAGGAGGATCCTCCCCACTCCAGACCTGCTCCTCCCTGGGATCCTCCCCATTCCGGACTGGCTCCTCCCTGGGATCCTCTCCACTCCAGACCTGCTCCTCCCTTAGTCTTCTTTTTTTTTCTCCCTTAGTCCTTGGTGAGTGTCTCAGCTCATCAAACTTAAACCCCAGAGGGGCATGCTGGATCTCTCCCTCCCCGCCATGAGCCTGGCACACCCTTCATAGGCAAGTTTCCCACTTCTCTCCTCTGCCACCCACACTCTAAGTCCAAACGATTACCACTTTTCAGCTGCCCTGTGAATGGGTCTTCCCTTTGCACTACCAGAATCCCTCCTCATGAAAAATCTGAATTACTGGTTAAAAACCTCAACCTAAATTGGACTATGTCAGTTACTGGCTTCAGGCTTCCAGTGGCTTCTCAGTGAACTTAGGAAAAAATCCCAAGTCCTCAGTCAGTGCTCAGGGCCAGCACGGTCTGGCCTCTGCCACCTGTCTCTTTCCTCTCCTCCCTCCCCTGAGCTCTCTCTGCTCCAGCCGCCCTGGCCTCCACTGCATTGCCTTAGTGCCCATCCCACAGGCTGCTGATTCTCCCTCTCAATGATCCCCCAGCCCAGGATCTTTCCGGCCTCCGGGTCCTCAGACAGAAGCTGCAGTAGCACCCCCTCGGCGAGCCCGTCCATCCGTGAACACCTGCCTTAATGTTGTGCCTTACCCCCTTCTCCCTCCTGGCACTTCTTACCATTTATGACACGTGTTTGTTCTCTTGCTAAATGTCTCTTCAACCAGAACGTTAGGTCCCTGTGGGCAGATAGCATGGCTGTTTTCATGCTGTGTTTGTCTAGCCCATGCTTGTCATGCTAGTAGATGTTTAATAAATATTCACTGAATGAAAGAATGGCTGAATATATGCAGGGAAGGTTCTTTGGTTAATCAGTAACAAGAAAGCCCAGTTCCTAAAGAGGCCCCTCTTCTTTTCTGCCTTCTATGGGAACATTCATTTAAAAATATGATAAGTTGTGGGGCACCTGGGTGGCTCATTCGGTTAAGTGTCAGACTCTTGATTTCAGCTCAGGTCATGGTCTCACAGTTATGGGATCGAGCTCTGTGTCAGGCCCTGTGCTGACAGCACAGAGCCCGCTTGGGATTCTCTCTTCCTTTCTCTGCTCCTCCCCTGCTCACGTTCGCTGTCTCTCAAAATAAAAACAAACAAACAAACAAACAAACAAACAAACATGACAAGGTGTGTAAGCAAAGCCCAAAAGGTCATCGGCTCCAGGCAGTGAAAGACTGAATCATGACCAGCCCAAGACAATGGGGAACATGGGAGCCATAATTAGTCCTGTATCTGTCAGTCAATTGGTTATCAACTGCTGAGCAAATATTTAGCGAGCCCTTCCCACGTGTTTATCTTTTACGTGAAGAGCTAATCAAATCCCACGAATCCTTCAAAGACCTAGTTCTGGCACATCCTCCTCCACAAATCTCCTCCCGCACCCCCAATTGCTCACCCCCTTGACCCCTTCCCGTTTGCCTTCTCATTTCCTTGACAGGTGAGTACCCACTCCAGCTGGCACCACTTGTGCTGCCCTGGCTCCCTTGCTTCCACCC
This sequence comes from Panthera uncia, assembly GCF_023721935.1. Taxonomy (NCBI): domain Eukaryota; kingdom Metazoa; phylum Chordata; class Mammalia; order Carnivora; family Felidae; genus Panthera; species Panthera uncia. The sequence goes on from NC_064810.1 coordinate 145,765,274, forward strand.
AAGGCTCTTACCTTGAACTGGAGAGAAGAACTTATAAATGAGGGGGCAGTCCAAGACGACCACCTGGCCCGGAGGGGTGGCTGGCCAGCAGGTGAGGTTGTCCCACATCTTGCTGCAGCCTGAGGGGTGAAGGCAGAGGACGCAGAGGTCAGCATGGCCACCAAGTGCCTCCAGGCTTGGGGCCTGAGTCCACAGGCACCCACTCTTCTTCTCCCTCCAGGCTCCCACCTAGAGGAGCCTTCAGTCTGGGAGGGGTGGGTGGCATCACCCTGCCCAGGCTGTAAAGGGCCTGTCCTGACAGGGAGTGGGGAGGAGGCATCACTACAGCTCCACAGTCCTCAGTGAGGGCTGGAGTGCCCCCTGGGGGTGTTTTGAACAGTGGTGGGGTTTTGTTTGTTGCAGAGATTGGAGGCCTCACCTGGCATTTGATGGGTCGTGCCAGGGAGATATTCTGTAAGCGGAGTATTCTGCAAGACTTTCAGACGAGCCACTGGGCCTTTGTGCAGGTGAAACTCTTTTGTAATGGCCGGAGTCTAGACTCTTCCTCCACCTCACATCTAAACACAAGGCACTTACCGCAGAGGCTTAACATACATGGGGTTTTCCCGAAATGCAACTGAGTAAAGGGAGAGAAGACTGTGCTTTCTCAAATGCTGAACATTATTAAGAGTTGTTCAAGGTTTTGGAAAATCACATTACCGACAGCAATGTTGCCCGTGAACCTGAGTCAGTGAAGCAACCGCTGTATGTATCTACATCTATAGCTACTGCATTCCCAGAGTTTATAGGGACAACCTTCAAACTGTGTCTTCTTATCTTTTAGTGTGATTGTGCCTGAATATGTACATAGTATTTTATTATAAATCACTTTCCTTTTTATGTTCCTTTTACAACCAGAACTTCATTTAAAAAAAAAAAAAATGAAGGCACATGTCCTGAATTTCATTGTATAGGAAAGGAGACATTAGAAAATATTTGTTATAAAAGGAGGTGTTGGGTGTGATGGGACGATGGGTATATTGGGGGTTGGCTAGTTCTTGAGGAGTCTTCATAGAACTCAAAAGCAACATAGATGCCCCTAACTCCGTCAAATTGTGACTTGTGCTGTGGGGTGGTGGTGTCCAGGACGGGAGTTCAAAGAAATCCCTGCACTGCAGGCCGTGTTTTCCACCACGTACGTATTAGCCTCGAGGGCTGGCTAGCGAAGGTGCACAGTGGAGTCCCTAGGGGGCTGCTTGAATCGGCAGATGCATGGTTTTGCCTGTTCAGGGTCTGGGTGCCCCTGAGGGACTGGAACTCCCCTGGAACCCCTTCCCTGAGGGAGGTTTAATTGTTTCTTTGCAACCCTGCCGGTCCCATAGATTTCCTTGGAAAACCCAACCCCTGAGCCAAAGTCAATGCCAGCTCAGCCAAGCCCAGCCCTGCCCAGGTCCGAAGGTTCCTAAGTTCTCAAGAAGGGGGCCTGGGGAGAGAGAGGAGGTGAAAGGATGTCGCCACGTGGGAAAGAGCCTCGGGACTCTGAGTGCTGGGGTGGGTGGCCCCGGGGAGGCGTACCTTCCGGGGCTGCAGCAGCCAGGTAGCACCTATGGCTGAAGGCTGAGAACACCCAGATCCACTCTGGCCCTGCCAGAGAACACAGCCGCCCTTCCTTGAGGGCCCCAAGCCCTTTTGTCCACTCTGTCATGACGCTTCCGTGGCCTTCTTCTGATTCCCGGTCCCTCCCCCGCTCCTGTGCCAGCCTCTCTGGAGGCCATGTAGGGGCTCATCATGCCAGGTAAATCCTGCTAGCGGTTCAAGACCCTATTAATAATATCAACAAATACTTATGTAGCCTTTGTATGTGCGAGGCACTGTTCTACCCTCTTTAAATACATAACTTATTTATTTAACCCTCCCATTTTACAGATGAGTAACTGAGGCAGGGAGCAATTCGGTAACTAAGCCCAAGGTCACATTGCTGGTGAATGGTGCAGCCTGTTCACATGTTCATACGCTCCCTCTCCAGCAAACCTCTTGCGCTCCTCTTCTTCTGAAGGGCTCGATGCCCATTTCTTGGGGAATTTTGCTCTGCTGGACTCTGTTCAGCCCTCTCTGACAATGCTGGGCACACCTTGTTTTATAGGCCAGTTATTGTGTCTGTGTCCTCACCAGACTTAGAGCTCTCTGGATCTTGAGCTGCAGCATAGTCAGAGAGCAGTTTCAGAGCTGGGTCTCTGGCCCTGAGCTCTGCTTCACCACAAGTGGCACAGGGAGAGGGAGACTGGGTGTTGCCCTTGGGTGGGGGGCTGCACTTGGCCTCAAGGAATCTCAACACCACCAGGACTGGGCTGCGAACTGTCCTGGGGTGCAGGCCAGTGGACATGGCAGGGAACCCTGGGAAGAAAGTCCATTAGAGGCATGTGGTCAGGGAAGCTTCCTGGAGGAGGCAGCAGGGTCAGGAAGCTGAGAAGGGAGTAACAGCCAAGAAAATGCTAGAGCACTGGGTGGCTCAGTCGGTTAAGCATCCAACTCTTGACATCGGCTCAGGTCACGATCTCACTGTTAGTGAGTTTGGGCCCCAGTCGGGCTCTGCACTGACAGTGTGGATTCTCCCTCTCTCCCTCTTTGTCTGCCCCTCTCCCACTCATGCTCACTTGCTCTCTCTCTCTAATTAAATAAATAAACAAATTGTTTTAAATCAGAAAACAAAATGCTGGCTATCTGGAGAGCCTGTTGTCCTGGGTTGGGCCTCAGGAGTATTCTCTGTGTGCCTGACCCAGAGAGGCCCCACAGGCCCCACCACACGTGTCCCCAGGCCCACAGAGAAACAGGGCTCTTGTTGGCTGTGTGTGTCACCTCCACAAGAAAGGGACTGCCACCTCAACAAGAAAGACAGCCTGGAGACTGGGGCGGGTGTGGCGAGGCAGGGTGGGGGCTTCCACTGTGCCATTTTATAGATATGTGTGCACCGACAGACACACACAGACAAGCACTCCCAGTCACACAGAACCACAGTCATGCGTGCAAATATACACACGTGCATGCTTACTTGCACATGGAAGGACAGACCCCAGCAAACAAAGGCACAGAGAGACACGCACAAGTCACAAACACACATGCATAGACATGACTGGGCACACCGCAGATATTCACACTCATACATCCACGATCACACACAGACAACACACAAAGACACTCAGAGTCAGACATAGAGCTTACAGACCCCAGACACAGAGACCGCTCCGGACGGCCGTGGGCCAGGAGCACGCATCTGGATGTGCGCGAACACGCACAGAACCCCACCCACACAAGGTCATGGGCAGACTCACTTGCCCTCCTCTGGATCCCAGGCTGTCTTCCTGGTGACAGGATGCTGGCAGCGGACAGGCACCCTGTGCCAGCAATTACCTCACCTGGATCACGAGGGTGGCTCACCCTTGGGGCCTAGGAGGCAGTGCAATGGGGCCTAGATCCGGGGTCAGGGCCTCTCTGGGCTACGTGCACCCCCAGATCCTACTGTTGGGGTTTGCTGAGGACGGTCCGCGGTGTCTCCTGCCTCTCCCACCTGGAGGGTGGGGAGGGGTGCATAGGCATAGGCAGTGGATGGTCAGTGGATGGTCAGGCCACCCCTCACCCAGGTCTCAGTCTTAAGGCCTCAGGAGACAGGAGTCTGTCCTTCCTCAAGAGCTGGGGAGGCAAAGTCCATCCATGAGGCTGCACGCACTCACTCACGGTGTAGGAAGCAGAGATTCTGGGCACCAGGGCCAAGAAGGAGGGATCCAGGAAGGGTTGCATAACTGTCAGTCTCAGAGAGGTGACAGGAGACGGGGGAGCCTGGGAGATATAAAGACGTTCCCTGCTCCTGAGCAATGCTGTTACATAACTGCAAGTTTGGCCCCAGGGGGGTGACCTGGCAGGGAGGCCCGGAGCAGGCACATCCACCCAGCGGCTCCAGCCCTTCTCTGCCCTCAGTGAGCCTCGAGCCACACCCACCCCCAGTCCCCAGGGGAAGTCTGCCTAGGTGCCTCCCACCTTCGCAGCCTCTCGGCTTCTCCACATCCTGCCCACCCTTCAGAATCTGGCCCGAGGGCACCTTGCAAAGGAAGGCCTCTGGAAGCCCTCCCATTCCTTCCCCAGGCTGTTGTGCCAAGTGTGGGGCGCCCGGGCTAGGGAGGCGTCATCTGATGTGATGGCCTTGCTGGCTCTGGGCAGCTGGGCAGCGTCGGCCTGAGGGTGCCTCTGGCACCGCCCTTCACGCCCTCGCACTACCAGGCTGGAGCTCTCCCACACCCCCTGAGCAGGGGGAGCCGGGCCCGCATGTGCTCAGCCTCTGAGTCTGACTGAGACTTGTCTCATCGGCGGCACAATGAGCGGGTGGTTCATCTGGCCTGCTGAAGGTGGGTTGGGATGGGGAGGGACGCGTGTGTGCCTGGGGGCCTGTGTGTGTGCGGTGGCACCTCTGGGTGCAGAGCTTGTGGTTGGGAGGAAGAAGCTGGGCCTCAGAACCCCCCATGTAGTGTGTTCTCCTGGGCTAACAGCAGGACGCTTCCAGACCAGGGGCAGATGATGGGACCAGAGAGGCCTGTTAGGACTTCTCGCTTCCTGGCCCCCCAGCTTCTCTCGGCGTCCTCTCCTCACCCCCAGCAGCTCCGTGGCGCCATTCCCATCTGATGCGTGTGGGAGGCATGTACCCTGGATCTGGGCTCACGGGGTGAGGAGAAGCAGGGCTCCCTGGAGGTCTGCGGCCCTCTCTTCCTGCTGGGCCTCACCTGCCGTGTCATTCTCCAGCTGGGCCTCCTCCAGGCACTGCTTGTGCTGTACCTCTATCAGCTGCAGATAGTAACATTCCTCCTGCTGCAGGATGGTTGCCCGGGTGCCCTGGGGAACAGAGACAGGGGGAGGGGGGACCCGTCAGCCTCATCCACGGCCTACCTCTCATCCACAGACTCCAGGAGCATGAGACCCAACAAGGCCTGTCACTTGACCGACCCAGCTTCCAGATGGAACCCCAGTCCCAACCCCAGACTAAAACCCAACCCTGACCTGGATTGGACCCAGAACTCTTGACCACAGTCCCCAAAGCTGGGTCTGCCTTGAGGGCCCTGTCATGGCTTCCTGGCGGATCCAATAGTGCTGCAGCTGTAACAACTTAGTCTTTTTGTGGGTGGCACCCCTCTGGCACCTCTCTGTAGAGCTCAGAGCTGGCCCTCTGGACTCTGCTCCCCTCCAGCCTGGGTGGGGAGTCCTCAGTGCTTGCCTCAGACTCTGCGGATGAGTGGGGCTCAGCTAGTGCTACCTGGTTATGAGGAGTTGGTCCCTGGAGCCAGGCCTGGGAGGAATCCAGGAGTCTGGCTGCATCTTCCAGCCTCTGCCCTCGTTCCAGGAGCCTGTGCTCGGTCTCCTGGGTCACCAGGCTGGGAAGGGGACACTGGCCCTCTTTACCGACACATCACCTGCCTTCTTCTTAGCTTCTAAACAATTTAAGCCATATCAGATCTAATGAAGGAAGGGAGGTTTCAGGAAATAAGGGAGGCCCCTCTAGGTTGTCTTGCCATCCCACCAAACCTCCTCTGTCCCTACTCCTGCCTCTGGGAGGTGGGGAGAAGTGATGGGAAAGCCCATGCCTCTCCCCTCCCCTTTCCTGCACCCTACGAGGGGATCAGGGATGGAACCAGACCTGTGTGAAGGCATGGGGGGTGGGCAGGCATTGGCATTGGGGCCAACAGGTGAGCAGGGGTGATGGCTGCCCAGGAACAGATAGAAAAAAAAAACAAAACAGGCCTTGGGAACCACTGGGTGGGCAAGGGCAGGTGAAGGCCTCCATGGAGGAACCACTGAGCTGGTAGAAGCTTCCGCTGGTCTGTTTGGCTTTAGGGAAGTGGCTGCAACCCCACATCGGTTTCCTCATCTTTGCCCAGGGAAGAGAATGCCATAGTCCCCAACAGTCTTGTTCAGCAAGGCAGCTCCAGAATCAGAGACTCTCAGTGTCTCTTCCAACTTGTTCCTTCTGGCCTGGGACAAGGTCCTTACGTCCCTCAGTTTCCTTGTAGGCCAAACGGGCCTCTACCAACTCCCCTGCTGACTCAAAGCCTTGTTGCAGTGGGGCTATGGGGGAAAGCATTTCTTTCCTTAAGTGTATCCCCATCTGGCCTGCTACCAAGGGTGTGACTTTGACCATTGTTCTAAGTCAGGTGATCCCCCGGAGGGATAAGCATTCCAGGTGCCAGGGAGCTCTCCATTGCTATAGAGGAAGGGGGTCCAAGCTGAAGCTGGACAACTCAGTGCCCAAGAAGCTGTGCAGCTGAGTCCCTTCCACTTAATACTCTCTCATCCCTTGTGGAGGCCTTGGTGGAGCCTCACTGTCACAGAGGTCCTCACCGTCCAACCTTCCCATGTGCAGCTAAGCACCACTGCTGGCCTAGCCCAAGGGAGGATGTCCTTGTCCAGGATGCCTTCAGACTCCCTAGCACTTAGACCTCGCTCACCCATGTGCCATGGCCTTGAAGGCCCACCGGGTTCCATCTTGGACCTTTAACTTTATCATCTAATTGGGGTAAAGGCATTAGCTGGTTAAGTCTTTAAAGCTTGGCATATGGAGAGTAACAAAGGTCTATTATGTAGCAGGATATATGTTTGTTGTTGTTGTTGTTGTTGTTTGTATAACTGTTTAAAAGAAAATATATGAGACTTTAAGGAAATGTGCAAAGGTCCCTCTTTGGGGGTCCCATGCTTCCCTTCCTGTTCAAAAGCATTACTGAGACTGAAACACTCAAGATGCTCTATCTCAAGAGATCTGTGGCTGGCTCGTGCTGTTCAGGCATGGGAAGAGGGGTGGCCAAAGGACCCCAGGGGTGGCCTCTGGAAGAAGAACCTGGGGATGGGCTCGTGTCCCACTCTTGGGCTGTCTTGCTTGCCTGGAGCATGCTTCTCCCCAAAGTGCCTTCCCAGCTCCAGCAACAGGGTTCGCTCTGCCTTCTGCCCCTTCTCCCCTCCGCTCCCCCCACAACATGAACGCAGGATGGATGGTAGTAAACATTTCTTGTTGCTGCTTTCCTACCATCCTTTACCCTCCTCTGGTGCCACGTCCTCATCTCTATCGGGGAAACCACCACCTTCCCCACCCCTAGTTCTTGGGGTTCTGATGAACCCTCTGCTAAGAAATCAACATGTGATCAGACTTGAGCCCATCAGAGCTTTCCTGGCCTTAGTGCCTGGCACATGGCCCCAGTCAGGCTGTTCAGAGCCAGCAGGCTCATTCCTGGGGCTTTGGATTTTGATTTCCCACTAGACTGGAAACCTCAAAGGGTGCAGGGGCTGGAACTATTGTCACCATCTTGTTTTTTCTTGTGTTGTTGTGGAACACAATGATGAAAGCCACACGGGTAAAGCCTGAATAAAGAGATAGAGAAAAACTGGATCCTCTTGACATCATCTAAGTCCCTGGATGCAGCCATGTCTGAAAGTAGCCCTGCTTCCAACAACATGAGTCAATGTCTATCTTTATTTCTAGAATCAGTTGAGTTTTCTATCCCTGTAACCAAGAGAGTCCAGACTAGTGCTCTGAGGACAGGACAATGGATGCCCTCATTTACTAGGTCCTCTTAAGCCAGAGCTGTGGCCATGCTGCTTACCAAGAGATAATTCTTCTTCAAAATTACTGAGGGCATCATAGGGTTCCTAGTAGCTTCTGACGTTGGAAGGCTATCGGGTCAGCTTCTCTAGCCAAGTCTGCCTGCACCGCCCATCAGCACAGCCATAAAGCCTTTCCTGAGAGGCAGTTTGCAGAGCAGGGGCAGGAGGCCCTGGGATAACCTAGGAGCCTGGGGTACCTCTGAATAAAGTGAGCATGGTCTGGAAGATGAGCTCTGTCTTTACCACAGCTTAGTTGAATGCTAGAGCCCATCTGAAGAAGGGTAGGGGAAGGAGAGACCAAAAGAGGGATCTGAGGTCACCTAGCAAATGCACATTCCTAGATAGGACCTATATCTCTGACCACTAGTCTGGACTGCATCAATTCCTCTCCATGGCCTTGCTTTGGGCCATCTGGTCTACCATTGCCCTTTGGGGGACAGGGCCAGGGCAGCTCCCTGTAGTCCTTATCATTGAGGAATTCAGGCAGACTTTGAACTTCCTCTTCCACTTATTTCCCTATGCTAAACATCCTCATTATCCCTCTGGACTGCAGACACGCGGAGCTGGAAAATTCCCAGCCAGATACAGCCAAGCCTACTGATTCTAGTACGAAGGTATGAAAATGTCTAATCCATGCAAGGTTGCAAAAGCCTGGGGTGACTGCAGCAAGGGGTCCTGAGGCATCAGGAGACAAGCTGTGGGATACAGGCAGGGGCCAGGTCTCCAGTACCTGCCTGGGCCAGTGTACTAGTTTTCAGCACCACCACCTGCACCTCAGGGTCCCCAAAGCCTAGCAGTCAAAGCCCACACTTCAAAACTGGCATTCAAGTCCCTCCTTATTTCGACTACTGCCTACATTTCCCAACTTGTCTCCTGAGGCCCCGCGTGGAGAGGAGAAAACAGGGCTTTCTCTCAAGCCCTCACCAATTCCTGTGCTGGGCTGAGCTCCAAGTGGGCTTAAAGTCACCTGACCCTGTGGGTGGGTTGAGGTGAGAGTTTCAGGCCCGACCGAGTCCCCAGCACCTTCTCTATCACAGGAGTTCCTGAGCCCAGAAGAGGAGACCCAGGCAAGGGTGAGGCAGTCTGTAGCCTCCCTTCATTCCAGGTCCTCTTATGTCCCCTGCCATGGTACTGGCTGCAGGTGGGAGGTGACGGACTGGAAATTGGCAGGAGAATCCTGAGTCTCTGGTTGGGGGCAGGGATTAACCAAGTCTTGCTAATTCTGCCGGCTTACTTGGGTCCCTTTCTCTCTATCTTTCTCCCTATCTCCACCGTGAGGGCTTTCTCCCGCATGTGGGGCTCACTGAGATCTGGGGTAGGGTGTAGATGCTGGGAGTTGTGGCTGTTAGACGCTAGGGGCTCTGAAAGACAGGGTGGAGGGCTGACTCAGGTTTTGTGGGTGCCATACCCACCCCTCAAGGGAAGCTTGAGCCCACAGCTATTGTCTGGAATCAGAACTCCCGGCCTCCTCCCCCTATTGAAATAATGGGGCAACAAAGAGTCACAGGAGGAAACTGAGGACCTAGAGAGAAAGCAGTGTGGTCAAAGGCACACAGGACCCCAACCCAGCTTCCCAGGCTGTGCCCTTCATTCTGGCTTTTGTGTTTGAATTGGTAAGGAGATGGAGAGGGTGTATGGGGGCAAAGGGGAGAGGAAGGAGAAGGAGGAGGGGGAGGGGGAGGAGGAAGGGGGGAGGATAAGGAGGAGGGGGAGGAGGAGGAGGGGGTGTTGGAGGAGGAGGAGGAGGAGGAGGAGGAGGAGGAGGAGGAGATAAGGGCAGAGGGGAGGAAGTGGGGGCACAGGAAGGTAAGGTAAGTCATGCGATCCAGAAGTCACAGAAAAGAGGAGAAACCCACTCCCAGCTTCGCAGAGGGCACTCCAAGAAGTTGAAATCAGGCCTTGTCCTATTGGGAAGGGGCTCGAGGGAGACCCCTGGGGTGATGGGGAATGTGGAATAGCTTGATCTGAGCGGTGTCTACACGGGTGAACATATGGGTGACAATTGCCTGAGCCGTCACTTCAGATATGTATGTGACAATTCCCCGGGATGTCACTTCAGATTTGTACATTTTATGAACTGAAAAATGTCTCCTGCGTCCCGGGGCAGCCCGGGGCATGCTACAGCTGCTTGGGAAGAGGCAACGTCTCTTGGTGAGACGGCAGGGCCCAGTTAAGTCTGCAGGTTCCAGAATCAGACTGCCGGCCACTCCCTGGCTGGGAGACATTGGGTGAGTCTTCCCGCCTCGTCTGTAAAATGGGGACAAATGACAGCGCTGTCCACTCCCAGGGCTGTGTCCGGGGTCACACATAAATGGCACTAGGGGACTGCCGACCAAGGTTAGCAGTTGTTGTCAAAGGCCCCGCCAGCCCTACATGCCAGGCCAGCCTTGTGAGGGGACCCCGGCCTCGCCACGGCCTTGACGAGCGCCGCAGAACCCCAGGCAGTCTGATAGACAGACAGCAGCTGTACCCACCAGAAGGCAGGTCTCGAGTTGGGCATTCCCACCCCCCCCCCCCACTGCAGTCTGATTTCTTCCTCATCCCTGTATTTAAAAAACTTTTTTAAATCATTTATTTACTTAAAAAAATTTTCAATGTTTATTTATTTATTTATTTATTTTATTTATTTTTTTTTTAATTTTTTTTTTCAACGTTTTTTATTTATTTTTGAGACAGAGAGAGACAGAGCATGAACGGGGGAGGGGCAGAGAGAGAGGGAGACACAGAATCTGAAACAGGCTCCAGGCTCCGAGCCATCAGCCCAGAGCCTGACGCGGGGCTCGAACTCACGGACCGTGAGATCGTGACCTGGCTGAAGTCGGACGCTTAACCGACTGCGCCACCCAGGCGCCCCAATGTTTATTTATTTTTGAGAGAGACAGAGTGTAAGTAGGGGAGGGGCAGAGAGAGAAGAGAGGGGGACACAGAATCCAAAGCAGGCTCCAGGCTCCGAGCTGTCAGCACAGAGCCCGGCGCGGGGCTCAAACTCACAAGCTGTGAGATCATGACCTGAGCTGAAGTTGGACACTGAACCACCCAGGCACACCCATTTTTAAATTTTTTTTTTTAATTTTAGAGAGAGAGAGAGAGAGAGAGAGTTTGAGCGGGGGAGAAGGGCAGAGGGAGAGAGAGTATCTTAAGCAGGCTCCCCGCTCAGCTTGGAGTCTGACGGCTCAATCCCATGACTCTGGGATCACAACCTGAGCTGAAATCAAGAGTTGGACACTCAACTGACTGAGCCACCCAGGCACCCCTCCCTGCATGTATTTTTATATCTTTTTTACTGATAGTCTGAAGCCTCCCCTCTAAATATCCAAATTTTGCCACCCATACCTCCTCCTGGGAAAGGCTGAACTCTGGGTGGTAGCGCGGGGTGCAGCGGTAAAGACAGAGAGGGAGACACAGGGATGCACGTTTGGGCTTGGGGCAAGAAAGAACTTTCCATATTGCAGGGTGGTCCCGGGACAAGGGCTCTCATTATCAGAATACAAGCAAAGATGTTCGGCCTGTGGTTAAGCCTGGCCTCACCTAAGGGCCCTTCTTGTGAGGTGTACTTAGGGGCACAAAGCCTCTCAGAGTTTCTTTGCAGAGGACCACCGTGGCAATAGCCAGCGAGGCAGGAGCGGCAGGGACTCAGGTTTAAATCTTCTGCCTCTTGGAAGTCATCCTGGGGACTCTTGGAGAAAGAGGACTCAGTTTACACCCGTGGTGTCCGGGGTGGGGGTGGGGCGATATTGGTGTTGGGGCCCCATGCAGAGGGCTGAGCCACGAGGCTGCGAGACTTCCAGAGTCAGTTGGTGACCTCTTCCCCTCTTCTGATGACAGATTGCGCAGAAAGCTTGTTTTTCAGATAGCGGGGGCGGGAGGGACTTCCTGAGAGATATGGACCCTCACATCATGAGCCACAAGGAAAGGAGTGCAGATAAAGTCTGGGTCATGTTCCAGTGAAGGGCTGGATGTCCACCCACCCCCCAGCTCGCTGTCCAGGCTCGTCACAACCCAGGGAGGAATGCTCCTCGCTATCAGACCCAACCCCTTGATGATACTGGGGTGCTTGACTAAATACTGTTTGGAGATATTTGAACACAAGATATTCAGGAATGCCTGTTCATTTTGTTAGCCGTGGTGGTGGTATTATAGTTACATGGGAAAATGTCCTTCAGTTTTAGAGATGCATCTTAAGACAATTTGCAGCACAAGGTCATCATGTCTGTAATTTACTTTAAGATACTTCAGCCGCGAAAGGGAAATATTGCAAATACGAACTGTCACACCTAGGGGTTGGGGGGACGAGCACGGGCAGTTCCCATCCTGCCATTTTGCTGACATCACTCCAAGGAATGGGTATTTCCATGCTCATGATATTATTCTCCTTTTTAAAATCTATTTGAAAATCTTCACAATAAGGTTTGACTAAAAAGTCTCATCATGTGGTGGAGACATTAAGCTGTGTCTCTATTACTTCTGAAATACATCTAAGGTGTGCGTGAGACTTGGCACATAGTATACATTTGTGATGGGAAGTCACACTGGGGAGGGCAGAGCGTGGGAGGTTGAGTAGCAAAAGCAGGGAGAAAGCGACAGGGCTTCGTCTAGTCCCCTGGCCCCATTCCTGCATCCACTGCCGGAGGGGCCGCAGTGAGGGGTCCCTGCGAGTGGCAGGCTCACACAGGCTGGGTTGCCACCGAGGCTGCCCCCTGTGCGAGGAGGCCCAGTGCCTGCCACCCAGCCTTCCCTGAGACAACTCGTCACCTATTTGGGCCTGGAGCCATAACCCCACATTGCCTGGCTTACCTCATGAGGACCACCCCAGTCCCCAGAGCTCCTGAGCTGGGGCATCAAGAGAAGAAATGGCCTATCTCAGTTCACAAGGCACTTTGTCCTTCAAGCATCCTGGAAGTCCTGACTGGAGGACCAATCCCCTTCCACAGAGTCCTGAGGCTCAGAGGGAAAATTACGCCCCAGTTGCAGGGTGCAGCTGGCTTCCAACCCAGCCCTCTCGCCCCATTTCTCCTACGCCGGGGCCAACGTTCCTACCCTCCCTTTTGTGATGAGCAAACTGAGGCCCTTCCACAGAGATCAGCTTGTTCTCAAGGTCAACTGACCATTGCCACAGAGTAGGGCGAGGACCAGGTCTCATGTGCTCCAGAAACGTCAGGGAAGGCTGAGACTCAGAGCACCAGGACGGGAGGCTGGAAACTTCGAGGAGGAGGTCACTCTTCAGCACAGTCCCCCAGGAGCCCTGGGCGGGCCTGAGGTTGTCACTTTGCTCAAGGAGGAGGCCCTGACCCCACTGTAGCCGTGTTCCCAGAAGCCCACAGGGTGGTCAGCTGGGGGCCAAGGGAGACTGGTCAGCTGTGGACAGCCTCTGGAGAGGCTGGGAGCCGATGGCCAGGGCGGGATGCCTATGGCAGACTCAGCCCTTCAGGAGCAGGTGGCCAGCAACTGCCTCAGAGAGGAATTAGAGGAGCCAAACCTTCCCCAAACCCCTGGGCCATCTCAGCCTCAGAGGGGAACCTGGGACCTTCTTCCTCCTTCTGGGGTCAGGCCCATTGGTCCTGCCAACAGAGGCTCCTTTATAGTCTCTGGTGGAAGGTTGGCCCATGTGGCGAAACTCTTTGGGGCATTGTCTTGCCTCCTCCAGGGAGCCTTCCCTGACTGCTTCTCTCAGCTACTCTTGCCTCAGTTCTGGGAGATGTTCCTCACGCCCCGGGGCCCTCCTCCTGGCTTACTGGCTCTGCTCTCCCTGACCAGCCTGGGAATCTTCCCAGGGAAGGACCTGGGTCTGTTCCTCCTCTGACACCCCTCTCCTTGTCCCTGGGCTGGGCATTGCCCTGTCCAGTTCTGCTACCATTGAGGAGCCCCGTGTCTGCTGTCCAGGGGGTAGGGGCGGTAGAAGGCCTGCCTGACAGGTGGCCTTGGGGCAGACTTCCTCTTCTGAGACACTAGACGTTTTCTTTCCCTTTTTTTGCTTCCCTGTTCAGAGATTTCCCCTTCCCTGACTGAGGTCAGGGCACCATAAATAGGAGCGATAAGGCCTTGGGTCTTTAAACTGAACTTTGCAGCTGCCATTTTATGACTCTGATAACATCAGCCCCCTCAACCCTGAGTCTGGCTGGAGCGGGACTGCCTGGTGTCCATTCAGTGAGGGAGAAAGTGCTGTCTGGTGGGGAGGAGGGTCAAGTGCAGAAGCATGTGGGGAGCCCTTCATCCCAGGCGGCCCTCACCTAGTCCTGGGTGGGTTCCTTGTCCTCCCTCTTCAGACCCAGCCCTGCACTGGGCTGTGGGGGACAGCAAAAATGACAGACCACAGCCCTTGATCCATGGGGGTGGTCAGAAGAGCCCAGGCTGGGAGGTGGGTAGGGCTGAAGAGTGGGGTCAGAGTGGGGGGAGGGCTGAGTGGGCTGGAGCAATCAGGGAAGGCTGTCTGGAAGAGGTGATAGAGTGGGGTATTGAGTGAATAAAATGTGGAAGGACAGGGAACAGTAGGCATTGGAGGAGGCAGGCTTGGACTGCCTCAGGAGGTGGGGGGAGATGTGGCCTAGCACGACAGGAGGCCCTGCTGAAAGTATTCCACCCCTGGGCTGAGAAGCCTCCAAGGATGGGGAGTGAGGTACCAGTGGTGGTCCCAAGAAACCTGGCTCATCCAAGGAGAATTTGAGTGGTCACAGCCCAGTTGGGAGAGCCAGAGGGCTGTTGGCGAGGCCCGGAGGCTCCAGGACACTGAGGGGCTCTAAGTTTGTGCCAGGGCTGTGGAGCTGTGGCCTCAGGGCCAGAAGCAGGTGGGGCTTTGAGTGCTCAGGAGGTGGGTGTCATGTCTCTCGATGGGAGGAGGGGAGGCTCCTACCAATTGTTATTAAGTTCTGCTCCCAGGACAGGCAATGAGCTTCTCGTCCCCAGGATGTACAAGACATTAGCTAGATGGAAACACAGAGATTCCTGATTTGGTGGAGGTGATGGTAAGGGAGGTAATTATGGGCTAGAAGAGAGTAGGTGATCAATATACTCTACGCACCCAGCAGTCAACCTGGAGCTGGTGCCACACCTGGGACCCACTTGGGTTTTAGGCTCTGACTAAGCAGCAACCCCAGATTCCTCAAGCAGCAACCCCGGATTCCCCCAGATTCCTGGGGTAGGGAAAGAGAGAAAATCAACCTCAGTCCTGGTCTGATTAGGGGGGAACAGGTGTCTTTGGGACTTATTTTGCCCATCTGTAAAATGGGCTTAGGTGGATTCAGTGAGTCTTGAGGTCTTCCCTGATCTTAGAGGGAGATGATCCATGCATCTCCTACCTGAACCAGGATCTGCCCTGCAGGTGAGCCACCCACAGCCACACACAAGGGCACAGCCACACATCAGAGGCATACACATACCTGCGTGGGGATGAACCAGGAGTGGGAGGAAGAGGATGCCACTGCCTCTTGGCTGTTCACACCTTGCTCAGCTTTCCCCATGCACAAGTCTGGCCCTTCCTCATAAACACCACCCTCAACCCCTCACTGCCCACCACCGTCCACCTCGGGCTCTTACCTTTCAGCTCTGCTCAGTGGGAGGGCACAGGAAGGGCCTGCCAGTCAGCCGCCTTATCCCCAAAGCCCCTTCCCAGCGCTGGGTCTGCTGCTGGGACGTCACTCCTACACGTAACACACAACACCCCGCAGACACCTCCAGCCGGGCACAGCCCATAACGACGACCCTCACAGCCTCCCTCCCTTCCACCCACGGTCTACCGGGCCTTCCGTTCCAATCGACCACAGTCCCCAACCTTGCACCCACTGACTTCCTCTCCCCACGCACGACGCAGCCACGACACCGAAGGCAAGTTTGGGGAGCACGCTTTCTCCTGGCGCCCCTCCACCGGTGTCTCAGATCACCGCGCCGAGCGGGCTCCCAGCGGCGCTGGGAGGGACTAGGCGCGACCGAGATCCCATCCCTCGGGTCTAGATCCAGTCCGAGGCTGAGCTGGGAGGCGAGACCCAGCGCTCCGTGCCCCCATTCCCCTTACACAGACGTGCGCACAGACGGCCCGGCTCCCGCCGTCCCCCCACTCCACCCGCGGCGGCCGGGACTGGGGGGGGGGGGCCCGGCGGACACTCACTGCGGGGCCGAGAGCGCAGGCGAGGACGCCGGCCAGCACGCATAGCCAGCGGGCCGGCGGCGGGCTAGTCGGGCGCATGGTCCGCCCTGAACCCGCGACAGGCGGCCCCGCGCCGGGAATAGGCGGGCGGGCTGCGCACCGCGCGGTCGACGGCGGGGAGCCGGGCCGAGTGGCGCTGCCGCGGTGGCCCCAACGCGAAGAGGCGCAGCTCGGGGCTGGAGGCGGGCCCCGGGGGCTCGTCTGACGGGCGGCGGGTCTAGCCAATGGATCGGCAGGGGCGGGGCCGCCGCTCAGGTGTGGGGCGGGGCTGGGGGCTCCCCCGCCAGTGGGGTGTCCCTGCGATCTCGCCGCGGATCACCCACGTCAGTCCTCCTCAGTCGCCGGGGATTCACAAGCCTTCACCCCTTCGGGCCGCATCCTCGGGAGTGTTGAGACCCCAACACGCCACATCCTCCCCTGCTTAGATCACAACGTTTCCAAGCGCCTGGTTGAGATCTCCCACTCCCACACGCCCCCTCAGCCCCACCCCAGGACGCTCTTCACGTCCACCTTCAGAGCCACCTCCTCCAGGAAGTCTCCCTGCCAGCCTCCCCATTTCCCATTTCTGCGCGTCGGAGGACCGGTGCGGGCGGGCCGGACTATGAGACAGGACAGGTCACTTCTTATCCCCCAGGCTGCGGGCTGCGGGCTGCGGGCTGCGGGCTGCGGCCTGCGTAGGGCCCTAGGTCGTAAGCGACCCGCAGGTGGGGCGCGTGGTTTGGTTCATTTTCAATCGCCCCAACCCATCCCTCGCCGGGACAGGCAGAGCAAGGGGAAACAAGAGCGCGAGTGAGGCCCGACGCTGGGATCCTCGGTGCCACCTCTGAGCCCAGGCGACCTGGCAGGACGCGCTTAGCACCGGCTGGGCTTCCGGGCCCTTCACGACCAGGGAGTGAGGGGGCCGTGCTTTAGGGAGGATGGCACGTCCGCGCCCTCACGCGCCCCTGCCCGGGCACCTCCCGAGGGAGGCTGGGCCGAAGTTCCAGCGCCCCCATGCGGGGAGGGAAGATCTGTCCCCGGTGCTCGCGACCAGGCTGCGCAGCCTACCTAAAACGAAGCTGAAGACCTCCTCCCCCTCCTCCCCCCGCCCCACCTTCCTTGTTTTACAGCCCGGGAAACTGAAGTGCAGAGAAAGGCCTGGATTCGGGCCGCCTGTTTCTGGTGCCTCGCTTCCAACACCGGGCGAGTCGGCCTCTGGGTGACGACGGATCAGCCTGCGTCCACTGCGCGTCCTCAGGCTCAATTTTACTCATCCCTAGAATGAGGCTCAGGTACACTGGCGCCGCGCCCCGGGAGGTCTTCTTGCAGACCAAGAGCGGGTGGCTGCCTTGTCCTCTTTCCGAGGGCTGGAGACATTGTGATCGAGGCTGGAGGCGTTGGCGGCAGAGATAAGGTGGATGGCGGGTATTGATAAGGGGATGACTGTTCAGTGGAGAGGCAGAGAGGGTTGGTGCGTCCCTGGGCGCCCAGCCCCAGGTGAGGCTGTTTGAAGGAGGCCCAACTCCAGGCGCTGGTCGACTAGCAGGTGCGTCAGAGTTCCCTGCAGACCCAACCAGGCTTCCCTTCTTACAGCGTGGGAAACTCGGCCCCTGGCTTTCTGGGGTGGGGCATGAAGTTATGGGGAGTCAGGGAAAAGCCTGGAAGGGATGAGCTCCCAGGCCCTCCTCGATTTAGGCTTATTTGGGGTGCTAGCATTTGCTTCCCTCCTTCTCTCCCTCTCTCTCTCTCCCTTGCTGTGTGCCAGGCTCTGTGCTGCACACAGAGGTAGATAAGACAGCAGCACCTCCTGATGGAGAGGGATCTGGAGAGCTATTGTACTCCCCACAATTTCTACCTCCTTCCAGATGAGCTTGGACAGCAGCCCTTCCCCAGATACCCGCACTGTGGAGATGTCTCTGACCTGGCTATTCTGGGGTTTGGACCCAGCCTTTCAATGACATGTTTGAAGAATCTCCAGGCTTCTCCTCTGCCATCTCCATTTCTGGGGGCCAGGTTTGGCTCAGGAGCCAGGAGTCCTTGACTCCCCTTGTGACCCTGACAGCACCCTTTCTCAAGTCTCAGTTCTCCAGCAGGACAGTGGAATTGGGTCCCAGTTCTGGGGAGTCACCTCTGCTGGCAGTGTCCTAGGAGTGCCTGATGTGAATGACAAATCCATGGGCTTCGGCTCTCATAAACCTTTGCCCATTCAACACACACACACACACACACACACACACACACACACACACACACCACCTAGCAAACTGCAGGATACTGAAGTCCCACCATTAAAGCTCGTCTCTTGGTCTTTTCAAGTTCTGCTCTCTCTGAGGACAGGAATCTTGGCTACTTGAGAATGCACTGAGAGGAAGGTGGTGAGGACTGGGGAATAGGAGGGAGCCAGACCCCACTTCGCCACCTGACACTCAAGGCTCCCAGCTGGGAATGGGCTTCCTTCCCCCCCCCCCCCCCCCCCCCCCCACCACCCCTCCCCGTCTCCCCCCAGTCCCCCACACTCTTCCCCCCCGGCTCTGGAGGGTGGTCCACAAGAACCCTCCTCTTTAGCAGCCTGGGCAGGCTTGAGGCATTAAGAGTAATTGGCAGGGCCTCCTCCCCGCTCCTCAGGCTCCCAGGAAGGAAGCAGGTGACTAAGGGAGAATCGTTTCCCTGCAGATTCTTTGCAATGAAAATTACTCCTTTGTTCTTTCAAAATTGTTCCCCCAGGGGACCCACCCTTCCTTACTTGTCAGAAGGCACAAAACAAATTCAGAAGTGGAAGAAGGAGCAGAAAACAGAAAAAAGCAAAGACAAACAAAAACTTTAAAAATTCAGCCAAGGTTAGGTGTGACCGTGTTTTTACTAACTGTTCCTGCTTGTTCAGTTCTGTGTTCTGAGGCACAGGGGGCATCACCTGAGAGTCCTAAAGGATCTTATGGGGAAGCCAGCCTTTCACCTGTCCCCTTATCTGGGAAGGCTGGGAGGGGCGTGGGGGCGGATATCAGAAGTTGAGGGGCAGGAGCAGGCTACCTGAGGGCTTGGGAAGCAGTAACTGGGATCTCTCTTCCCCATCTGGAGGTGGCCTTTGCCTCACCAGTCCAGGCTTGGGGAGTGGGCCACAGCCACCCTCTGCTCCCTGTTCCCCCATGTCCTTTTGGGGGGAACAATTCCTCCCTGGTGTATTCTGTTCTGAGGTGTCCCTTCCTGGATTCCTGGAATCTGTCCCAGTAGTCCCTAGTAGTAGTCTGTAGCCCAATCTTTCCCGCCCCCTCCCCCTCAGCACCCATCCGGCTGCTGCTGCCGGAAATCACAGGGGTGCAGAAGATGGGGGGAAAGAGAAAGAGGCAGTCACTTGCCTTTCCCCGTGATGACAGGCACGGCAGGAAAGAGTCTGCAGTTACTCATTTGGAGCCTGCCTGGCTTCCTGGCTGCCTGCCTCGTTCCTGCAGTGGGTGCCACCCTGGCCTCCCCCAGTCCTTCTCCATGTCCCTTAGTCGTGCACTCACTGCTTCAAGGCTCCCAGCTCAGGAACCCACTGGTTGTGTGATTCTGCAGCAGAGTGGGAACGGTGCCTGGGGACCAGTTTTGGCCTGCACGGTGGGGGCCAGGCAGGGATCTGGCCTGGGGTGTCACTGCTCCAGGATTGCCCTTCCAGAGCCACCCACATTGCTGTGTGGATGCAGTCTCTCTAGGATTCTTTGGGGCCTTCCTGTGAGAGACACATTTTAACTCCAGACTGTGATTTGGAGGGCGAGAGGGGTCCAGACAGGTATTTAAAGAAGCAATGTGCCCTCCATCCCTTCTCTAACAGCAGGCAGCAAATAGCATCCCTTCATCCCGCATGTATCACCTACCTACACTGGTGCTGGCCAGCGATGGGCCCTGTGGATGTCACAGTGGCTCAGACACAGGCTGCCCCTCCAGGGGAGCCTAGCACTGCTTGAGCCGGGTGCTGGGGAAATTTCTGGTGGTGTTATAGCTGCGCTTAGGAAAAAAAACAAAGTTCATTGGAGTACAGGTGATGGAGGAGGAATTGTCCTGACTTGACAGGTGGGGAAATGAAGCCTAGGGACTGGTTCTGAAATGGCCTACACCCTCCCATCCCTTCGTCCTGGAGGCCAGGGCTTAGAGGGAACAGAGGGGACGGTGCCACCTTTAGGTGTGTCGATTCGGGTCCTCTTGTGAGCAGATGCTAAGATGGAATGAGGACTGTGGAAGGTTATGGGATGGCAGGGGAAGCCTGTGAAAGACAAAGAGGGAGAGAGCCGGATCAGACAGAGCCTCTGCCAACGTAGCAGGGAGCTCCAGACCAAAGATGGCACACAGATGCCTTAGTAACTTCACTGTGCTCGGTCGATGGCTGGGGGCTATCTGGGAAGAGCGGGCCCTCAGCTCAAACGATCCTGAAGGTGCTACGTCTAGAGGCTGTCAGCTCACTGCATTCCTCACAGCTGAGTGGCAAGTTCTTTCTTGAGGGGAGGTCCAAGTGATGCATGCCTAAGGCTACCACAGAGGGGAAACTGAGGCATGCAAACTGAAGGGAGAGGGAGAGCTCCTGTTCTGGGAGACAGGAAGAGGAGACTTAGGTCTCCTACCCTGGGAGAGGGTCCAGTCTGGGCACAGAAAGGGGAGACTCGAGAAAGGAACTCCTTTCCTCAAAATCCCAATGCTCAGTTGAGTCCAGGGGGTCAACAGTCTGTCATCGTGCAACCTGGCTTGCGGGTCATGGTGCAGTGATTCTGGAAGACTCTAGAGGGGGGGACCCCCGGTTCTTTTCCAGGTTATGGGATGTTTTTTTTTTAATTTTTTTTTTTTTCAACGTTTTTTATTTATTTTTGGGACAGAGAGAGACAGAGCATGGGAGGGGCAGGGGCAGAGAGAGAGGGACACACAGAATCGGAAACAGGCTCCAGGCTCCGAGCCATCAGCCCAGAGCCTGACGCGGGGCTCGAACTCACGGACCGCGAGATCGTGACCTGGCTGAAGTCGGACGCTTAACCGACTGCGCCACCCAGGCGCCCCCCCCCCCCCCGTTTACTTTCTAACAGCAGCCACAGTCTCTTGGTCAAATGCCTACTGCAACGTCTTTGTGTGTGTGCGCATGTGAGCGTGTGTCCTTGTGAATGGGCACACCTGCTCCCAGCTGGCATTGGCCAGGTGTGTTGGGAGGCGGAGTTAGGGGCAAGGTTCTGGGTAACTAGGGGCAGAGAGGGAATGAGTCTCAGGGAGGGTGCTTAGGACCACAGGACCAGGCTGTCCCTCCAAGCTCACTCCTGGGGCCCAGGGAGAGCTCAGACTAATGCCACAGATCTAACTTACACACTCGCCTCCCCGCCTTCTGGCCCTGTGTTCCTGTAAATCAGTGTGTAGCTGACCTTGAGCAGAGATTCTGGAAAAGGAAGATAATGTGGGTGGAACAAAACAGACGGGGCTGGGGGGGGGGGGTGGGTAAGTAACATAATCGATAACACAAGAGAATAGTGTGTGTGTTAAAAATTTAAGCGTATCAACTGAAAAAAAAAATAGAGCTCTCTATGTAAGTCCTAAGCAGCCAGAGGAAGGAAAAATGAGACAAAGAAAACCCCACCAATTTGGTAAAAGATTGTATACATGGGGGGAGGGGTAGAGACAAGAATACATGGTAAATAAAAACATAGACTCACATATCAGGAATAATTATGAATATTAATCACCATTACCCATGTGAATGAAGGAGGATTAAGATGGAAAATGTAAGATAAATAGTTCATATCATTAGAATTTTCAGTCTATCGAGATGTTTGGGATTATAATAGGAGAATTCTGAAACCTTTAGGGAACAGATGATTTTTATGTAATCAAACTGCTCGACAGCAGCAGAGAAGACAGAATGTTTTCCAAGATATTTTATGAGGTCTCCTAATGCTGATATTAAAACAAAGCATGGATAGCACCAGTGGAGAAGACTGTAATTCCATTTTATAACTTAATGGATATTAATAAATAAGTAATTTTATGAATTATTTTCATACATAATTCAATTTAATGTTTAATTCGTGTTCATACATAAACATAGGAGCAAAAATTGGGACGAGGGAGACAAAGCATGGCTGCTGCGGTGGGGAACGGTTGGGGCAGCTCTGTCGTCGGCCGATGTGCCTCAGACAGGACACTGCTGGCCATTGCCTGCTGAGGTGAGGGCACTTGGGCCCAGCAGGTGTTTCTGCAGAGGCCTGCTCTGTGGGAGCAGGTGGGAGCTGAGACAGGAAGGGAAAACCCTGGCAGGTAACCCGGAGGCTGGTGTTGATAAACCAGGTGTTCCCAGAAAGGGATGGGCCCAAAGCTGGGGTGTCATGGACAGAGAAGATGGAGCACAGACCAGGCCTGGAAAACATCAGGCACAACCATTATCCGGGTCCTTGCAGGGCTGGGGTGAAAGCATCCAGATCCAGCTGACTTCCTTTTCCCCATCAACAGGACCTAGAGTCTGACCTGGGCCCTTTCCAGCAGCCACCGTGTGACTTCCAGACTGAAGTGTGGGCTCCAGGACTGGGGCTGTGGTTGAAGATTGGGCAGACAGAGCAAGGGACCCAGGCTAGGTGGGGAGAGCCTGTCTATTGTCCCTCTTCTGGTCCCCAGCTGGTCCTCAGCCACAGATGTCTAGCAAAGAGGCCCCTGGGATCTTTACGGTCTAACTGTCCCCACAGGCATATGGCCATACTCCTTAAATGCATCTTATTACCATCTTATTACTATGATTATTATCAGACCATCAACCCCAGGCTCTGCCCTCTGATTTCTCTGGGCAGGGCATGTGGGGAGGGGCGGGGGGCTTCCTGTGGAAACAGGCTATTTCCCGGTTCCCAGTACCACGTGAGAGGGGCAGAGACCCTGCCGGCAGTCCACATGCCGGGAAGTAGTCTGCTGCCCAGCCCCCGGGCACGGACCACGGTCTGCAATCTGCAGTGTGGTGCAGCCAGGCCAGGGCCTCACTGGGGCCAGAAGCCCTCAATTCCCTTCCCTGCCTTCCCTTTCACGTGGGTGGGACTCACAGTTCACAAACTCCCAGGTCCAAAAAATACAGCTTGTCTTTACTGTTTTAGAATTAAAATTAATACTGACTTTATACCCTCACCACATCAGATTGGCAACTGGGAACCACAACTTCCCCCTTTCTTGGGTTCCCGAGTGGCTTGTGCTGGGAAAGCATTAGCAAGTCCCTTCCTTCTCTTCCGGCCTTGGGTCTCATTGATTGATGCCAAGACTCTCGTTAGTCCAGTCTTCATGGTGCTGAGGCTCTGGGGCCTGAGAATCCTGGTGGGGCCAGGGGTCTCATGTCCAGGGTCCAGCCTCTCAGTACAGACACCGTCCCCTTCTCCCTGCGGGTGCAGGCAGGGAGCTCAGTGCTGCTCAAGCAAGGCAGTCTTAGGGAGTCCCAGGGAGGTCTCCCTTTCTCCTCCCCCTGCAGGTCAGCTCCCTCCTAGCTTCAACCCTGCTTGGTGGGGAGAGATCCTGCCCAAGAGAAGACTTCTTTCCAGGGAGGAGAACGGCAAAAACCTTGTCATGGTCTCCTTGCCAAGTTGGGCCCCACTCCACCTCTGCCAGGCGGGGCTAGAACTGCCGAGGGGACCGTTCTGAGGAGGGAGAGTAGCTCTTTCTTCTTCAGAGGAAACTTAGAGAAGGTAGCCCTCAGCATGGGGAGAACAGGCCTGGGAGGCTGCAGCCGGGTGGCGACTGGCAACCCACTGCGGCCATAAACCATAAACCTGCTGGGAGGGACCACCTGCACAGGGCCAGGAACCAGGCCAGGGAGACACTAGCTGGAGAAGGGAGGTGGGAGGAAGAGAGTCGAGGAAGGAGAGATCGGGGGTGAGGAGAGGGGCAGAGGAAGGACATTTGGGAGGGAGAGAGGAAAGGAATGGGCAAGGCGGGAGGGGAAACCAGAGGCAGGAGCCAGGGGGATGTCTCCCCAGGGAAAGTGTCCCTGGCAAGCCCCTCCCTGCTCCGCCCCCACTTCCCGTAGCAGTTTATGTTCATTTCATCCCTCATCTGCTCACAGCAGTAGCTGACTCAGAACCCCTGGCTTCTCCCTGGCCCCCCATTCTCCAATCTCAGCAGCCAGGTTGATGACTATTATCTTTTAATTTATTAAGAAGAGCTACAAAATATACAATGTGGATAAAATAATATAATGAGCTCCCTTTCCCCCCCCCATCACTTAGTTCGTTCCCTGTGTCCCACTCCAACCTCGATCATTTGGAAGTGATTTTTATCTGTAAATATTTCACTACGTATCTCCGAAGGATAAGGAGTCAAAGAAAAAAAATGACCACCGTAGCATTATCACGCCCCATTCCTTAATAGCGTTAAATATTCAGGTTTTAAAATTTTTTCATTCTTTGCCTTATAAATGCTTAAAAAAAAAAAACCCAGTTGTTTGTTTAAATCAGCTTCACACACTGGAAGTTAACACAGAGGTGTTCTCCATGTCTCCTCAACCTGCAAACTCTCTTTTGAAGAAACTGGGTTGGTCCTGTGTGTTAGCTTCCCATGATCCAAGTTTCCTGATTGTATCTCTCTGGTGTTATTTAACCTCTCTCTCCAAGACTGATTATTTTAAAACATAAGTGAGATCCTGTCACTCCTCAGTTCAAATCCCTGCGGACCCTGAGTGAGTGGCCCAATGGATCCTTTCCCTCTCGTCTTCTGTCACACTGGCCTCCCTTCCTTTCCAAGAACTCATTGCTGGCCGACTCTTGCTTTCAGGTCTTTGGACTGGCTGTTCCCTCTGCTGGCAATGCTCTTCCCCAGGTATCGGTACTGAATACTGCAAACTGCTCCCCCCACTCCAACTCTTGGGCCCCTCACCCGGTCTACACTTTCCCCCATGCACTTACCACCTTCTCAGCTGCCATGCCCTTTAATTATTTGTGAATCTACTTTATTACATTTTGTTGTCTCTCTCTCCTGCTGGAACAGAAGCTCCATGAGGGCAGGGATTTTCAGGAGCTTTGTTCCCAACGTATCTTAAGTCCCTGAAATGGTGCCTGGCAAACAGTATATTTTCTATTCATATTTGCAGAATGAATGAATGAATGAATGATTCTTCCCAAAACCCATAGCAGTTGCTGCCCTCTGTGTTCCAGTTTCCTTTTTTTTTTTTTAAAGTTTATTTATTGTTTTTGAGAGACAGAGAGAGCAAGCAGGGGAGGGGCAGAGAGAGAGAGAGAGAGAGAGAGAGAAAGAGAGAGAGAGAGGGGGAGGCAGAGAATCCCAAGCAGGGTCTGTGCACTGTCAGTGTGGGACCGATGCGGGGCTTGAACCCATGAGCTGTGAAATCACGACCTGAGCCGAAACCAAGAGTCTGACGCTTAACTGACTGAGCCACCCAGGTGCCTCTGTGTCCCAGGTTTCTAATGTGGCCCTCTTACGGCTCTGAGGGAAGCCTCTCTTCCCCCTCCTTAGCCTGGCCTTGGAGTCTGGTCCCATCCCACCCAAACTTTCCAGAACACCATTCTTTTCATGCCTCCATGCCTTTGCCTGGGCTGTTCCTTCTGCCAGGAATGGTTTCCTCCACACATTGCTCAGGGGTGACTTTGTCCTGCTTTTGGACTTGAATTGATGTCAGTCGCCCCCTCTGGGAAGATTTCTGGGGCCTCTGCTTGGGATGATAGGCCCAGGGTGGGTGTCAGTGAAAGTTGGTAAGTAAGAGAAATGGAGCTCCTCTAGGCCTTTCCTGCTTAGACCTGTTCCTGACTCTAGGCCAGATCTGACCCTTGACTACAGGCTGATCCCTAACCACGAACCTGGGCCTCCACCCAGAATTAACCATGACTGCAGACTGATCCCTGACCCCAGTCTGACCTCTCACCTTATCATGGGTCTTGACCCAAACTAACCTTTGATACTGATCATGGGCCCCAGCCCAGAGTGACCCATGACCCCAGGATGATGTCTAACTCTAATTACAGGCCTCAGCTCAACCTAATTTCTGACCCCAGGCTGACCCTTGGCTTTGATTCCAGCCGCAATCCACACTGCTTGCCATGGGGAGTGGGAGTGTGTGGCTGGCTATTGGGAGGCAGACTGTTAGTTTCTGAGTCCACAGGCCCTAGATGAGGGCCCGGGCCTCAAAGCTGGGAGCCTCTACGCCCCTGGGGGCAGTTCTCACATCTGCTTTTCCTCTACCCATCCCTCCTCTCTGTCTCCCAACCCAGGGGGAGCTGCCAAGCATCAGGGAAGGGGAAGAACTGGCCGGACCAGCCCACGCCTCTATTTGCACAGGTCTAGGTAAAAATAGCCTCAGCCACGCAGTCCTCTCTCACTTCCTCCTTATCCTGGATCCAGCCCAGGCCCAAGTCACTTGCCAGTTGTGTCTGCCCCTAGGTCTCTTCTTCTCTGAGATGGGTCAGGAGCCCAGATAGCTTCAGTAACTCTGTTGCAGCCCAAGTAAACACCCACTGCCGCCTCTGGGAAGTCACCCTGGTTTGACTGTTAGCTCTCTTGCTTCGTAGTGCCTCCAGATATGTGATTATTTGTCTCCCCTTGGGGTAGATGCAATCTGTCTATCCTCTGCCTTGAAAGGAGAGGATCTGGTTGGGGAGAGGAAGCAAGGAGGAGGCCCAGCCCCTGGGAGCTCCCAGGGTAGTTGGGGAGACCAGGATCCTCTGTAGGGATGAGTTAGAGTGTAAGTGGGGGTTGCAGGCTGGGCTTAGGCTCTTAGGGTGCTGCAGACCAGAAGGAGGGGCTCAGTGGGGACCATACACTGAAGGGTATGGAGGACCAGGGAGGGATGGTCTTGGACTGGTGATGGACGAGTGTGTGTGAGTGTGTGTGTGTGTGTGTGTGTGACCCACAGTGGGGGAACAGGAAGGAGCCAGAGAGCGGAGGCCTTGCTGGCTAGAGCCAAGACCCCATTTGAGGATAACTGGGCACCATCTGAGGACCATTAAAGGGCGTTCTGCCCCAGGAAGGTACAGAACTGTGTGCATTAAAGAAATGTCCCACCCCTGGTCCAGGGGAAGTGCCAACTCACTTAATCTGGGGCCAGAATTGGGTTGGGGTCTTGGTCTCCCCTCCACATGGATGGGCTGGCTGTGTTTCACTGTGGCCAAGATGTTCTAGCCTGGCACAGGCTGGCCACTCAGCTATTGGAGTTGTTTCCTCAGTCCTCCTGTCAGTGTGAAACAACATCCACGTAGAACATGGCCATCATCACCCAGTGGCTTGCTGGTAACAGCAAGTGGCTTGATTGCTGGGGTGGAAACCACACCTCCCCTGCTCTTGGCCTATGTGGTGCAGCAGTTGGGTGGGGCTCAACCTCCATTCTGGCTCCAGTGGTGGGTACCTGTCCCAGACTTGGCAATGAGAGCCAAGATGACAGTCACATGGCCCAGGCTGAACCAATGAACATCAGCCCTGACGCCTCTGCCAGAACTTTGGGAAAGAAGGGAGCTTTTTTGCTATCACGCCAGGAAAATATAAGCCTGCCGCTGTTGTAGCCTTATTTACCTTGCTTGAGTTTTGAGCCAGTACATACAAAATCAGATCCAAGAGATGGTGAGGGATAGATTTCTTATGGCATTGTTTGAGTCCCTGGATCCAGCTGTACCTAAAGCCTGTCTCGCCATGGACTTTTCAGTTTTTAAGCTATAACCCTTCTTTACTTAAGCCACGGTATGCTGGCTTTCCGTCACACGAATCAGCAAGAATTCTGGTAGTGCAGCCTCGTCTTCCCCAGTGCCCATGTTGCTCAGGGAGAGCACAGTGCAAAAGCCTGCCTTGGGGAGGAGTGAGAAAGTGCCTGTGGCTTGTTTTAGCTCTGACAGAGAGACGCATTGCCTTTGAATCTTCATATTGGCCTCTGCTCCTGATCTGTGCAGCCTCTCCCGCATCTGGTACGTTTTCTTCTTTGACAGGGAGATGCTGTGCTGCGTCCGCGAGTAGGGTCAGCAGTCCCCAGTGCCTCTCCCTCAGTCCTGCCAGGACTTGTCGCTCTTTCACAGGGAGAGTGGGGAGCTGGCTTTCTGCGTCTCCTCCAGCCCAAGCCCACCTGCTCGTCACGTGGAGGAAATGCTGAGAGTCTCCATGTGGAAGGACGGCAGTTTCTACATCGATGATAGTGCAGGTCTCCATTTATTTATTTGGGGGGAATCATTTCCATATGAATGCTGGGGAGAGGGAAGTACATGTGAGGAGGAAGTTTTAGATGCTATATTAGTTAGGATATAGCTTCAGCTGCATGTGGTAGAGACCAGCGGCTTAAATAAGAGAGAAGTTTCTTTCTTCGGTACATAGAAGCCAGAGCTGGTCTGGGGGTCCTCACTGAGATGTGAAGGGCCCGGGATCCTTCCATTCTGCTGCCCTGCTATCCCTTAGCTCTTCCCCGATCAGTCATGGCACTCGTTTGCGAGGCTACTGTAACACAGGACCACAAATTAGATAGTTTTAATAACAAAAACTTATCATCTCACTGATCTGGGAGCATGAAGCATGAGGTCGAGGTGTCATGGGGGTCAGTGTCTTCTGAGGCTGAAAGAGGGAATCTGTTCCATGTCTTCTGGTGGTAGCTGGCAACCTTTGGCAATGCTTGGCTTGTAGAAGCATCAGCCCAGTCCCTGCCTTTGTCTTCACATGGTGCTCTCCCTGTGTGCCTGTGTGTCTCCAAATTGCCTCTTTTATAAGCATGCCAATCACGTTGGCTTAGGGCCTGCCCCAGTGACCTCATTTTAACTTGATTACCGCTGTAAGGACCCTATCTCCAAATACCATGAGATTCTGAGGTATTGGGGGTGGGTAGGACTTTAACATACGAATTTTGGGGGGTGCGATTCAACCCATAACAGTTAGCTAATGTTTTGTCACAAATTACCCCTCGACTGGCTGGCTTAAGTCAATCATGTATCGTCTCTCGTGGTTTCTGCGGGTCAGGAATTTAGGAGCGACTTGGCTGGACAGCTCTGGCGTGAGATGAGTCATGGGGTGGCAGCCAGATGTCAGCCAAGGGCCACAGTCACCTCTCCCGCAGACCTGTCCACAGGGCTGCTTGAGGGTCCTACGGCACAGAGTCTCACGTCCCCCAGGGTGAGGGGTCCAAGATACCAATGAAGCTACAATGTCTCTTCTAACGAGTCTTGGAAGTCACCCCCTGTGTCCCTTTTGCCATACTCTATTGGTCACACGGGCTGCTCCTGATTTAGTGTGGAAGGGGACTACGCGATGGTGTGCGAAAATCCTCGCCCACATGGCCCACGGTGGCTCACCACCACTTCTGCTTTCCAGTTAGTGGGAGGGAGAGGGCGCACCTTCCTAGTGACAGAGTGGCCTGGAGGTAGCACAGGGTATGTCTGCTGGCTTTCTGTGGGATTGTCATTCGCCGAAACTCAGTCATGGTCACATGCAGCTATAGCGCAAAGCTGGGGATTGTGGCCTTGATCGGGGGCAAGCTCGTGCCCAGGTTCAAAATTCTGTTACCGCATGTCTCAGTTTGGGTCTCCTTAAAAGCAGAACCGGGCCCGGCGGATAGAAAAAGGCAGTCTTTACCCACCCCCACCCCCCTCCCCCCGTGAGTAGGGAAAACCCCAGTTCCCCACTCTTTGTGGGACCCCTTCACAAC
>NC_064810.1:145794601-145927122 GCF_023721935.1 Panthera uncia
CTTTCTGGTGACCAGCCCCCACCCAGGAAACATGCAGAAGCCCACCACAGATGCCTCACTAGAACCAAAGTCACTCCTACCACCCAGAAAACCCCAAGGCATGTACTACTGTGTCAGGAACTGGGGTCAAAGACCAAAGACTAGAATAAAAGATGCCTCCAGTGCTCCTATCACTTAGAAATTACAAGGGTTTTAGGGACTCTGTGCCAGGAACCAGGGATGAAGACCAAATACACATTTCTTATTATAAATCACAACATCGCAGGCTGAAATGTGGGTGCAGATAGTTTATTTGGCAGGTGATCTTATGTGGCTAGAGGAAGAGGGCAAGGGGTGTGCTATTGAGGCATCTGCTTTAGGAGATAGGGGCTCAGCTCAACAAGGACCCCCCAGAGTGGTCCATGCTGGGGGGTGGGAAGCTGGGGCATTTCTTCGTGGGCCCTACCTGGGAAATAAACTTCCCCACACTTCCTGGCTGTACCCACCCCAATCCCCATGACTTCAGAGACAGCCCTGAGCCAGGTAAAAGGAGACATCTCTGTGCTTTTGAAGGGAGATGCTGAGACCCTGCACAGAACTGTCCATCACAGCTGCGGCTGTGATCAGAGGAAGGACCCCCAAAGCATCTGTTCCACTATAGAAGAAGCAGAGAACAGGTTGGGGGACCACACCGGTATCTCTGACCTAGATAGCTTGCCGATTTTGCCTGCCCCCTACCCACAGTGCCTGAGCACAGGGATCTGGGCTGTGAAGTTTGAAGGCCTGCTTTCAGCCCCTGACTCCTTAGGCCTGGTGCTGTGGGCTCACTCTAGTACCTGTTTGGGGCTTACTTCTTGGCCCTCCCTGTGTCACTAGCCATGAGTGACAGCCAAATGGGCCATCTCTGGGAAACCCCTGGGCTTGGTCATTCCCAGACCCCCAACTGGGAAACTGAGGGCTGCCGTGTGGGCTGCTGGCCATCACCCCAAACCCCAATCCAGGGTACCACAGACTGTTACCCTTCAGGCTCGCACTTTCCTCTCCGTTCAGCTGGAAATCCTCTTCTGCCAAGCTCCCTGCTGGGCATGATGGAAACATTCAGGAATAGAAGTCATAACATAATACAAGTTAAAAATAAGTAGAAGGAAGAGATGGAATAAAGCCCTCTGCTAGTCTGGATGCCCAGCCAACTGTCCCAGAATATTAGTTTCTAGCACTTCCTGGTCCCCGTCCATAAGGGTTGAAAGAGGACCCCTCCTGACTAGAGGTCACCCCTTCCCTCTCCCCTGGGAGTCACTCCATGGCAGTGCTTGGGTCTTTTCATTGCCATGGACTTTCTGATGAAGCCTGTGGACTCTGGTTAGGAAGATGTGTTTTTTTTGTTTTTGTTTTGTTTTTAATTTGTTTTTAATGTTCTTATTTATTTTTGGGAGACAGAGAGAGACAGAGCACAAGTTGGCAGGGGGTGGGGGTGGGGAGCAGAGAGAGAGGGAAACGCAGAATCTGAAGCAGGCTCCAGGCTCTGAGATGCCAGCACAGAGCCACATGCGGGGCTTGAACTCACAACCCTCGAGATCATGACCTGAGCCAAAATCAGACACTTAACCAACTGAGCCACCAGATCCCCCGGATGATGTTTTTAAAGCATTAACTATTTTTAATAGTTACCACCCAGGCGCCTGGGTGGCTCAGTTGGTTGAGCGTCCGACTTCAGCTCAGGTCATGATCTCGCGGTCCGTGAGTTTGAGCCCCGCGTCGGGCTCTGTGCTGACAGCTCAGAGCCTGGAGCCTGTTTCAGATTCTGTGTCTCCCTCTTTCTCTCTGACCCTCCCCCCATTCATGCTCTGTCTCTCTCTGTCTCAAAAATAAATAAAACATTAAAAAAAATTAAAAAAAAATAAAACGTAAAGGATTGCAAAGGAAATCAATTGAAATGTAGTTATCAAAAGAGTGAAACACATTTATGTCATAGTGATATATTTCTTTTCTTAATGTTTATTTATTGAGAAAGAGTTTGAGAGAGAGAGAGAGAGAGAGAGAGAGAGAGAGAGAAAGAGAGAATGGAGGAGGGGCAGAGAGAGAATACCAAGCAAGAGAATCCCTGATGTGGGGATCGATGCCATGACTGTGGGATCACGACCTGAGCTAAACTAAAGAGTTGGGAACTCAACCGACCGAGCCACCCAGGTGCCCCTGCTACAGTGACTTTAGAGCAAGGTTGAGAGAAGGTGACATTTTGAGGCCTCTCCACCAGTAGGGATGTGAGATGAAAATATCTGGGATTTCTGCTGCTGACAAAGTCAAAGCTCCTGCTTTGACCACTGTGTTTTGTTGCCTACATTCGTAGTGGAAGAAAATGCTAAACTTCAGTTAAAAGTTAGTGAGAATATGGGGCACCCGGATGGCTCAGTCGGTTAAGCTTCCCACTTCAGCTCAGGTCGTGATCTCGTGGTCTGTGAGTTCAAGTCCCACACTGGGCTCTGTGCTGACAGCTCAGAGCCTGGAGCCTGCTTCAGATTCTGTGTCTCCCTCTCTCTCTGCCCCTCCCCTGCTCACACTTTGTCTCTCTCTGTCCCTTAAAAATGAATAAACATTAAAAAAAAGTTAGTGGGAATAAAGTTGTCATTTTCTCCCACCCAAATATACGGACCCTCTGATTTCTATTTATGTATTCCTTGGGGGTCAATGGACCCAGGGACAAGATGCCCTATTCTGTAGGGAGTCTCACCTGAGATGGGTTGCTTTCTCAGACCTCAGGGACCCTGTTGGAGATTATCTTCCTGCTCAGATTGGTTGCTGTTGAGCCACTGAGGTCAGGGGAAATGCCAGACCCTGGGGACAGGATGGAAACTCTAGCCTCAAGACATCATGACCCTCATGGCTTCTGGGCACGGGCAAAGCTGAGGAGTCAGCCCCAGCCACAGGCAGGGAGTTGGTCAAGGAGGAAAGGACCATGAAGATAGTACTATCATGCAAGGGGAATGCCGTCAGGGTCACGAGAGTGCTGGAGAACCTTAAGTAAAGGAGAGAGCATTTTTGACGGGATTCAGGGAGATGTCCCTGGGATGCTGGCTTGTGAAAGCCAAGTGGTGGTGGAGGATATTCCCCCAGCAGGAGATACAACAAGTTTCTGTGAAGCTGCTGCTGGAGAGTCAGGGAAGGTAGGACAGTAAGAGGGGAGGCACTGCCAGGCACAGGCACAGAGATGAGCAGACAGGCAGGCTGGGCCCCAGCTCCACCAAGCTGAGCCCTCAGGCATTTCCTCCAGTGGATGCCACTGGGAGAGCCGGTCCAGCCACCAGGGCACATATTGGCTTCGGGACAGCTAGACCCAGAAGCGCCAGCTGCCAGGCCCTCCAGCTGGAAGCCACTGCCCTCATTAGCTAGTGTGGGATCAGCTGCTTTGAGGTTGAGTGGTCCAGATGTCTCAGAGGTTTGTAAATCACCAGATTAAAAAACGAATTGCAGCCTTTGCACTAAGCCTGGCTCATTCCCGTCCCTGTCCAATGTTGTTTCATTTCTGGTGGATGCTGTGGAATCTGCAGGGACAGCTCAAGGGGATCCAGGCCAAGCCTGAATCCCAGGGGTGGGGGTGGGGTCTGTGCCCTGGTGACACTGGTTATGCCAGCACGCCCCCCCCCCCCCCCAAGTGCACCCTTGCATGCACTTCCCAGGAGCCCTTGGAGGAGGAGGGAAAGGCATGCCCAGAGACTGGCTAGGGGCTGTGGACAGGAGGCCCAGCCCATCAGCCTCAGCCCCCGAGAGGAGGCGAAACAGGCTATAGGACTACAGAGCAGAAAAGGGGAGGTGACAGGCTCAGGGTCCAACTGGATCACTTCAATCCAGTCCTGAGCCTAGAGATGTTTGCTGGCCTAGGTGGCTTAAAAAAATTTTTTTTTTTAATGTGTGTTTATTTTTGAGAGAAAGAGACAGAGCCTGAGCTGGGGAGGGGCAGATATAGAATCTGAAGCAGGCTCCAGGCCCTGAGCCCAACACGGGGCTCAAACTCAGGAACTGCGAGATCATGCCCTGAGCCGAAGTTGGCCGCGTAACTGACTGAGCCACCTAGGCACCCCTAGCCTGGGTGGCTTTTTGTCAGCACCTTCACTCCGTCTCTTGTCTGCTCTCCAGCCCATCCGCAGGTGCCTGGCTCTGGATGTTCCCTCTGACGCCTCCATCCTCCACAAACTGCCCCAGCCTCCAAGTCTTCCCACGGCCTGCCTCCCCACCCTCCCTGCTGCCCTGACAGAGAAGGCTTTCCAACACATGAAGCAGATTTTGCCACTCCCCTGTCTCCCCAGTCAAGGGCTCCTACTGCCCAAAGAACACAGTTCCTCAGGCTGACATCCGGCTCCCTCACTCTTGAAGTCATGTGGCAAAATGCTTTAAAATGGAGGGTGGGCATGCTCTGGTTTCTCTTCAGATCGCATAAATCTTTTGCCTTTTAAAACGGAGGGTGGGTGGGGGCGACTGGGTGGCAGTCGGTTAAGCGTCCGACTTCGGCTCAGGTCACGATCTCGCGGTCCGTGAGTTCGAGCCCCGCGTCGGGCTCCGTGCTGACAGCTCAGAGTCTGGAGCCTGCTTCAGATTCTGTGTCTCCCTCTCTCTCTGACCCTCCCCCATTCATGCTCTGTCTCTCTCTGTCTCAAAAATATATAAACATTAAGAAAAAAAATTAAAAAATAAATAAAATGGAGGGTGGGTATTGGGGCGAAGCAAGGTAGTAAGGCTTCTTGGCTTGAGTTCCAGCTCTACTACTGATCAGGGGTGCGACTTTGGGCAAAGTGCTTAACTTCTCTGTACCTCAGTTTCCTCATCTGTAAAATGGGGACAGTTATAGTCCCTACCTCCTGGAGTGTGTGAGGCTTAAAGGACTTAGCACACGTAAAGCACTTAGCATAGTGCTTGGCACATAGTATGTGCTCAGTAACAGGTTGCCGTTATCACCTGCTTCACGCTTCCCTCCCTCCACTCCCCTGCTGCTCAATATTTTGTCACGTGCTAGCCGCCCTCAACTATCCCAGTGACCAGAAGTTCTGTCAAGACCTCCCAGCGCAGCCCTCTGTTCCTCGTCTGTTGTTGTGTGACAAATGACCACACGCTTAGCAGCTGAAAACAACGAACATTTATTACCTCATACTTTCCTGTGGCTTGGGGGTCTACGGCATGGTTCTGCTGGGTCCACGACCTCGCTACCTCAGAGTCTCATGAAGCTGCCACTAAGCTGTCAGCCAAGGCGATGGTCTTATCTGACGCTTAACCAGGGAAGGATTTACTTCTGAGTTCGCATAGCTGTTGACAGAGTTAAGGGTCTTGTAGCTTGGGACACCGGGCCTCATTTTCCTGCTTGCTGCTGGGGGCCCTGGCGGGCTGCTCAGTTCCTAGAGGCTGTCTGGGCTCCTTGCCGTGTGGCGTTCCCCAACATGGCCGCTTGCTCCCTCAAAGCCAGGGAGAGAGACACTGCCAAGACGGGCACCACAATCTTACATCACACACTCGCACACCTTCCCTCATCTCTCCTGTATGCTGTCAGTTAGATGCAAGTCACAGGTCCCACCCACACTCAGGGGAGGGGATCACACAAAGTGTCAACCCCAGGAGGCAAGGATCTCGTGGCCCACTTGTCTGCCACAGGCTCTAACTCTCTATCTCCGCTCATGCCGCTTCTTCTGTCTGGAAGGCTCTCTGCATTTCAAGGTCCAGCTTGCTCCCTCCCTCCCAATGTTTCCTGAGCACCTACTCCATGCCAGCATCTGGGCTGGATTCTGGGGGTACCAAAATGACTAAGACGGTCCAGCCCATTGAGTTTTTCCCTGCCTAGAATTCTCAGTTCGTATGTTTAACCTGACACTTGTTCTGTGGCCATGTGTAATGTTGTCGTTGCACATGATTTGTGTAACTACTTCTGTCCTGATGGGCTCAGATTTCTTTTGGGGTCCTGGCCTCTACAAGGTCAGGGCTGAGTCTGGGTCAGGGTTGGGGCTTGGTCTCAGGCCAGGCTTGAGAACAGAGCTCTGAGAACATATTAGAAAGGGGCTGGGTTTTGTTTTGTTTTGTTTTGTTTTGTTTGCTTGTTTATGTTTAGGCCTAGCAATGAAAATTGATCAGTTCATTTTCAGAAACCAGCACCAATCTTTTCAGAAACAATGCATCCAAAGCTATTGAGATTGTGTTCCATCTATGAAATATAGTGGCTGCTAAATGTACTGGGGGCTGGAGGTAACCACTGACAGCTGGGGTTTTTCATACTCAGCAGAGCCTCTCTACTTATCTAGGGGAACTGCAAGTTATTCAGGGACTGTTCAGTCCCTTTCCCCCTTCTGACTCTCAGAAACAGGTGTGCACAATTCCTGTTGGACCAGGCCTTTGTAGGTAAGGGCTGTGTCTGGGCTTGATCCAGGAATTCCCTGTAAGAAGGGGTCAGCTCGCCCAGTTTGCCCTGTGTCATGAGAATAAGTAGAGGGTGACAGAGCAGGGGCCCTGCTGGGGCAGGGAGCATAACTGAACAGATGGTAAGGGGAGTCTGGGCCAGGCCCTGGGCTCTTGTATGCTTGTGCCCATTTTATTGGGGAAGAAACTAAGGCTGGGAAGGGGAGGAGTCCTGGGGAGGGTCACATAATGAACCAGGCTGAACATTCCCATAGTCCCTGCTCTCACTCCTGCTATGTGATATCATGGCCCTAAGGCCCTCTTGTGTACTTTGCCTCTTTGTACCATTCTGGGGAATGAGATGTGGCCGAGAGATCTAGGTGGCCCTAGGACTGAGCAGCACGGTTACCTTCTGGGAATTACAAGGTGTCTACGCTTTGGGGATGGCAGGGTGCTTCAGGCCCCAGGAAGACACCTGGTGGTTTGGAGGAGGATTCAACCATCCCAGACCCCACTCTGTGGAGGCAGGGGGCAGAGCAGGGGTGCTTGGGGAGTCAACAGATGGCAGACCTAGTAGAGCCAAGAGGCAGTCCCTAAATGAACAGCCCAAGAGATTGTCT
This sequence comes from Panthera uncia, assembly GCF_023721935.1. NCBI lineage: Eukaryota > Metazoa > Chordata > Mammalia > Carnivora > Felidae > Panthera > Panthera uncia. Next base: position 145,801,570 of record NC_064810.1, read on the forward strand.
GCCCACCTCCGAGGAAGCCGAAACCCAGAGAGAACTCAGAAGTTCCCCAAGTACACAGAGTGGGCTAGACTAGAATGTGGGGTTCTTTTCCCTCTTCTGGTAGCCTCTCCAGAGGCCCAGGGGCCCAGGAGACACCAAGAAGCCCCTGACTCCCACAAGAATGTTCTCCCTGCTGGCTGCTGAAGTTCTTGGGAATCGAATGTTCTGGTTGATGGAGAGCTATCGCTTAAACTATAGGTGAACTCAGAGTCCCACAAAACCTCGCTGCCCTGGAGGATGGCTAAGCCTTTTCTGTGGAGGTGGCCGGGCCCCTCAGCACCTGGAACACCATCACCTTCTGCCCTGGGGAGGTGTGGCCATGTGGCCGGTATGTTGGAGAGGAACCAGCCCCTGTCCTCTCAGGGCTATGGGCTGAGGCCTGGAGTACCCTTACTGAGCAAAGGGCACACATTCTGCCCCCAAGGGTGATGTGCTGATGAGCCCCACCCATTCGCACCCACACAAAGCCTGAAGTTGTATAACTGCTTTTCCTTGGAACCAGAGGGAACTGGCTGGAAGGAGCAGGAGTGACTTAGGTGTGTCACAGGATGAGTTGTTTTCTTGCCGCCAAAGGCCCAATTGGAAGGGAGGAGAGGCAAACCCACCCTCCTAGGAACCTCCTTCCAAGGTCTGGGTGCTCCTTAGTGCCAGGGAGGAGTCAACAGCCTCTTTGTATTCCAGAGTGGGAGGCTGCCTAGGGTGTTGGGCTGCCTTTCAGACACCTCTGAGCACTCTCAGAGGAAACTGGATGAAACTGGATTGTCCAAGAACAGGGAGGGTGGAGACTTTGCTTTGAGAGTCAGGACAGGGAAGTGTTGACTTCCTGGCATCTGAAGCAGTGGGTTGGCCTCAGGGTGGGGCAAGGCCAGTTGGCATCTGTGAAGACCAGAAGTGAACCCCCCTCAGGCTTAAACTTTTACTCCATCCTTGGGAGCTGGAGGTCCCAAGGATCTGGTGATCCGCAGGGGCAGGGGCCTTGGCAGTCAGCTGCCCTGGGTGATGTGGCACCCAGCCAGGTCCCCTTCATCAGACCCTCCATCGCAGCCTCTGTAAATGTGGTTCTGATGGCTCACAGCCTTCTCTGGAGAATGCCTTACACCAGTGGGAACTACTTTGCTTAGGGAGTTACACATCTCCCACTGCCCCCCAGAGGCTGTTTAGGGCCAAAGACCAACCAGTACAGGGGTTAAAAAAATAGTCTGCTTCCTTGCCTTCAGGGGGGCCGAGTCTGGTGCATTTCTTGCACCAGTGCTCCTGTGGGGTCAGGCAGAGCTTGGGCCTGTCCAAACCATCCATACTCAGCTCCTCCTCTGCCCCATCCTGCTTCACCTGTTCCTCTTCTCCTGAGACCCTCTCTCGATAAACGATGTCTCAGGCTCTGCTTCTGGGGACTCTGGCCTGACCAGTATAAAACTTCTTACCCATCCTATGAGTGGATTTGAGTCAGAAAACTAGTGAGTGTGAATTAAAAACAAAAACAAAACCAAAAAAGAACTCTGGAATTACCATGGTGATCCAGCTTGTCATGGAGCGATTCATGGCTTTATCAGACTGTGGAAGGGACTTCCCAGCCCTGGAGTAGTCTGGTTGATCATGGAGATGGTGGGTTTTCTTGGGGTAGGAGAGTTGAGATCCTAAAAAGGAGAGTTTCTGGTGTTTGAGAGCACTTCACCCCGGGCATAGAGTGGTGCACTGCAGTCTGGAGGGGCTAGGGAAGCACAGACAATACCCCATAACTCCCCCTGGAGGTGTGGTCTGGTGCTGTGTGGACTGCCGTCCTGTTGGTCACAGTGACCCTCCTCTGGAGTGAGCAGCCCGTTGAAAGCTTGAGCAGTGGAATCCGAGCCAAGATTCCTGCCTCTCACCCCAAAGCAGGGACTCTCCTGAAGTTAGAAAGGTAGGCTGACCCCTGGCTCTCTGGTTATCTTGGCAATGCCATTGGTTCCGCTTCTGTCCCTTCTGGACATCATGGTCCTCACTTGTGAAATGAGGGCATTTAAGGGAAGGAGGGATATGACGGTGGAGGAAGAGAGACTTACAGTGATGGATGGATCTGTTCAGAAGAACCCAAGTCCCTTGAGCTATTTGTTGACTTGGGACTTTGACCTATTGACAGTGTGGGATGGTGGGCATGCCCTTGATAGTCATTGGGGCATATCTGGCTTGGGGCTCACGGCTCTGATGTCCAGTGCATGGAGGAAGGGAAGATGCATGGAGGGTGACGAGAGGCTGTGCTGAAGGCTAGTCTGGAACCACCTCTACTATCTCTGGCTGAATTCTCTGAATGTCTGTTTGAATTCAACTTCTCAAGGACAATCTTACGTTGAATCATCAGGCCTGTGGGCTAATGTGTCCAAACTGGGACCCTTAAAAACATTTTTATTGTGATAAAATACATATAACGTAGATTTTATCATCTTAAGCATTTTTGAATGTACATTTCAGTGATTTTAAACACATTCATGATGGGCCACCTGGGTGGCTCAGTCGGTTAAGTGTCTGACTTCGGCTTAGTCAGTTAAGTGTCTGAACCTCGTGATCTCAAGGTTCGTGAATTCAGGCCTCACATTGGGCTCTATGCTGACAGTGCAGAGCCTGCTTGGGATTCTCTCCCTCTCCCTCTATCTCTGCCCCTTCCTTACTTGCATGTTGTCTCTCTCTCAAAATAAATAAATAAACTTAAAAAAAAAATACATTCATGATGTTGTACAACCATCATCACCCTCCATCCCCAGAACTCTTGTCATCTCATAAAACTGAAATTCTGTACCCATGGAACAGTAATTCCCTCATTACCCCTAATCTCCTCGGCCCCCAGCTGCCACCATTCTACTTTGTTTCTATAGTTCTGACAACTCATATCTCATGTGTCTCACATATGTGGGATCACAGAGTATTTGTCTTTTTGTGATCGACTTATTTCACTTAGCATCATGTCCTCTGGGTTCATCCAGTTGTAGCCGTGCCAGAATTTCCTTCCTTTTTTTAGGTTGGATGATATTCCATTGTATGAAAATACCACATTTTGCTTATCGAGTCATACACTGATGGACACATGGGTTGCTTCCATGTTTTAGCTATTTTAATTTTTTTTTTTTCAACGTTTATTGATTTTTGGGACAGAGAGAGACAGAGCATGAACGGGGGAGGGACAGAGTCTAGAGAGGGAGACACAGAATCGGAAACAGGCTCCAGGCTCTGAGCCATCAGCCCAGAGCCTGACGCGGGGCTCGAACTCACGGACCATGAGATCGTGACCTGGCTGAAGTCGGACGCCCAACCGACTGCGCCACCCAGGCGCCCCAAGTTTTAGCTATTTTAAATAACCCTACTATGAACACAGGTGTACAAATCTCTCTTCCAGGCCCTGATGTCAATTCTTTTGGGTATATACCAGAAGTCAAATTGCTGGATCCTGGGGTAATTCTGTTTAAAAAAAAGTTTTTTTAATGTTTATTTATTTTTGAGAGAGAGAGAGAAAGACAGAGAGAGAGAGAGAAACAGAGACAGCGTGAGAGTGGGGGAGGGGCAGAGAGCGAGGGAAATACAGAATCCGAAGCAGGCTCCAAGCTCTGGCTGTCAGCAGAGTCCGATGTGGGGCTTGAACTCACAGACCCCAAGATCATGACCTGAGCCAAAGTCGGACGCTTAACCAACTGAGCCACCCAGGCACCCCTTTTAATTCTATTTTTAATTTTTTGAGGAACTACCAATACTATTTTCCATGGTAGTTGCCTCATTTTACGTTCCTACCAATGGTGCACAAGGGTTCCAATTTCTCCACATCCTCGCCAACATTTGCTATTTTTTTTTTTTTTGATAGTAGCCATTCTGACTGGTGTGAGGTGGTATCTCCATGTGGTTTCGATTTGCATTTTCCTAATGATCAGTAGTGTTGAGCATTTTTTTAATGCGTTTTTTGGCCATTTACATAACTTTTCTGGAAAAATTTCTATTCAAGTCCTTTGCCCGTTTTTTGTTTTGTTTTTTTTTTTTGAGTTGAGTTGAGTTTTAGGAATTCTCTATGTATTCTGGATCTTAATCCCTTATCACACACATGATTTGTAAATATTTCCTCCCATTTTTGTGGGTTACCTTTTTACTTGCCAACAGTGTCTTTGATGTACCAAATTTTCAAATTTTCATGCAGTTCAGTTTTTCTATTTTTTCTTTTCTTGCCAGTGCCTCGGGTGTCATGTCCAAATCATTGCAAAATTTGTGAAACTGTGAATGAAGCTTTTTCCCTGTGTTTTCTTCTAGGAGTTTTGTAGTTTTAAGCCTTACATTTAAGTAAACTGGGGCACCTTTGAGACTGAAAGGGAATGCTTTTTTTTTTTTTTAATTTTAATTCCAGTATAATTAACATACAGGGTTGTATTAGTTTCTGGTGTACAATATAGTGATTTGAGAATTTTATAGCTCATTGTTATTAATATACTCTTTTAATCCTTTTCACCTTTTTTTTTTTTTTTTTTTTTTACTAGGCAAAGAACTTTATTAATCTTGTTTCAAACTTTATTCCCAGGCTTCTTCAGCTTAATTAGCTGCAAAGAATGAATTGTGTATAAGCAAAAACTGAAAAGAGCTGCAGTGTCCAAGGGGCTTGGGCTTAAAAATATTAGAGATCTTGGGGCGCCTGGGTGGCGCAGTCGGTTAAGCGTCCGACTTCAGCCAGGTCACGATCTCGCGGTCTGTGAGTTCGAGCCCCGCGTCAGGCTCTGGGCTGATGGCTCCGAGCCTGGAGCCTGTTTCCGATTCTGTGTCTCCCTCTCTCTCTGCCCCTCCCCCATTCATGCTCTGTCTCTCTCTGTCCCAAAAATAAATAAAAAACGTTGAAAAAAAAAATTTAAAAATATTAGAGATCTAGATTTTATCAGATCCATGAACAAAATTTTTAAAAAGCAGTCATAATATAAAATAGCAGCTCCCAGTAACTTCTTCAAGTTTTATCTTCTTCAGAAGTTGGCTCAATTCAGTTTACTTCATTCTTGGAAGCTTCATCAAAATTCTCCACAAGATCTGGAACTTCATCATCATCATCCTCTCCAGTAGCAAGTGGTGCCTTTCCATCCACAGATTGTTTGGGCAGAGCTTCAGCCAGCCTTCTTAAACTAGTCAGACTGTCTGCACCAAGTTGGTTTAAGATACTGGGTAACATTTCTGTCAGCTGCTTTGTCTCAGCATGGCCTGTAATGGTGAAAGTGTTCGCAGCCAGGGATGCCTGAACTTTAGGGTTGTTAAAGTGGATCACTGTTCCTTGGTTTGTGAACATATTCACTTCTTCAATACCAGAGATATTGTTTACTCCTAACTTCTTTAAGGAGAACTGAAGTTTTTTATCATCTGCTGTAGCTGTTCTATGAACCACCTTCTTCTTTCGGCGAGCAGTTCCTTTCCCACCAATGCGCACTTGTGCTTGCAGTTTGGCGAGTTTCTCCTGGTTCATGATAGTTTCTTTCATCTTGTTGGAGCGGAAATGGGACCGCACGGGGGACTAGGGTAGGCGCTCAGGGGGTCTCGGGTGCACCAGCTGAGATTAGGCGCACACACGCGGGGACGCAAGATGGCAGCTAGAGCCTCTTCACCTTTTTTACCCATCCTCCCACCACCCTCCCCTCTGGTAATCATCAATGTGTTTAAGAGTCTGTTTGTCTCTTCTTTCCTTTGTTCAATTGTTTTGTTTTGTGAATTCCATATATGAATAAAATCATATGGTATTTGTCTTCCTCTGACTGACTTAGTTCACTTAGCATGATACACTCTAGGTCCATCCATGTTGTTGCAAATGGCAAGATTTCATTTTTTTTTTATGGCATGATATTCCACTGTGTATATACCATACCTTCTTTATCAAAACGGGAGGCTTTAAATAATGATGTATTTAAAAATTATTTTTTTTAACTTATTTTTTAATTTACATCCAAGTTAGCATATAGTGCAGCAATGATTTCAGGAGTAGATTCCTTAACACCCCTTACCCATTTAGCCCCCCCTCCCCCCACAACCCCTCCAGTAACCCTCTGTTCTCCATATTTAAGAGTCTTTTATGTTTTGTGCCCCTCCCTGTTTTTATATTATTTTTGCTTCCCTTCCCTTATGTTCATCTATTTTATATCCTAAAGTCCTCATATGAGTGAAGTCATGTGATATCTGTCTTTCTCTGACTAATTTTGCTTAGCATAATACCCTCTAGTTCCATCCACTTAGTTGCAAATGGCAACTTTCATTCTTTTTGATAGCTGAGTAATATATATATATATATATATATATATATATATATATATATACACACCACATTTTCTTTATCCATTCATCCATCGATGGACACTTGGGCTCTTTCCATACTTTGGCTATTGTTGATAGTGCTGCTATAAACATGGGGGTGCATGTGTCCCTTGAAAACAGCACATCTGTATCCCTTGGATAAATGCCTAGTAGTGCAATTGCTGGGTCGTAGGGTAGTTCTTTCTTTAATTTTTTGAGGAGCCTCCATACTGTTTTCCAGAGTGGCTACACCAGTTTGCATTCCAACCAGCAGTACAAGAGGGTTCCTCTTTCCTTGCATCCTTCCCAGCATCTGTTGTTGCCTGAGTTGTTAATGTTAGCCATTCTGACAAGTGTGAGGTGGTATCCCATGGTGGTTTTGATTTATATTTCCCTGATGATGAGTGATGTTGAGCATTGTTTCATGTGTCGGTTAGCCATCTGGATGTCTTCTTTGGAGAAATGTCTATTCATGTCTTTTGCCCATTTCTTCACAGAAATATTTATTTTTTGGGTGTTGAGTTTGATAAGTTCTTTATAGATTTTGGATACTAACCCTTTATCTGATATGTCATTTGCAAATATCTTCCCCATTCCATCGGTTGCCTTTTAATTTTGCTGATTGTTTCCTTTGCTGTGCAGAAGCTTTTTTTTTTTTTTTTTTTTTTTTGGTAAGGTCCCAATCATTCATTTTTGCTTTTGTTTCCCTTGCCTCTGGAGACGTGTTGAATAAGAAGTTGCTGCAGCCAAGGTCAAAGAGGTTTTTGCCTGCTTTCTCCTCAAGGATTTTGCTGACTTCCTGTCTTACATTGAGGTCTTTCATCCATTCTGAGTTTATTTGTGTGTATGGTGTAAGAAAGTGGTCCAGGTTCATTCTTCTGCATGTCGCTGTCCAGTTTTCCAAGCACCACTTGCTGAAGAGACTGTCTTCATTCCATTGGATATTCTTTCCTGCTTTGTCAAAGATTAGTTGTCCATTTCTGGGTTCTCTATTCTGTCCCATTGATGTGAATGTCTGTTTTTGTGCCAGTACCATACTGTCTTGATGATTACAGCTTTGTAGTACAGCTTAAAGTCTGGGATTGTGATGCCTCCTGCTTTGGTTTTCTTTTTCAAGATTGCTTTGGCTATTCGGGGTCTTTTCTTGTTCTATACAAATTTTAGGATTGTTTGTTCTAGCTCTGTGAAGAATGCTGGTGTTATTTTGATAGGGATTGCACTGAACATGTAGATTGCTTTGGGTAGTATTGACATTTTAACAATATTTGTTCTTCCTATTCAGGAGCATGGAATCTTTTTCCATTTCTTTGTGTCTTCTTCAATTTCTTTCATAATTTTTCTATAGTTGTCAGTGTATACATTTTTCACCTCTTTGGTTAGATTTATTCTTAGGTATTTTATGTTTTTTGGTGCAACTGTAAATGGGATCGATTCTTTGATTTCTCTTTCTGTCGCTTCATTGTTGGTGTATAGGAATGCAACTGATTTCTGTGCATTGATTTTATATCCTGCAACTTTGCTGAATTCATGGAACAGTTCTAGAAGTTTTTTGGTGGAATCTTTTGGGTTTTCCATATAGAGTATCATGTCATCTGCAAAGAGTGAAAGTTTGACCTCCTCCTGGACGATTTGGATGTGTTGTTTTTTTATATCTTTGTGTTGTTTGATTGCTGAGGCTAAGACTTCCAATACTATGTTGAATAACAGTGGCAAGAGTGAACATCCCTGTCTCATTCCTGACCTTAGGGAGAAAGCTCTCAGTTTTTCCCCATTGAGGATGATATTAGTGCTGGGTCTTTCATATATGGCTTTTATGATCTTGAGGTATGGTCCTTCTATCCCTACTTTCTTGAGGGTTTTTATCAAGAAAGGATGCTGTATTTTGTCAAATGTTTTCTCTGCATCTATTTAGAAGATCATGTGGCTCTTGTCCTTTCTTTTACTCATGTGATGAATCACATTGATTGTTTTGTGGATATTGAACCAGCTTGCATCCTAGGTATAAATCCCACTTGGTTGTGATGAATAATTTTTTTAATGTATTGTTGGGTGTGATTGGCTAATATCTTGTTGAGGATTTTTGAATCCATGTTCAACAGGGAAATTGGTCTATAGTTCTCCTTTTTAGTGGGGTCTTTGTCTGGTTTTGGAATCAAGGCAATGCTAGCTTCATAGAAAGAGTTTGGAAGTTTTCCTTCCATTTCTATTTTTTGGGACAGCCATAAGAGAATAGGTGTTAACTCTTCCTTAAATGTTTGGTAGAATTCCCCTGGAAAGCCATCTGGCCTGCACTCTTGATTTTTGGGAGATTTTTGATTACTAATTCAATTTCTTTACTGGTTATGGGTCTATTCAAATTTTCTATTTCTTCCCGTTTCAGTTTTGGTAGTGTATTTGTTTCTAGGAATTTGTCCATTTCTTCCAGATTGCCGATTTTATTGGCATATAATTGCTCATAATATTCTCTCATTGTTGTTTGTATTTCTGCTGTGTTGGTTGTGATCTCTCCTGTTTCATTCTTTATTTTATTTATTTGGGTCCTTTCCTTTTTCTTTTTGATCAAACTGGCTAGTGGTTTATCAATTTTGTTAATTCTTTCAAAGAACCAGCTTCTGGTTTCATTGATCCATTCTACTGTTTGTTTGGTTTTTTTTTTTTGTTTGTTTGTTTCAATAGCATTGCTTTCTGCTCTAATGTTTATTATTTCCTGTCTTCTGCTGGTTTTGGGTTTTATTTGCTGTTCTTTTTCCAGCTCTTTAAGGTGTAAGGTTAGGTTGTGTATCTGAGACCTTTCTTCCCTCTTTAGGAAGGCCTGGATTGCTATATACTTCTCTCTTATGACCGTCTTTACTGCATCCTAGAGGTTTGGGCTGTGGTGGTATCATTTTCATTGGCTTCCATGTACTTTTTAATTTCCTCTTTAATTTCTTTGTTAGCCCATTCATTCTTTAGTAGGATGTTATTTAGTCTCCAAGTATTTGTTATCTTTCCAAATGTTTCCTTGTGGTTGATTTTGAGTTTCAACGTGTTGTGGTCTGAAAACGCACAGTATGATCTCGATCTTTTTGTACTTACTTAAGGCTGATTTGTGTCCCAATATGTGATTTATTCTGGAGAACGTTCCATGTGCACTGGAGAAGAATGTGTATTCCACTGCTTTAGGATGAAATGTTCTGAATATATCTGTTAAGTCCATCTGGTCCAGTGTGTCATTCAAAGCCATTGTTTCCTTATTGATTTTCTGTTTAGATGATCTGTCCATTTCTGTAAGTGGGATTTTGAAGTCCCCTACTATTATGGTATTATTATCATTGAGTTTCTTTATGTTTGTGATTAATTGATTTATATATTTGGGTGCTTTCACATCTGGAGCGTAAATGTTTACAATTGTTGGGTCTTCTTGGTGGATAGACCCCTTAATTATGATATAATGCCCTTCTTCATCTCTTGTTACAGTCTTTATTTTAAAGTCTAGATTGTCTGATATAAGTATGGCTACCTCAGCTTTCTTTTGTTGATGATTAGCATGATAGATGGTTCTCTATTCCCTTACTTTCAATCTGAAGGTGTCTTTAGGTCTAAAGTGGGTCTCTTGTAAACAGCATATAGATGGATCTTGTTTTCTTATCCATTCTGTTACCCTATGTCTTTTGATTGGAGCATTGAGTCCATTGATGTTTAGAGTGAGTACTGAAAGATATGAATTTATTGCCATTATGTTTCTTATAGAGTTGGAGTTTCTGGTGGTGTTCTCTGGTCTTTTCTAGTCTTGTTGCTTTTGGTCTTTTTTTCCCCCATCATTTCTTCCCTCAGAGAGTCCCCCTTAAAATTTCTTGCAGGGCTGGTTTAGTGGTCACAAACTCTTAATTTTTGTTTGTCTGGGAAACTTTTTCTCTCCTTCTATTTTGAATGACAGCCTTGCTGGGTCAAGAATTCTTGGCTGTATATTTCTCTGATTCAGCACCTTGAATATATCCTGCCACTCCTTTCTGGCCTGCCAAGTTTCTGTGGATAGGTCTACGGCAAACCTGATCTGTCTTCCCTTGTAGTTTAAGGACTGTTTTTCCCTTGGTGCTTTCATGATCTTTCCTTGCCTTAGCATTTTGTGAATTTGACTATGATATGCCTTGTTGATTATCAGGTTTTTTTTTAATCTAATGGGAGTCCTCTGTGTGTCCTAGATTTTGATGTCTGTGTCTTTCCCCAGGTTAGGAAAGTTTTCTGCTATGATTTGCTCACATAACCCTTCTATCCCTTTCTCTCTCTCTCTTCATCTTCTGGGACTCCTATGATTCTGATGTTGTTCCTTTTTAATGAGTCACTGATTTCTCTAATTCTTAAATCATGCTCTTTTGCCTTAGTCTCCCTCTTCTTTCTGCTTCATTATTTACCATATGTTTGTCCCCTATGTCATTGATTTGCTGCTCTGCCTCATCCATCTCTGCTGCCCTGGCATTTATTCGAGATTGCAGCTCAGTTACAACATTTTTTATTTCATCCGTACTAGTTGTTACTTCTTTTATCTACCCAGAAATTGATTCTAATCTACTTTCGACCCCAGCTAATATTCTTATTATCGTGATTCTAAATTCTGGTTCAGACATCTTGCTTGTATCTGTGTTGATTAAGTCCCTGGCTGTCGTTTCTTCCTGCTTTTTCTTGTGGGGTGAATTCCTTCGTTTCTTCATTTTGAAGGAAGAAAAGGAATTAGTAAGGTAAAAAAAAAAAAATAAAAAATTAAAAACAACACATCCACACAAAAAATCAAATAAATGATGCTAGATCCTAGGTGTGTTTTGGTCTGGTTGTTGAAAGGAGCTTGATAGATTAGATTAAAAAGGGGAAAAAGGGAGTGGGGAGAAGAAAACAAAAAAAGAAAAAAGAAAAGGGAAAGAAAAAAAGGAAAACATTTGAAAATTTGAAAAATGAATACATTGAAATAGAATAAAATGAACAAATGATGGAAGTAAAATAGAATTTAAAAATTTTACAAAAAAGTAAAATATATAGTAGAAAAAAATTAAAGAAAAATATTTTTAAGAAAAATTGAAAATAAACAGAAATTTTTTCTCTTTCTGTATTCAAGAAAAAGAAACGAAAAAGAAAAAAAATTGAATAGATGGACCAGGGAACAGACTGAAGTACGACTGAAATGACATCGTTTTCCCCTAGAAGTCAAACTATGAAGTGCTTTATAGTCGTAAACTAAGCAGGCGGAGAGACTCATGTTCCTGAAGAGTGAGGTTGGCCCAGTTGGGTAGGGCTTAGTGTAATGGCTCTGTTCTCCACTAGATGGCGCTGTTTAGCTTACAGGGGTGGATTGTTGTGGTGCTTGTAAGTGTGTATGCGCATGTGTGGGAGGGGTGAAAATGGCCTCACCCAGCTATCCAGTCTCTTGTATCAGAACTCTGTTCTCCCTGATCAGCAGTCACGCACCCCTCCTTTGTTTTCAGCTTCCGTCCACTCCCTGCTTTTATACTGTCCATGAGCAAGCCGTCAGGTTGCCAGGCGGCATTTCCCTCCCTGAGTTTTATCTTAGATGAGGCTGTGTTTCCCAGCCTCTCACTTCTGAGGGACTGCGGCTTTGACCTGCTCAGACCTTCTGAAGGAGGGTCTTACCGAGCAGTGGCCTGAGCTGGCCATACCCAGGAACGTTCGAGGGACTGTGCTGCTGCCGATGGCCAGAGACTGTGGCTGAGTGCCAGCCCGCCCCAGAAAAAGTTCACGCGATCGTGTAGCAGCAGCGCCTCAGGGACTATGGAAAATCACAACACATCTGGCACCAGGCTTCACCCCCAGCGACCTTGTTCCAGCACCAGCGGGTGTGGTTGTTCTCTGGGGTCTGCTGACACCTTTGCCTGTGGGAGGGGCTGCACCGCCTCTACCTAACGTCCTCCCAGCAGGGGAACCGCCTCTCCCGTGTGGCCTGATGACTTTGAAGACTTCACTCTCTGCTCCTGGGGATTCACCCTTCCCATCAGAGCACCTCCAGGTATCAAGCTGCGGAGTTTCTGACTCTGCGCTCCCCCTGTTTATAGAGTCTTAGTGGAATTTAAACCCTCTCATTTCTCCTTTCTCCCTTTTTAGTTCAGTCCCTGTAGCCGTTTCCACTGTTCCACTTTCTTTCCAGCTGCTTTTGGGGGGATGCTTTTCCCGTACTCCTCCCACCCCACTCCTCTCCATCCTCTCTCTGCATGAGAAAATAGCTCCCTGTCATCTGTGGCTTCTCTTTCCCCTGTTTTACCTCTCCACGCCACATACCTGCTGAGTTCTGTGGTTCAGGTTGTGCAGATTTGTTGTGTTAATCCTCAAATCAGTTTTCTAGGTGTGCAGGTTGGTTTAGCGTTGATCTGGCTGTATTTCATGGATGTGCGATGCAAAAAAACCTTCCATACTGTTCTGCCATCTTGGCTCTTCCCCCTAAAAATTATTTATATATTGGCAAAGAAACCAATTATATTTTATCTGCAGGCCTATGAGGTATTATCATTCATAGATTAGTTTCAAATATAAAGTTCTTTCTAAAAAATGAAAGTGACATATGTCCATGTTCATCAGAACAAAAACTTTATATTGATTCTATGAACATTAAAAATGGCAAAAAATAAAAAAAATTTAAAAAAATGACATCGGGGCTTATGGCTGCCTCAGTCAGTAGAGTATATGACTCTTGATCTCTGGGTTGTGAGTTCGTGCCCACATTAGGCATAGACATTACTTTAGACAGATAGCATACACAGGAACACCCAGGGCTGTCACCACATCCACTGCAGGTGTGGGGGCTGGCCGTTCCCTCAGAGAAGCAACCATCCCCTCATCTCATCATGGTGGATGCGATGGGTGTCACTGCTGGAGATGCTAGTGCTTCCAGCACTTTCCTAATGCAGTGTTCAACGCTGTGTGATAACAGCTTTCCGGTGCTCAAAAGACAACCATGCAAACTAGCAGAGATGTTAACTTCCCAAACTGGAAGGTGGTCCCACCAAGGTGAACCTTGTTGGGATTGACATTTTGACAGGCAGAAATATGAAGACATTTGCCCTTCTACTCCAACATGGATATTCCAAATATCACGAGGCTTGATTTTGAAAGATGCTTAAAAAAAAAAAACAACCCACATGGGCGCTGGGGTGGCTTAGTCAGTTAAGAGTCTGACTCTTGATTTTGGCTCAGGTCATGATCTCATGGTTCGTGAATTTGGGTTTCGCGTTGGGCTTTGTGCTGACAGTGAGGAGCCTGCTTAGGATTCTCTCTCTCCCTCTCTCTCTGCCCCTCCCCTGCTCACTCTCTCTCTCTCTCAAAATAAATAAATAAAACACTAAAAAAACACACCCCACACAAATTATAAAAAAGGTGCCTTTAGAATAGCAAAACCTGGCAGATATCACCTGATCAAAGTTAACATTACCAGTAATGGGGACAAATTGACATCATTTGCCTCCTGGTGTGATCCTGGAGACATATCATTTATGTAATATTCTTGCCAATAAATGCATTACCTGAATCACGAAGCAACAATCAAACAAGCCCAAACTGAGGGACGTTCTGCACAAACAGTGAACCTGCACTCTTCAAAAATGTCAAAGTCCCAAAAAAACAAAGAGCGAGGATTGCTTACCAATTGGACTAAATAGACATGGCAGTCAAATAAATGGTCCTGAATTGGATTTTAGAGCTGGGAAAGAAATTGCTCTAAACGCCAGTATTTGCCAGTTTTGTAGACAAAGATGAATCTGAGCAGCATTTGTGCAAAGAGGCAGTATTAGAACAAAGAAACTCAGGCCCCAATGTTCTACTTATAAGGAACTTATTACTGCTTTTTAGAATAACTGCAGACAAATGTGAACAAAAGCACTCAGAAACACATTTGCTTCTCGACTCTACCTACTTGTGACACAGGCAGAGGAAGATGACTCAAACTGCATTGGAGAAAACAAATCGTTATAAGTGGAAGCAAGCTCAGTCTCAGAAATGCTTCTCAAAAGTAGCTACTTCTTGTTTGTCAGAAAACAGATACGAATGTCAGCTTTATCTGGGCGAAAAAGCTAAGAAACACATTGTTAACTGATTTTTTTTTTTTTTTAAATTCTGAGTTAGAGCCAGTTCAGAGGAATCTAGCTAGCAATTTTTATTTTGGTATCTGAAAATGTTTTAATTGAGTGTTTTATTTCAAGATAATTACAGATTCACAGGCAGTTGTAAGAAATAATACAGAGAGGTCCGGTGTACCCTTTACTCAGTTTCCTTCCATAGTAACGATATGATACGAAACTAGACCGCCATGTCACGGTCAAGATATTGACGTTGACAGAGTTTGTCCACCACAAGAATCTCTCCAGTTGCCCTTTTATAGCTACACCCACCTTCCTCTCTCTCCCCATCCCATTCCTGATCCCCATCCCTGGCAACCACAGATCTGTTCTCCATTTCTATAGTTTTGTCATTTCGAGAATGTTATATAAATAGAATCATACAGTAACCTTTGGGATTTTTTTTTTCCTGACTCAGAATAATTCCCTGGAGATTCATCTAAATTGTTAAGCATATCCAAAGGTCATTCTTTTTTTTTTTTTTTAATTCATGTTTATTTATTGAAGGTACTAGAGTTTGTTTATTTATCCAAACATTGAAGGACAGGAGGGTTGTTTCCGGTTTGGGGCAGTTATGAATAAGGCTGTCTGAACATTTGCATCTAGGTTTTTCTGCTAATGTCTAATTTCACTTTGCGATAGATGCCCAATATTGCAACCGCTGGGGCTTTCAGCGTTTGCATGTTTAATGTCATAAGAAAGTGCCAACCTGTTTTCCGATGTGGCTCTACCATTTTACATTCCCACCAACAATGTATGAGTGATCCAGTTTCTCTGCTTGTGGTGTTATCACTGGTTTTCACTTTAGTCTTTTTTTTTTTTTTTTTTTTTTTTGCGGATGTCCAATTGCTTCAGCATCATTTGTTGAAATAATTTGTCCCTTTCTTCAGTGAATTGCTTTTGTGCCTTTGTCAAAAATCAGTTGGGCATATGTGTGTGGGTCTATTTCTGGATTCTTTACCCTGTTCCTTTGATCTATGTGTCCATCCGTCTCTAATACCACACTGTTTTGATTACCATAGCAAGCCTTGACGTTGAGTAGAGTGATTCCTCCCACTTTATTCTTATTTTTCAAAATTATTTTAGCTATTCTAGGTACTGTGTCTTTCCATACACATTTTAAAATAAACTTGTCTATAAAACACTTGCTGGGAATTTTGACAGGAATTGCATTAAACCTATTTTAATATGTTGAATTTTCCATTTCTGAACATAGTACATCTCTCCACTTATTTAGGTCTTCTTTAATTTCTTTCGTCAGTACTTTAAAATTTTCAGGATGTATCCTGTGCTTGATTTTCTAGAGCTATATCTAAGTATCATGTTTTCTTTGGGATGATTGTGACTGGTACTGTATTTTTAATTTCGGGTTCTGCATGACATTGTTGGGATATAGAAATGCAATTATTTTGTTTGTGTGTTTGTTTTGTTTTGTTTATTGATCTCATGTCCTGTGACCTCGCTTAGCTCACTCATTAGTTCAAGGAGTTTGTTTTTCATTTTTTTGTCTTTTGTTTTTAGATCGTTTGGGATTTTCTACATAGACAATCATGTCATTGCAAATAGGAACAGCTTTATTCTTCTTTCCAATCTATATGCTTTTATTCCTTTTTCTTCCCTGTCTGCAGCGGCTACACATTCCAGAACTGCAATAATTGACAGTTGTGAGAGCAGGCATTTTTATCTTGTTCCTGATCTGGAAGGGAAAGCGTTAGTCTTCTACCGTTAAGTAAGATGCTAGCTGTAGGCTTTTTATAGATGTTCTTTATCAAGTTAGGAAGTTCTTCTTTATTCCTAATTTTTCTGAGAGTTTTATCATGAGTGGGTGTTGTATTTTGTCAAATGCTTTTTTTTACGTATATTGTTATAATCATTTTTTTTTAAACCTGATTGATATGGTGGATTACATTGAGTGATTTTTGAATGGTGAGCCAACCTTTCATACTTGGGATGAATCACACTTGGTTTTGACGCATAATTATTTGTGTACGTTGTTGGATTCAGTTTGCTAACATTTTGTTGAGAATTTATGTGCTTGTGAAAGGTACTGGTTTGCAGTTTTCTTGTGATGTCTTTGGTTTTTATCTCACGGTATTACCGGCTTCATAAAATGCATTGGTAAGTATTCCTTCCTCTTTGATTTTCTGGAAAAGGTTGTGTAAAATTGGTCCCATTTTGAAAAACTGGTAGGATTCTCCAGTGCAACCGTCTGCATCTGGATATTCCTTCCTCAGGGGCTTCTAAATTACAAATTCTATTTCTTTAGTGGTTATAGGACTATTTGCATTATCTGTTTCACCTTGGTTGAGTGTTGCTAGTTTGTGTTAAAAAAAAATTTTTTTTAACGTTTATTTATTTTTGAGACAGAGAGAGACAGAGCATGAACGGGGGAGGGCCAGAGAGAGGGAGACACAGAACTGGAAGCAGGCTCCAGGCTCTGAGCCATCAGCCCAGAGCCCGATGCGGGGCTTGAACTCACGGTCCGTGAGATCGTGACCTGAGCTGAAGTTGGACGCTCAACCGACTGAGCCACCCAGGTGCCCCTAGTTTGTGTTTTTAAAGGAATTGGTCCATTTCTTCTAAGTAGTTGAATTTAGGAGCATAAAGTTGCTTTAAGTGTTTAATTTCTGTTACTGTTGCTTGGTGTCTTTATTAGTTTCCTCTCTTTGGCTTCCTCTGGGTTTATTCTGCTCTTTTTAGTTTCTCAGCTGGGTGCTTAAATTATTGATTTGAGCCTTTCTTTCTTCTAATATAAGCCTCTAGTATTCTAAAGTTCCCTCTCATTTCTGTTTTAGCCGAACCTTCCATATTTTGATATGTTGTATTTTCAGTTTAATTCTACTCTACTCTCTCTCTTGATATATATATTTAAATTTTTCCTTTGAGGTCTCATTTGACGCCTGGATTATTTAAGAGTGTGTTGTTTACTTTCCAAGTGTTTTGTGAGTTTCCTGTTATCTTTTTGGTATTGATTTCTGGTGTGATTCCATCACAACCAGAGAACATATTTGTCCTGGTTTCAGTTCTTTTAAAATTGTTGAGGTTTGTTCTACGGCCCGGGATATGGTTTATCTTGATGAATGTACCAAGCCTGCTTACAAACAAGGTGTATTTTGCTCTTGTTACGTGGAGTGTTCCGCTCTTATACTTTCAACTTGCTGGTGTCTTTGTGTATGAAGTGTTTCTTGTAGACGGCATATGGTTGTTATCATCTTTTTAATCTACTCTGCCAATCTCTTTTTTACTGGTATATTTACATTAGTTGGTGATTTGCTATGTTACCACGTTTCCTTTTTTTTTTTTTTTAATTTTTTAAATGTTTATTTATTTTTGAGAGAGACAGAGACAGAATTTGAGTGGGTTAGGGGCAGAGAGAGGGGGAGACACAGAATCTGAAGCAGGCTCTAGGCTCTGAGCCATCAGCACAGAGCCCGGCGTGGGGCTCAAAATCATGAGCTGTGAGATCATGACCCGAGCTGAAGTCGGACACTCAACCGACTGAGCCACCCAGGCGCCCCAATTATCACATGTTTTCTGTATTTCTTATTCTGTTATCTTTCTTTTCTGGGCTTCTCATGGATAATTTGAACATTTTTAAGGCTTCCATCTTGATTTATTTATAGAGGTTTGAATATATGGCTCTTTATAGTTTTCTTAGTGGTTACTCTAGGTATAGTTTTCTTCCAATCCTTGAAAAGCTTTGAGTCATTTTCACCTTGTATCTTAGTTTCCCGTGAGAAATTTTCTGTCATTTGAATTGGCGTTCATTCATAAATAATGCATTATTTCCCTCTGGCTGCTTTTAAGATTTTTTTCCCTTTGTCTTTAGCTTTCAGAAGTTTAATTATGATGTGTCTTGGCATATGTTTATTTGGGTTTATCCTGGTTGGAACATGTTGAATCTGTACGTTAATGTCATTTAGTGAATTTAGGGATTTTTCAGCTATTATTTTTTCAAATACTGTTGCAGCCCCTCTCTCCCCCTTCTCTTCTTGGGACTCCAACAGTATGATCTTATGCTTTTCGTTATTGTCCCATAGGTGCCCTTCCTCCCCTTGCCCCCAATCTATTCCCTGTGTTGTTAAGATTGGGTAAACTTGGGGCACCTGGGTGGCTCAGTCTGTTAAGCATCTGACTTCAGCTCAGGTCATGATCTCACGGTTCATTTGAACTATTGAACTACACTATTGAGCCCCCACAGTAATCTTTTTCCAGTTATTGTCTTTTTCAGTTTCGTAATTTTCATTTGGTTCTTTAAAACAAACAAAATACCTTTGAAGGGTGCCTGGGAGGCTCAGTGGGTTAAGCATCAGACTCTTGATTTTGGCTCATGGTTGGTGGGATCAAGCCCTGCACTGACTCCGCCCATGCATGGGCAGCTCTCTCTCTCTCTCAAAATAAATAAATATTGAGGGGGGAGGGGCAGAGAGAGAGGAGAGAGAGAATCCTATGCAGGCTCTACACTATCAGCATGGAGCCAAACAAGGGGCTCAAACCCGTGAACCGTGAGATCATGACCTTAGCCAAGACCAAG
Source organism: Panthera uncia (assembly GCF_023721935.1). Classification (NCBI taxonomy): domain Eukaryota; kingdom Metazoa; phylum Chordata; class Mammalia; order Carnivora; family Felidae; genus Panthera; species Panthera uncia. The sequence goes on from NC_064810.1 coordinate 145,820,497, forward strand.
AGTCAGACTCTTAACCTACTGAGCCACCCAGGCACCCCCTTGAAGAGAATTCATTAGGGGTGCCTGGGTGGCTCAGTCCGCTAAGCATCTGACTTCGGCTCAGGTCATGATCTCACGGTTCATGGGTTCGAGCCCTGCATTGAGCTCTGTGCTGACAGCTCTGAGCCTGGAGCCTGCTTTGGATTCTGTGTCTCCCCCTCTCTCTCTGCCCCTCCCCTGCTCATGTTCTGTCTCTCAAAAATAAACAAATGTTAAAAAAAATTTTAAAAAGAGAGAATTCATTATTGCATGTTGAACCATTTTTTGATGATGACTACTTTAAAATCCTTGTCAGATAATCCTGATACCTGCTTTGTCTCAGTGTTGGAATCTGTGTATTGTGTTTTCTTATTCATGTTATGATTTGCTTTGTTCTTGGTATGATGGTTGATTTTCAATTGTCTCTTGGATGTTTTGGAAATCATAAGATGCTGGATTCTGTTTAATCTTTTTTTTTTTTTTTTAAATCAGGGAGTCCCTCTGTTTACATGTAGCACATGGCTGGGAGAGTGTTATGTTCTGCTTCCCACTGGGCCTGGACAACATCCACTGTGGCAAAAGTGGGGCACTGGCTTGTTGCAGAGAGATGGGGTGGGAAGTTCAGTTCTCCCGCAGCCTCAGTGACAGAGAAAAAGTGGGACACCAACTCGCACTGTCCTGTTGCCTCTGAGTGGGGGTTTATGCTCAGCTCCCACTGGGCTGCACAGCTACCAGGAAGTGGAGGAAAGTGGGCGGACCCGTACCACCTTATTGCCACAGGGTGAATGTGGAAGCTCAGCCCCCCGTTGGACCTTGATAGCACTAGGGAAGGTGGGACAGGAGTGCTGACCCGCCCTGCTTTGTACCCCCTCATTCAGTCTCAACGCTGTTGGGTGCACGTGCAAGTACAGCTCGCACCTGGGTCTCCCTGACATCCAGAATGGAAGAAAAGTGGAGGGATGACTAACCCTGCGGTGCCTTGTAGGGTTGCATCAATGCCAGGTGTGGGTGGAGGCTGAGCTCCCTGCTGGACCTGGCTGACGCCACCTTTTGGGGGAATCAGAATGTTGCCTGCTTCTGTCGTGCAGGGAATGGAATATTAACTTCTTGCTCAGACTCACCAACGCTACTGGCAGAAAAATCTGAGAGTGCCTTTTACTTCCAGGAGTGAGAAGGTGGGTGAAAGATCAATCCCTTTACTCACCATCTCCCACCCCAACGTGTTTCTGCGCATACTGCCAGGACAGAGTGTGGTTTTTAAAATTGGTGTTTAGGGGTGCCTGGGTGGCTCAGTCGGTTAAGCGTCCGACTTCGGCTCAGGTCATGATCTCACGGTCCGTGGGTTCGAGCCCCGTGTTGGGCTCTGTGCTGACAGCTCAGAGCCTGGAGCCCGTTTCAGATTCTGTGTCTCCCTCTCTCTCTGCCCCTCCCCTGTTCATGCTCTGTCTCTCTCTGTCTCAAAAAATAAATAAACGTTAAAAAAAAAATAAAATAAAATTGGTGTTTGGTGAGAGTAGGGCAAGTATTGCCAAAGTTTTCTGTTGTTACACCAACTTTTGTATGTGTGTGTGGGGGGGGGGGAGGGGGTGGTCCTTTGACCAGGGAGAACAGGCTTTTCTTGAAGTTTTTATGTCTGTGCCTGTCTGTGGTTCTGGTTTGGGAGTTTCTGCAGTACTCTGTCCAGAATATAGGGGAGGTAAGGAGGAAACCCAGGGGATTCACCACAGTGTGATTCAAGCCTCTGGATAGTCTGTGTCCTTCTTTCTACCCTTCAGGGTTGCCCTATGCTTGTTTGTTGTGTTATGTCCAGAGATTTTTAGAAGGAGAGGCAGGGAGAGCAGGACAACTCCATCTTGATAGAACTGGAAAACTCTATTGTTTTGAAAGAAGACAGAATTAGTGTAAACAGGTTCAGTCCCAGAAACCCATCTCCAGAGTAACTTCTTACTGCTTGGGCAAGTGATCTGCGAGGGACATAGCATTACATGAGCAAAATCTGAAAATACACATTCCTGTCAACTACACTGATAAATCTCAGCAGTATATGTGAAAACGAGCTCAGAGTTACACATTACTCTAAAAAGGAAACTCTTGTTTTGAGTTAGAACAAACAAGATAAATCCATGCAGTTTTTGTGAAAACTAGCTCCAAGTCACACAGTGTTCTCAAAAGGTTTTATTGAAAGTTAAAACAGGTTAAAGCACATCCAACCAGTATTTGTGCAAACAAGTCCAAAATAAAATTAATCTAAGCAGATTTTAGTATCTGGATGTTAAAACTGGACCTCATAACTGGACCTGTGTGTTGGGCATCATCCTGGTTCTTGTGGACCTTGAGCCTGGATTTGAACCTTTCCTTTGTCATGGGCTTGGATCTTGGATCAGCATCTCCTGTCTTGGCACTCAACCTTAGACCCAGACCTCTGATCTGGATCTTGATCTGGACTTGGATATGGACTTTGGCTCTGTACCTTGAACTTGAGCATGGACTTTGGACTGGACTTCGGACTTAGACTTCTAAACTTGGAGCTGATCTCAGACCTGGACATCATACCTGAACTGACACAAGATTATAGATATGGATATTGGACAAGAACTTCTGACTCAAATGTCAGTCTTGGCTCTAGACTTTGGACCTTGCTCCTGAACTTTGGTAATGGAATTTTGACTTTGTTCCTGGACCTCAGTCTTAGACATATTCTTTAGATCTAGGCCTCAAACCTGGACCTGAATGTCAAATGTAAACTTTATACCTTGGAGTTGGACCTAGGACCTGTACCTTTGATGTGAACCAAAACTTGGACAATAGAACTTTAGCCTGGACCTCCAAACTTCGACACGGAACATAATGGATGTGGATGTTGGACTTGGACTTTGGATTTCTGTAATGGATTCTGACCTTGGATCAGTAACTGAGACCTGGACCTGAACTTTGTACTTGAAACATAGATTTAGTCCTCAGACCTAGACCTTGATCTTGGACCAAGATCTTGAAGATGAATTCTAGACAAGGATTTGGTCTTTGGATCATACCTTATACCAGACTTCAACCTTTGAATTGGACCTTGAATTTTAGTTCTTGGTATAGCCCTTAGATATGATTTGGGCCTTAGACCAGACATAAGATCTCAATTTTGGCTTTGAATTTTGGCTTTGGACTTTTTCCATGACCTAGAACTATAAATTTTGTCCTTGGTCATAGGCCTGGATTTTGGATTTGAATCTTGGACCATGACATTTGACCTTGATCTTGAAGCTCAGATCTGGATGGACTTGGATATGTTTTTTGACCTTGGAACTTAGACCTGGTACTCAATGCTGGATCAGGGCTGAACCTTGGACCTGGACCTTAGACCTGCACATTGACCTGGCCCTAAATGTTGAACCTGGATTATGAGGTGGATATGAACTGAACTTGGGAACTCAATTAAGACCTCCATTGAAACTGTATCTTGGACCTTAGACCTGGACTCCTAAATTTGGGATGGAGTTCAGACCTGGAATGCAGACTTGGACCTGGAACTAACTAACCTGGGACACTGATTTTGGACCTGGAATTTTGTCATGGATATTTTTCTAGTTTCTGGACTGCTCTTGGATGTGGATCTTGAAACTGGATTTGGATATTACACTTAGATATTAATCTAAACCTAGACCAGGACTTGGACCTTGTCCTTGACCCTCTACTGGTAACCTGCATTTGGGTCTGAGAGCTTGGACCTGGAATTGGACTTGAAACTTGGAAGTCAGCCTTGGATCCTTTAGACTTGGACTTTTAACTTAGATATCAAATCAAGACCTTGAATCTAAACTTTAGATTGCAACCTCAGACTTTAAACTTTATCTGTTTTCAATTTTAATTTAATTTTTATATTTTTACCTGATCTTATACCTAGAAGCTGGATCTGAATCTGGACCTTGGACCTAGATCTTGGACCTTGACATGGATCTCTACCTTAGACTCGGAATTACACTTTGGATCTCTGCCTTGGACTTGCATTTGGATCTGGACCTTCGGCCTGAAATTAGACTCAAGTCTTAAAAGTCAGCTTTAGAGCTTAGACCTAAACTCAGACCTGGACCTTAGAACAGGGCCTTGACCAGGACTTGGATATAGTCCTGAATGTTGCTGTTAGAACTTGGACTTGGACCTAGACCTCACACTTAGAACTTGTACTTGGATGTGCACCCTGAACCAGGTCTTGGGCTTTGGGCTTATTCATGGATCTGTATATTGGACCTTGACTGGAGTTCAAACTGGACTCTAAACCTTAGAACTTGACCTGGATGTTGTATTTGGACCCTGATGGGAATCAGAACTTGACCTTGGACCTGCATTTGTCTTGTGTCTGGATGTTGGCTTGGACCTCAGACTTTGAAATATAAATTGGACTTTGGACTTTGACTTGGACCTTCAGCCTGGAGTTAGATTTTGACCTCAAACCTGTGTCGTTGATCTCAAACTGTTACTCAGCTTTGAACTTAGAACTTGTATATGCAGTTTTTCTAGACCTTGGAAGTGTACATCGCACCTTGGACCCGAGCTTCTAATCTTGTCATGGATATTGAACCTGGACATTGAAACTTGGTTTTTCTACTTACATGGATATAACCTCAGAGCTGGAACTTGGATGTGGACCTATGTCTTGGATTTTGACCACTAACCTCAGATGTTGACCTGAGGCTTATACCTCCATCATGGACCTGAACTTGACCTTGGATATTGATATGGATGTGGGATCTGGTTGTGAATCTTGGACCTACTCTTTGGAATAGTCTTTGACTAGTTCCTTGGATCTTACCTTAGACCTGGAACTTGTACCAACTGGACATTGGTCTTGGACCTTGGCTCTAAATCTGGCTTTGAACCTGGGGCCTGCAGCATGGACCTCTGCACTGGAACTGGACCTCAATTCTGGAAATTGTATCAGGAACTCTAATCTTAGACCTGGACTTGAGCCTTAGATGTGGTCTTTGGACCTTGTACCTAGACCTTGGCCCTTGATCCTGGATCTTGCTTTATTTAGCTTGGACATTGGGCTAGACCTTAGGCATGGAAATTGGACATGGACCTAGACATTTGCCTTTGATCTTAGACTTGAACTTTCATGTTGGTACTAAGTTCTGACTTTGATTTGAACTTGTTTTCTTTCTCTTTGTGTACTTACTTTCATTTAATTTGCAGTAAGACCATACTTTTGAGAACAGTGTATGAGACTAGTTGTTTACACATTTGGGGAAGTGATTTATTTTCCCATACACTGATCTGATTCATCTTATTGGTTCTAACTTGCCAAAAGAAATTAACTTATTTTTTTAAAGCAATGTGTGACAATGGCTCTTTTACACCAGTACTGCTCAGATATAATTTAACTCACTCTAACCTGCAGTAGGAACTTCTGAGAATTCTTGGTCTAAGGTCCATTTCCACTGTCCATGTTTAGGTCCAATATCAAGGTCCACATCTAAGGTCCTGGCAAACTCAGTTCTGAAGGTCAAATTTATGACTATGGATGAGGTCTGAGGTCAGGTCAAAGTACACTCAAGAGCTAATATCCCAAAGAGAAAATTCACAAAAAACTAAAACTGCCTTCTCTGACAACTATATTTTTCTTCTTAAGAGCAGATTACCCTTCTAGCCCACTTTTAGTCAGTTAGCCAATTCAAGGACAAAATATATGACTCCATGTTCCGCAGACTATAGTTTTTGCTTTTACAAAGCCTTTTGTCCTTGTATACATGGTTATTTTCCCTTGGTGACATGTAAACTTTCAGCTGTACTTCAACCAAACATCTCAGTTATTCTTTCACAGCTTGGGAAGTAATACTAAGATACTGCCCTCTCTTAGAGCTGAGCAAATGATAAGCCTGATGTATACCTCATTGACTCCTTGAATCCTGCTTCACCCTTCTTTAGCTTCTCTAGTAAGTATGGTAATCAAACTCTTTGGTTCTCAAACATTGAATATGACTCTTGGTCATGTCTGATTCTATTCTGATTCTGTTTTGCACATGGCCATTCAATTTTGTTTGGTAGTGGCAGCAAAGTGACTTGTTGTTATATTTTTTGACACTTTGCTTTGAGGATTATGATATCTTCCGCATGGAGGGTATTTGTCTATCACTGGGTCACAAAGCTTTGATTTAGATCGTTAGCTGGTCTCAAGCACAGTGCTGAGAAGTCACTCATGCACTTACACATCATAAACAATTTGTCTCTTTGTTGTAGTCTGGGGTTCTCCAAGACCATGCTCAGGTTTGGTAATTCACTAGACAGATCTGCATAACACAGCAAAGCTGTTATATTCATGGTTACAGTTTGCGACAGTGAAAAGGTACAGACTAAAATCAGCCATGGGAACAGGCACAGAAAGCAAGGGTCAGGAGAGACCAGGCATGAAACTTGTCTTCTCTAAGTTGGAATCATGTGGACAATGCTTATTTCTCCCAGCAACAGCGTGTGAAAATATGTGCAGAGTATTGCCCACTTGTAAGACTCACCAGAGCCATGGTGTCCATTGGGGGCTGGCCACATAGACACGGAGGACTGCATGGGTTGCTGGCCTTAGTCTCCAGCCCCCCTCAGAGGTCTAGCTCCCTCCACAAACCACATTGTTAGCACAGGCGATCTGTCTCTGTGTAAACAAGAAAGACACTCTCTTATCAGGTAGGACATTTCAAAGACCTCAGAGGTTGCCTGTGAGGAGCAAGAGGCAAAGGGCCAAACACTTTTTTTGGGCCAGATTAATCCTTCATTAATCCCAACAGTTGATAGCGTCCTGTGTTATTTGCTTGTCCGTGTAGCAGTATGAGCTTAAGTCATTAGCAAATAGAATTTGTGCAAATAGAATTTTGTGCAAAGCAAACATCTGGAAGTGGAGAACAGCCTCAGATCAAGAAATATCACAGCAAGTGCACCTTTGAGATCGTTGGTGTCTTCCTGCCTTTCCTTTATGGAACTGCTTATGGTGAGTTTATGGTGAGACTCAACAACTTGTTCTCATTTTCAGATCTGATGGACATTATTTGTCTGTTAGATATAGTTAGATGTCTTTGTCTTTCACACTTTAGAAGCAGGGACAATGGGCAAGGACCGTCTGCCAGAGGAAGGCTGGCAGACGTGGACTTGGACAGTGAGAGTCTAAAACACTCTGGCTTGGTTGTCTCCTGAGCGAGAGCCTGGCAGACCTGGATGGGTACATGGATAGCCATCCCTCAGTGTAGAGCCTCGGGGCCTGGAATATGTCCCTGGATGTGGTGCTACTGTTTGTGTATAAAGATCTATAGTAGCCCCAATAAGGCAAGTAGACTAATTGGCTTACGGGTGTCAGTGATTGTGTTTTTTTTAATTTTTTAATGTTTATTTATTATTGAGACACAGAGACAGAGAGAGCATGATCAGGGGAGGGGCTGAGAGAGAGGGAGACACAGAATCCGAAGCAGGTTCCAGGCCCTGAGCTGTCAGCACAGAGCCCGACGCGGGGCTTGAACTCACGAACCACGAGATCATGACCTGAGCTGAAGTCGGACGCTTAACCGACTGAGCCACCCGGGCACCCCATGTCAGTGATTGTTTTTGACAGATGTTTCAAAAAGGAGACTTCTCAGGGAGACTGAGTGGCTCAGTCGGTTGAGCATCCGACGTCTGCTCAGGTCATGGTCTCACGGTTCCTGGGGTTCGAGCCCCACGTCGGGCTCTGTGCTGACAGCTCAGGGCCTGAAGTCTGTTTCGGATTCTGTGTCTCCCTCTCTTTCTCTCTGCTCCTCCCCTGCTCACACCCTGTCTCTCTCTCAGAAATAAATAAAGATTAAAAAAAATTTTTTTTTAAAAGGAGACTTCTCAAATTCCACATATGAGTGAAATCGTACATCTGTCTTTCTCTGACTCACTTAAGGGAAAGAAAAATAAGATAAAAACAGAGAGGGCGGCACACCATAAGAGACTCTTGAATACAGAGAACAAAGTGAGGGTTGCTGGAGGAGAGGTGGGTGGGGGGAATGGGTTAAATGGGTGATGGGCATTAAGGAGGGCACTTTGTGGGATGAGCACTGGGTGTCATATGTAAGAGATGTCTCGAAAGCAAGACTATACTATATGTTACCTAACTTGAATTAAAAACAAAAGAGAGATGGTGCAAACATTCAGAATAAGGCAGTCTATTGCTGGGGGCCACACTTGGCCACTAGGCTATACTGTCATCCTGAAAATTAAAATATGAGTGTTGAACACTCAACATAAAACTGTGGCATTTCAGAGCTGGAAAATAGTCTAGGGAAAGCCTGCTGAAACTCCACATCTTACAGGTGAAGAACTAAGCCCAGGAAGGGGAGGATGGGCCTGGTCTTAGACATGCAGCAATATTGCGAGGCCTCCCTCCTCTTGCCGTGTTTTGGAGAGGTAATGGCGAATAAATTTCATTTACACATTAAAAAAAAAGGGAGACTTCCAGTTGTCTTTGCCTGTACATAACTATTTCCCCCCTTCTTCTGTTTGCATCTGTAGCCACTTCTCTTTCTTGGGGCGGGGGGAGAATTTTAGAGATTAAATGGCCGTAAGAACTTGTCATTTGTGTGCACCATATGTATGTCTAATTCATAGAGCCGACCTGCCAGCAAAGGGAGGCAATGTATACAAAGAGTTAACTGAAATTGGTCTCACATGATGGAGAGAACTGGGAGCTGTAGCTTCTAAGCAAGATTACCTGTTTTGTATAAGAACTGTTTAAGTGAGTCTAAATATGTATTTAAAAGTTCAAATCTCAGCTGGAACAGAAATAAAAGGAGGTCGTTGCATTTGGTTCATCTAGACCTTCATGGCTGCCCTCCCTCCCTCCAACCTAAAGCTTCTAAATACATGACGTTTCTCCTTCTCCTTTCTCTTGAATATGAAAACTCAGAGCAAATCAATTACAATATCTTTCCCTTCCTCCAGAGGGAATCAATAAGCTAGGTTATAAAGTCCTTATTTAAAAAAATATAGAAACGAATAAGCGACTGTCAAAATCTAACAGAAATTCACTATTTATTTGGGACTGTAGCCCAAACAACAAACGAAACACTCAAGCTGCAGGGGCTTGACAGACTATAACAGAGTATATTCACTGGGGAGCCAAATAATCAGTCAAATGAGAGAAAGGGATACTTGGTTGTTGGTCAATTGATCTTATTCTCTTGGTGAGGGGTAGGCTGAAGAGGAAACTAGATATGAAGTGGGTGTTACTTTTTTCTTATGGTATTTGCCAGTATCTTTCCTCTTGCCTTACTCTGGATCTCCCGGCACTTAAATGTTACTCTATAGCTGTTACCCCAAGCTGAAATCTATCTGACTACCATTTCAAAAAAAGTAACAGTGGTCCTGCTGGCCTTCTCAGCTACTCAGTGAGCTCAGGCTGACCGAATGCGAGACTGAGAAGTCATAATGAGGGACATGGAGAGACTACCTTCTTACCTAAGATGGAGACACCAGCAGAAAGACACTGGCCACCATGAGAGGCAGGTGTCCTATCTACTCCTGCAGCAGAGCCCTTAGGGCTTCTGAGATACCCCCAAAAAGAACTAAACTGTCTTCCCTAACCCTGCCAACCTTCTCAAGGACACACCGCCCTTCCTGAATATTTGTGATCGACCACCCTACCCAAGGACAAAATTCACATGGTCTCCATGACGTTTGCTCTATAAATCCTGCCTTTTCCTTTGTTTAGAGTGACAATTTATACACGGTTGTGAATACATTTCTGGTATGTGAATACATTTTCAGCTGTGTACAAACTAAATGACTTTAAGCTATTCTTTGGCACCCTTTATTCATTTGGCTGGCAGGCTTCTATGCTTTTTCAGTTTCCACCCACCCCTATGCATCCTCTTTCTCAGGCTCCCTTGTTAGTTCCCGCTCATCTTGCTGACTTTTAAACCTGCCAGTGTCCGTGGTCTCAGTATTTGGACCACTTTCCTTCTCCATCAATCTTGTTAATCTCTTTCAGACCTACAGCCTCAAATAGTTCTGTATATAATTATGACTCCCAAATTTATATCTCCAGCCCAGGCTCTTCCACGAATTCCAAATGTGTCTCAAAAGCAATTCTGAAATTCTACTGGGTAGGTCTTGTGAGTGCCCCTATTGTGGGACTGAGGAATTCTCTTTGATTATTTCTTGCTTCTTCTTTATTATCCTTGGCTAATCTCAGGTGGGGGTTGGGAATATATTCTCTTTGGGGGCTGCATAGATTTCTTAGTTCACTTCCTGCTAAACAAAGGAAAGTTGGGAGTTGAGGGGTCAGTGTAAATCTTGAGGAGTCACAGATTTCTTTTCGTTCAGAACTGTTTCTTTGGCAGTTCAAAAACTTAGCAGATTTATTGTCTATTTGCCCCAGCCAGTTCCGTGTCATTGAAACCATAAATATAGTTCTTTCCAAGATCTAGTTCTCAGATCACCGTATTTCTTTGCTTGCCTCCCCCTGTGCCACCCCGCCTTGTTCTCACTCTGAAGAGGGGTATTTTGAGGCCATCAGGCTTCCATGGGAAAGCTCTACGGATAGCCTGCTCTTTGCTGAAAGTCTGAGTTTTGGTGGGCTTTCTCAATTTATCTTCTGGTAATTAGGGTCTCCAAACAGTTGGCTTTTTGGTAATGTGAAATGCCCATTTTTAAAAATTCTCTCTATTCAGTTTTGTTTCTCTTTCTTGTATTATCTTGCCAATGAGGTCAATATTACCAGATGCTACTATTGTTTTGATGCCAAACTTCTCTATAGCTACAAATTTATGAGTCACGTGAGCTACCTCCCAAATTATTTTTAAAATATTTTTATGTTTTTATTTTATTTTATTAATTTTATTTTTTATTTCTTAAAATATACATCCAAATTAGTTAGCATATAGTGAAACAATGATTTCAGGAGTAGATTCGTTAATGCCCCTTACCCATTTAGCACATCCCCCCTCCCACAACCCCTCCAGCATCCCTCAGTTTGTTCTCCATATTTATGAGTCTCTTATGTTTTGTCTCCCTCCCTGTTTTTATATTATTTTTGTTTCCCTTTCCTTATGTTCATCTGTTTTGTCTTTTAAAGTCCTCATATGAGTGAAGTCATATGATTTTTGTCTTTCTCTGACTGATTAATTTCGCTTAGCATAATACCCTCCAGTTCCATCCACATAGTTGCAAATGGCAAGATTTCATTCTTTTTGATTGCTGAGTAATACCCCATTGTATATATATACCATGTTTTCTTTATCCATTCATCCATCGATGGGCATTTAGGCTCTTTCCATACTTTGGCTATTGTTGATAGTGCTACTATAAACATGGGGGGTGCATATGTCCCTTCAAAACAGCACATCTGTATCCCTTGGATAAATGCCTAATAGTGCAATTGCTGGGTCGTAGGGTAGTTCTATTTTTAGTTTTTTGAGGAACCTCCATACTGTTTTCCAGAGTGGCCGCACCAGCTTGCATTGCCACCAACAGTGCAAAAGAGATCCTCTCTCTCCACATCCTCGGCAACATCTGTTGTTGCCTGAGTTGTTCATGTTAGCCATTCTGACAGGTGTGAGGTGGTATCTCATTGTGGTTTTGATTTGTATTTCCCTGATGATGAGTGATGGTGAACATCGTTTCATGTGTCTGTTAGCCATCTGGATGTCTCCTTGGGAAAAGTGTCTATTCATGTCTTTTGCCCATTTCTTCACTGGATTATTTGGTTTTTGGGTGTTGAGTTTGGTAAGTTCTTTATAGATTTTGGATACTAACCCTTTATCTGATATATCATTTGCAAATATATTCTCCCATTCTGTCAGTTGCCTTTTAGTTTTGTTGATTGTTTCCTTTTCTGTGCAGAATCTTTTTATTTTGATGATGAGGTCCCAGTAGTTCATTTTTGCTTTGGTTTCCCTTGCCTCCAGAGACGTGTTGAGTAAGAAGTTGCTGTGGCCAAGATCAAAGAGGTTTTTGCCTGCTTTCTCCTCAAGGTTTTTGCTGGCTTCCGGTCTTACATTGAGGTCTTTCATCCATTCTGAGTTTATTTTTGTGTATGGTGTAAGAAAGTGGTCCAGGTTCATTCTTCTGCATGTCGCTGTCCAGTTTTCCCAGCACCACTTGCTGGAGAGACTGTCTTTATTCCATTGGATTTTCTTTCCTGCTTTGTCAAAAATTAGTTGGCCATATGTTTGTGGGTCCATTTCCGGGTTCTCTATTCTGTTCCATTGATCTGAGTGTCTGCTCTTGTGCCAGTACCATACTGTCTTGATGATTACAGCTTTGTAGTACAGCTTAAAGTCTGGGATTGTAATGCCTCCTGCTTTGGTTTTCTTTTTCAAGATTGCTTTGGCTATTCGGGGTCTTTTCTGGTTCCATACAGCTTTTAGGGTTATTTGTTCTAGCTCTGTGAAGAATGCTGGTGTTATTTTGATAGGGATTGCATTGAATATGTAGATTGGTTTGTGTAGTATTGACATTTCAACAATGTTTGTTCTTCCTATCCAGGAGCATGGAATGTTTTCCCATTTTTTGGTGTCTTCTTCAATTTCTTTCTTAAGCTTTCTATAGTTGTCAATGTATAAATTTTTCACCTCATTGGTTAGATTTATTCCTAGGTATTTTATGGTTTTTTGGGCAACTGTAAATGGGATCGATTCCTTGATTTCCCTTTCTGTCGCTTCATTGTTGGTGTATAGGAATCCAACCAATTTCTGTGCGTTGATTTTATGTGCTGCAACTTTGCTGAACTCATGAATCAGTTCTAGCAATTATTTGGTGGAATCTTTTGGGTTTTCCATATAGAGTATCATGTCATCTGAGAAGAGTGAAAGTTTGACCCCCTACTGGCCAATTTGGATACCTTTTATTTCTTTGTGTTGTCTGATTGCTGAGGCTAAGACTCCCAGTACTATGTTGAATAACAGTGAAGAGTGGACATCTCTGTCTTGCTCCTGACCTTAGGGGGAAGCTCTCAGATTTTCCCCATTGAGGATGATATTAGCGTTGGGTCTTTCATATATGGCTTTTATGATCTCGAGGTATGATCCTTCTATCCCTACTTTCTTGAGGGTTTTTATCAAAAAAGTATGCTGTATTTTGTCAAATGCTTTCTCTGCATCTATTGAGAGGATCGTATGGTTCTTGTCCTTTCATTTATTGATGTGATGAATCACGTTAATTGTTTTCAGATATTGAACCAGCCCTACATCCCAGGTATAAATCCTACTTGGTCATGGTGAATAATTTTTTTTAACCTATTGTTGAATCTGGTTGGCTAATAACTTGTTGAGAATTTTTGCATCCATGTTCATCAGGGAAATTGGTCTATAGTTCTCCTTTTTAGTGGGGTCTCTGTCGGTTTTGGAATCAAGGTAATGCTGACTTCATAGAAAGTTTGGAAGTTTTCCTTCCATTTCTATTTTTTGGAACAGTTTCAAGAGAATATGTGTTAACTCTTCCTTAAATGTTTGGTAGAATTCCCCGGGAAAGCCATCAGGCCCTGGACTCTTGTTTTATGGCAGATTTAAAAAAAAAATTTTTTTTTAACGTTTATTTATTTTTGAGACATAGAGAGACAGAGCATGAACGGGGGAGGGTCAGAGAGAGGGAGACACAGAATCTGAAACAGGCTCCAGGCTCTGAGCTGTCAGCACAGAGCCCGACGCAGGGCTCAAACTCACAGACAGCGAGATCATGACCTGAGCTGAAGTCGGCCACTTAACCGACTGAGCCACCCAGGAGCCCCTTTTTGGCAGATTTTTGATTACTAATTTGATTTCCTTACTGGTTATGGGTCTGTTCAAATTTTCTATTTCTTCCTGTTTCAGGTTTGGTAGTGTATATGTTTCTAGGAATTTGTCCATTTCTTCCAGATTGCCCATTTTATTGGCATATAATTGCTCATACTATTCTCTCATTGTTGTTTGTATTTCTGTTGTGTTGGTTATGATCTCTCCTCCTTCATTCTTAATTTTATTTATTTGGATCCTTTCCTTTTTCTTTTTGATCAAACTGGCTAGTGGTTTATCAATTTTGTTAATTCTTTCAAAGAACCAGCTTCTGGTTTCATTGATCCATTCTACTGTTGTTTTTTGTTTGTTTGGTTGGTTGGTTGTTTTTTGTTTTTGTTTTTTGTTTTTTTTTTGGTTTTGATAGCATTGCTTTCTGCTCTAATCTTTATTATTTCCTGTCTTCTGGTGGTTTGGGTTTTATTTGCTGTTCTTTTTTCAGCTCCTTAAGGCATAAGGTTAGGTTGTGTATCTGACATCTTTCTTCCTTCTTTAGGAAGGCCTGGATTGCTATATACTTTCCTCTTATGACTGCCTTTGCTGTGTCCCAGAGGTTTTGTGTTGTGGTGTTATCATTTTCATTGATTTCCATATACTTTTTAATTTTCTCTTTAACTGCTTGGTTAGCCCATTCATTCTTTAGTAGGATGTTTTTCAGTCTCCAAGTATTTGTGACCTTTCCAAATTTTTTCTTGTAGTTGATTTCAAGTTTCCTAGTGTTGTGGTCTGAAAATATGTATGGTATGATCTCGATCTTTTTGTACTTAGGGCTGATTTGTGTCCCAGTATATGGTCTATTCTGGAGAACGTTCCATGTGCACTGGAGAATAATGTATATTCTGCTGCTTTAGGATGAAATGTTCTGAATATATCTGTTAAGTCCATCTGGTCTAGTGTGTCATTCAAAGGCATTGTTTCCTTTTTGATTTTCTGTTTAGATAATCTGTCCATTGCTGTGAGTGGGGTGTTGAAGTCTCCTACTGTTATGGTATTATTATCAATGGATTTCCTTATGTTGGTGATTAACTGAGTTATATATTTGGGTGCTCTTACATTTGGTGCATAAGTGCTTACAACTGTTAGGTCTTCTTGGTCTATAGACCCCTTGATTATGATATAATGCCTTCCTGCATCCCTTGATACAGTCTTTATTTTAAAGTCTAGATTGTCTGATATAAGTATGGCTACTCTGGTTTTCTTTTATTGACCATTAGCATGACAGATGGTTCTCCATCCCCTTACTTTCAATCTGAAGGTGTCTTTAGGTCTAAAGTGGGTCTCTTGTAAACAGCATATAGATGGATCTTGTTTTCTTATCCATTCTGTTACCCTATGCCTTTTGATTGGAGCATTGAGTCTATTGACGTTTAGAGTGACTACTGAAAGATATGAATTTATTGCCATTATGATGCTTGTAGAGTTGGAGTTTCTGGTGATGTTCTCTGATCCTTTCTAATGTTTTGTTGTTTTTGGTATATATATATATATATATATATATATATATATATATATATATATAATCTTTTCTCCCCTCAGGAAGCCCCCCTTAAAATTTCTTGCAGGGCTGGTTTAGTGGTCACAAACTCCTTTAATTTTTGTTTGTCTGGGAAACTTTTTATCTCTCCTTCTATTTTGAATGACAACCTTGCTGGATAAAGACCTCTTGGCTGCATATTTTTCTGATTCAGCACATTGAATATATCCTGCCACTCCTTTCTGGCCTGTAGATTTCTGTGGAAAGGTCTGCTGCAAACCTGATCTGTCTTCCCTTGTAGGTTAGGGACTTTTTTTTCCCTTGCTGCTTTCATGATTCTCTCCTTGCCTGAATAGTTTGTGAATTTGACTATGATATGCCTTGTTGATGGTCAGTTTTTGTTGAATCTAATGGGTGTGCTCTGTGCTTCCTGGATTTTGATGTCTGTGTCTTTCCCAGGTCAGGAAAGTTTTCTGCTATGATTTGCTCACATATCCCTTCTACCCCTATTTCTCTCTCTTCCTCTTTTGGGACCCCTATGATTCTGATGTTGTTCCTTTTTAATGAGTCACTGATTTCTCTAATTCTTAAATCATGCTCTTTTGCCTTATTCTCCCTCTTTTTTTTTCTGCTTTGTTATTCTCTATAAGTTTGTCCTCTGTATCACTGATTCTCTGTTCTGCCTCATCAATCCTTGCCACCACTGCATCCATCTGTGATTGCAGCTCAGTTATAGCACATTTAACTTCATGCTGGCTATTTTTTACTTCTTTTGTCTCTGCAGAAAGGGATTCTAATCTATTTTTGACTCCAGCTAGTATTCTTATTATTGTGATTCTAAATTCTCATTTAGACATCTTGGTTGTATCTGTGTTGGTTAAATCCCTGGCTGTCGTTTCTTCGTGCCCTTTCTTTTGGGGTGAATTCCTTCGTTTTGTCATCTTGAAGGGAGAAAAGGAATTAATGAGGTAGAAAAATTGAAAAAAAATTAAAATTAAAAAAAATATTGAAATTAAAAATTAAAAACACACACAAATTGAGTAAATGATACTAGATCCTTGTTGTGTTTTGGTCTGGGTGTTGAAAGTGGTTTGACAGATTAGAGAAAAAAAGGGGGGGGGGAAGAAATCGTTTGAGAATTTGAAAAAATGAATACACTGAAGTAGACTAAAATGAGATGATGGGGGTAAAATAGAATTTGAAAAAATATACACCAAAGTAAAGAATGTAGTAGAAAAAAATTAAAGAAAAATTTTAATAAAAATTAAAAATAAATATGATTTTTTTCATTTTCTGTATTTAAGAAAAAAGAAAAGAAATGAAAAAGAGAAAAAGAGAAAAAAGAAAAGAAAAAAATTGTTTGAAAATTTCAAAAAGTGAATACACTGTAGTAGACTAAAATAAAATGATGGAAGTAAAATAGAACTTGAAAAAACTTACATAACAGCAAAAAATATAGTAATAAAAATTAAATAAAAATATTTTTAATAGAAATTGAAAGTAAAAAGGAACTTTTTCTCTTTCTGCATTGAAGAAAAGGAAAAGAAATGAAAAGAGGAAAAAAGAAAAAGAAAGAAGAAAAAGGAAATTGTTTGAGAATTTGAAAAGGTGAGTACACTGAAGTATACTAAAATAAAATTATGGAAGTAAAGTAGAATTTGAAAAAATTTACATAAAAGTAAAAAGTATAGTAATAAATTAAAGAAAGATATTTTTAATAAAAATTGAAAATAAAATGAATTGTTTCTCTTTCTGTATTCAAGAAAAAGAAAAGAATTGTAAAAGAGAAAAAGGAAAAAAAAAAAAAAGAACATTGAATAGATGAACCTGCTAACAGATTGAAGTAGGACTGAAATTGCTTCGTTTTGCCCTAGAAGTCAGTCTATGTAGTTCTTTATAGTCCATAAATTAAGTCGGCAGTGAGACTTGTGTTCTTGAAGAGCGAATTTGGCCCAGCTGGGCGGGGCTCAGTGTAATAGCTCTGCTCTCCACTAGGTGGCGCTGCTGGCCTACTGGGGCGGAGTGTTGCAGCACTGGTAGGTGCGTATGCGCATGCGGGGGAATGGTGAAAATGGCGTCAGCCAGCCACCCAGTCTGTTCTCCCGGATCAGCAGCACATCCGTCCTCTGTCTTCAGCTTTCGTCCACTCCCCGCTCTTTCACTCTCCGTGACCAGGTCCCAGGCAGCACCTCTCTCCCGAGTTTGTCTCAGATGCAGCTGTTTTGCCCAGCCCCCTAATTTCGAAGGACTGTGACTTTGACCCGTTCCGCCCTTCTGCAGGAGGGTCTCACCGAGCAATGGCTGAATGAGCAATGGCCAAATATCAGCTGCACCCAGGTACGTCCACTGGACCCTGCTGCTGCCGGTGCCCTGAGACTGCAGCCAGGTGCCACCTGCCCCAGAAAAAGTTCGCAAGACAGTGTAGCAGCAGGGTTTCAGGGATTATGGAAAATCACAACACACATCTGGCACCAGGCTTCATCCCCAATGACCTTTTCCAGCACCAGTGAATGTGGCCGCCTTCTGGGTTCTGCTAGGACCAGGTGGCTTCAAAAGTCTCTACCAAATGTCCTTCCAGCAGTGGAACTGCTTTTCCCCGTGTGGCTCGAGAACCTCCCGGACTCCACTCTGTTCCTGGGGATTCGCCCTTCCCACCAGAGCACCACCAGGTATGGAGCCGCGGAGTTGCAGCCTTTGCACTCCCCTTGTTTACAGTCTTAATGGATTTTAAACCCTCTCCTTTTTCCTTTCTCCCTTCTCAGTTTAGTCTCTGCGGCTGTTTCCAATTTTTCACTTTCTTTCCAGCTGCTTTTGGGGAGGGGTGATTTTCCCATATTCTCCCCCCTTGCCCAGTCTCTGTCCTCTCTCTGCCCACAAAAGCAGTTCCCTACCTTTCGGGGCTTCTTGCTCCCCAAGTTCAACTCTCTGCACCGCATACCTGCTGAGTTCTGTGGTTCAGGTTGTGCAGATTGTTGTGTTAATCCCCCAATCAGTTTTCTAGGTGTGTAGGATGGTTCAGTGTTGGTCTGGTTGTATTTTATGGACGCAAAATGCACAAAAAGCTTCCATGCTGTTCCCTGTTTTTATTTTATTTTTGAGAGAGAGAGAGAGAGAGAGAGAGCGAGTGGGGAAGGGGCAGAGAGAGAGAGAGGGAGACACAGAATCTGAAGCAGGCTCCAGGCTCCGAGCTGTCAGCACAGAGCCTGATGCAGGGCTCCAACCAACGAACCATGAGATCATGACCTGAGCTGAAGTCAGACGCTTAACCGACTGAGTCACCCAGGCGCCCCTAGCTCCCAAATTATTGCAGGGAATGGTTCTCTCAAATGTTTTGCCCCTACGTAACTTGTAGTGTCATCTTTCCAGCCTTCTCTATCTATTTCCTTGCTATATGTGGTCTGACTGTTAAGTCATTTTTTAGGTTTTTGTTATAGCAGATTTCTTTCTGGTACTGATTTTCTGCATTAGTCACCATTGACTGCTTATGCTGTGGTAACAAACATCTCCCAAATCTCAGTGATGTAACACAACAAAAGCCTGCCACATGTTGGTGGGGTGTGGGGGGAGACACGAGACTGCTGCACCGTTGCTCAAGGCCACGGGCTAACTGAAGTACCATCATTTTTGTAGCAGCCACATCTGGGACCGGTTGCCAATGGCCAAAGGAAGAGGGGGACTGGAGAATTGTACATGGCGTATGTCTATCCTTTACCTCAGCCAGGAATGTTACATGTCACTACTGTTCACACTCCAAGGTCAGAACTAGTCATATGACCCTCAAATAATTACAAGGAGGCTGAGAATTATAGTCTTTCTTAGACATTATCCACCCCATTGAAACTGTCATTGAGGGTAGCCCTTCAGTCTACCTGAACACAGGTTTGGTTTCTTGGTGATGGTGCTTTTATTTTGTCTTTTGTTTAATGCTGTATCCTTACTTCCTGATACATACTAAGTACTTAATAAATATTTAATGAATGGATGACTGAATAGACTAAGTTTCTCAGTTGAGCATAAAGAGAAGGAAGGAAGGAAGGAAGGAAAGAAAGAAAGAAAGAAAGAAAGAAAGAAAGAAAAATCTCTAGGTCCTTACACCATGGCCAAAGTGGTGAGTTGGAGTTGGAGCTGTGTGATGCCCTAGGAGTGGGTGGATGTGGACAAAATCCACACTTCAGGCATTGGAATGTATAATCCCTACTCAGGGAAGGTTGCTGAGGCCTTTCCTAGATGTGCCAGGGGGCCAGATACGGAGCTGGGATGGTGTTGTTTTCCCTGAGATCTCTAAACAAGAATGAAAGCTCAGCCTGGCAGCCTAGGATCCTGGTCCAGAAATGGTCCCTGGGTGGAAACCAAGTCTTGCATGGGTCACTGGGCCATTGCTGCTTGTGTGTATTCGGCTAATTTCACCTGTGGTCTGGGATCCTTGAGCCAGGAAAACAATTTAAAAACAGATCTGGGTAGCTCAGTAGGTTGAGTGTCTGACTCTTGATTTTGGTTCAGGTTATGATCCCAGGATCATGGGATTGAACCCCACATTGTGCTCCACACTGATCATGGAGACTGCTTAATATATTCTCTCTCTCTCTCTCTCTCTGCCCCTCTCCCCTGCTTGGGCTCTCTCTCTCTAAAAACAAACAAACAAACAAACAAACAAACACAGATCTGAGAAGACTTGTATGTGGATGTTCTTAGCATCTTTGTTCATAAACTCCAAACTGGAAACAATCCAAATATTCACAAGAGGAAAATGGATCCACAATTTGTGGTATATATCCCCATTGTATGAATGGAGTCCTACCTAGTGATAAAAAGAACAAACTATAGATATGTACAAAAACAGGGATGAATCCCCAAAATATTATGTTAAATGAAAGAATCCAGGCATTAAAAAGTACATACGATATGATTTCATTTATGAGAATTTCTAGATGAGGCAAACCTAGTCTCTAGTGATACAAACAAGAACAGTGACTGCCTGCTTCTTGGTAGGGGTGTGGGACTGATTGGAAAGTTGCACAAAAACACACTTTGGGGTGGGTGGTGGTTACATGGATTTACACATGGGTCAAAACTTATGGAATCATGTATTTTAAATAGATGCATTTCATTGATGTGAATGATATATTTCTAAAAAATGATGACAATATGACAATATACAAATCAATTTAACAAGACAAAAATAAAATGGATTCTAAGCTGGTGAGCTCAGTGGGGAAGAGGCAATTGCAAAACTTGCTGGAGTAGACACAGCTGCTTGTGAACCCACCTGCTTTGTTCAGACCCACCCCCCTGCATATGGCTTCAGCACCAACTCCAGGCATGGCCCAGATGGGCTAAGTGAGAGTTCACTCCTTTGGTGATTGCTTCACAAAAGGACATATTCTGCAATTTGGGTCAAAGAGAAATAAGGAGAAATCTGTTGGGAGTTCCTATTGGAATAATTTCCGTACTTCTATAAAAGGAAATGTAATGAGATTTTTTTTTTCCTTTCAGTTTCATCTAAGGACCCAAGGCATTCAAATTCTCACACTATCATCTATACATCTATAGATGTATATATCTATATCTATAGATATAGATGATATCTATATATCATCTCACACATCTATAGCTATGTGCCTCAGCCTCCTCATCTTTAAAATGGGGATGAAAGGGCTCCTGGGTGGCTCAGTTGAGCATCTGACTTCAGCTCAGGTCATGACCTCATGGTTTGTGAGTTTGAGCCCCTAGTTGGCTCTGTGCTGACAGCTCGGAGCCTGGAGCCTGCTTCGGATTCTGTGTCTCCCTCTCTCTCTGCCCCTCCCCCATTTGCGCGCTCTCTCTCTCTCTCTCTCTCCCTCTCAAAAATAATAAATAAACTGTAAAAAATTTTAAAAAAGTAAAATAGGAATGAAAACAGCAGGTTTGCCTGGCATTGTTGAGATTTATTCATTTAGTTACAAATACGTTTTTGAGCACTTACTATTTGCCAGGGACTGTTCTAAGAGCTGTGGTGTATTTTATTCAGTGAACGAGACTGATGACATCTCCACTCTAAATGAAACATTGAAAGTATAACCCATTACCCACTGTGCAGTTTGTGGCAGCCATTATTATCATAATTAAAGAGACCCCAGTTTTCTGTTAAAGAGCAATTTTCCAAAACTGGTAGAATCATGACTCTCATGCAGGTATAAACACAAACACATGTTAAAGGTTTTATTTAGCTTACTAATGAGAAAACTGGTAAAAATTTCACAACTAAAAAGAACAGACCCATTTACGGATGGATTGGGAATATTGAAATGAATGAACAAGTGGATGCAAGACCGGCTTTTCCACAGAAGGGAAGGTCACTCCTCCCTTGCACAGAATTTACTTACATGTCTCTAGGCAAGAATGATTTTGCATTGCTATCAGTTGTCTATGATTTATAGAGTTGCAGATTCACTCACATGAAATCAGGATTAGATAACTGGAACCAGTATGCTGTAAACAATGCATAGTTTTCCAGTGAAGCACACACTTTTTCAGTTCTCTTGGCCAAGTGGGTTTCCCATATAAACTCAAAGGACTTCTGTAATTGTAAACCAAAGATGTAGACAGTGTTCGAGGGGTTCTGGGTATGATGGAGGCACACACCAGGGGCTGCAGAGTGGCTTATCAGGGCAGGTTTCAAGGAGTTAATTTTGGAGCTGTGTGGAACGATGGGTAGGTATAAGCCAGGCAGACAGCAAGGAAGAGAAGGGCACAGCATGAGGAGGAAACATATCAGTAAAGGCTGAATTCCTTACAAGTAATAGAAACTGACATGAGTTTGTCTAAGCAAGAAGTGGGGATATATTATGTCACAAGGCATCTTATGGGGCCTAAGGGCAGGGATGAAGTGCCCAGGAATGACTGGAAAGTTGGGACTCGAGTGCTAGAAATACTGATTCCCAGCCCCCCCCCCCCCCCCCCCCCACTGCCCATGGGATAGTTGCTTCATTTCTCTTGTCAAGGTAAAGCTGGACACTGTCTAATGTGGTAAGGATAGACTACTCAGTTGTAACCATTGCGATGGTGGGGAAGATCCAGTGTGAACTGAACTCAACTTTGGTTTGTACAGAGATGACTGGGCACTTTGAAGGAAGAGTTGTGGGGAGCTGGGGCAGAGACTGGGTTTGTTCAGCAGTGCTCACCTGGCGGAGAAGCACACTCACATCTTTGTGTCGGGAGGTAGGGTAAATTAAAGCAAGGTCCCCAAGGACTGGGAGGGTTGGATAGGAGGGAGGTGCGAGTTACCCCCTAAATGTTTCCATCTCAAAGAGATAGCACTCAGGTCCTTGACAAGGCAGTTCCGGTGGTGGAAGATCCACACGTCAAGGGGGAGAGAAAGGACTCACGATGGCAAGCTTTCTAGAGTAACTGCGCTAAGGGTTGGGGGCTGGGTTTCAGGGACCAGGTTTTGGCTGGAACAAGCCGTGATTCTCCTGGCAGCCTTAGCTCCCTCAGGCGATCACTTTAAGCGGGACATCCTAGGGACGCAGCCTTGAGCTGTTGGAGGCTATGTTAGTGTTGGTTCAAGTCTTTTAGTGTGGGGATGGGTCATTTGTGCTGAGAGTCTGCGGTTTTTATAGGCCAAAGTTGAGACTTCGTCAAAAAACCATCTAAAGTTGGGTTAAGAGGAGAGTCTTTGCTGTTGTCTCCCCACAGACTGGTCCCCTTTGCTTCTAGTCCGTGTGATAGAACACAGCTGCCTTAGGTGGGTTCCCTAGAAGCAGAAAGACGGCTTCGGGGGGTCTGTTGGGGGTATGTTCTCAAGTGAAGCTGGTAATGCAGGGAAGAAGCATGAATGGGAAGGAGAGGGCTGAGCAGGGTCGGTGGAGGGGCCTCTGGGATGCAAATCCACTGCAGAGTTCTTGTGCCTTCAGGCTGGCCTTTTGCATCTCCGTGACTGTCGGCTGGGGAGAGGTGGACTGTCCGTGAGAGCAGATGATCTTCCGGAGAAAAGGTAGCTTTGAGACGTTGGCAGCCTACACAGCACCAGACGGATGGGTGCCCCACCTTGACAAGGGAGAGCTGGTCGGGGCACCGTCACACACAGTTTAGGGCTGTCACACGCCCTTCCTTTATTTGACATCCCAGCCAATCTGATTTTAGAATCTCATATCCATTTCATATTTGGGAATGGGAGCTCTCTGACGAGCTCCATTTGATTTTGGAGCCCACACCAGACCCGTCAACTATGGCCTGGAGGTCAGGGCACGGCTGTGAAGATGACTGCCCATCACAATTGCATGGATGGTAGTGGCAGTGGCATTCTGCAGGGTGCATGAGCCGCCAGAGGCACCTCCTGTGTTGTAATCTATGGAGCTGTGACCCAGGGATGTCATCCACATAGAACGCAGAGTGGGAGGTACTCTTAGAGTATGTAGTATTGGGGTTTTAGTGCTAGGGGGTTAAGGGGTTCCAGAACATGCCACCCCAAAGTGCACCTCTTTGGCATATGGATTCTTTAAAAAATGTTTATTTGTGTATTTATTTCGAGAGAGAGCGAGAGCGAGCATGAATGAGTGGGGGAAGGGCAGTGAGAGAGAGAGAGAGAGAGAGAGAGAGAGAGAGACAGAGGGAGAGAATTCCCAGTAGCCTCTGCACAGAGCCTGATTTGGGGCACCATCTCTCAAGTGAGATCCTGAGCTGAAATCAAGACTCTGAAGCTTAATCCACTGAGCCACCCAGGCGCCCCTGGCATATGGATTATTTTGAGGTCATTAAGAACCAGCGGGTGCAGGAAAAAGCTCTAGAAACAGGGAACAAATTTCCCTTTGGTAAAGTAAATTTATGTTTATGATAAAGGAAATTTCTATTTGTAGAGAAGTCTCCCTCTCCTGTCCCAGGAAGAGGAAGACTCTTAACAACTCTTATCAATGGAGTAGGCCCAACTTAAATCTGCATAAAAAACCTTACTGAATAACCCTTCCATCACCTGCCCAAGACTTGCCTCGCCCACCCAAAAACCCCAAGCCTCTTTTCTTTTCGCTTGAGATGGGACGTAAGCCCTAAACATCCCTGTGAGTTACTCATCTGTAGGTGCCTCCCTGTGTTACAGGCACGAGAGATGTGTTAATAAACTCCAGTCCATTTTTGTCTCTTGTTAATCTGTCTTTTGTTACAGAGCCTCAGCCAAGAACCTAGACGAAAAGACATTTTTCCCCCTCCTCTACAGGGATGAAGGGAATCTCCCAGAAAGTGGGTGTGCAGGGAGCAGCCCAATTTATAACTCTCCCCTAAGTGTGGAACTGCCCAAGGGTGTGGAATGGGATAGGGGACAGGAGGCTGGACACATCCCGGGATCCAGAGCTCCGAGGGCTTTGTATTCCTCATTAAGAATTTTTACCCACCCTCTTCCACCCAACTTGGGGAGTTAGCAAAAGACGACCAAATGGGGACAGAGTTATAAAAAGCGCCCAGTTCAGTGCCCCCACCCAAATCTGACCTCTTTGGATGAGCATGAGGCCCTTGCTTTAATCCCGACTTCTGAACTGCGTATTCCCCATCAAACTTTATGGGAGTCCTGTGTGCCATCCCCTGGACCCTTCTGTCTCCTTCGTAAGCCCTAGCTGACGAGGTAAACACCTAAGATGTTGATGTGTTAGTTATCCATAGAAACGTTGGCAAGCATTTACCTGAAGATGCCTCTTCTAGAAGGAGAGATTCTAATCGTGGGAATCCTGAGCCCTCCGGGGACAAAGCTCCCAGAGAAGCTTTGGGAACCTGTTGTATTCTATTGGTCATGCTGCCGTGGAGTGTTCCTTCATCTCCGTCCCCTTGTCTTCATGGGGAGCCCCAGCCTCAGGCCATGTGGCCACATCACCACCAGGTGGCAGTGGAATCACGTTCCGGAGCCCTCAGGACACCACTCAGCCCGGTCGGTTTACAAGATGTAAATAAAAAGAGGAGAGGTATAAAGAATGGACCCCAGCTTTGGAGTCACCCAGAGAACATGAGAACTACTGCCCTGCGACTTAGAGACTCCGGGCCTTGGGCAAGGGGCTGGATTTGTGCCTCAGTTTCCTTACTCAGAGCCATAACTAATTGTGCCACTACAGCAGCTTTTAAGGAAAGCCCCAATCTTCCAGAATCATAATTTATTAAGGGCTTATTGTGTTCTAGGCCTGCTCAAAGATCTGTACATAAATTAGCTAATTTACTCCTCAGAAAAGCCTGTGAAGCACACGTTATTATCATCCTCCTTTTCTAGCTGAGAAAACTGAGGCACAGAGACGTTCAGTACTTGTCCAATGTCACACAGCAGAGCTGGGGTTCAATCCCAGCTGGGCTGGCTTCAGAGCCCCTCTCCCCTAACTACTAGGCTATGCCACATCTAACAAATTAAAAACGAGTATTACAATCTACTCCCAAGTCACTATCCCTAGCCATAGCTTATGGCAGAGACTGTGTTGAGGAGACAGTAAAATCAGAAGAAATACAAAGAGAGAGAGATGTTTCTTGATCAAGTCACCCAAAAGCCTTGATGATTTTCCAGACATCCTGAGCTGTGGACCTAAGACTCCCTTGGGAGGGTCTTGCATAAGGCAACGGAGTCTTCTGCATCTGGGAGAAACAGCTCCTCACACCTGCACGTTCCTTGTACTCCTGGTCAGTGGGGTCCCTGCGAACTGGCTTCTTAGAGCATGTGCGGGTTCCGGAGGGAGGCATTGCTGGCTCTTTTCTGGGGCCATTACTCCTTTTGGTGCCCATCCTGAGTGTTTCAGGCTCATCTCCTACCTCCCCCCCCCCCCCCCCCCATATATCTTGCTGTATCCCTGCATTCCTGACAGGCCAGTAGGGACATGAAGGATGGCAGGAGAGCCCGGAGCATCCTCTGTGAGGGACTTGCCATCTCCACGGTCCCAGGAATATCTTCGCCCACGCCGCCCTCACGTGACAGGACCTGTGGGCGTGGCCTCGTGCTCTGGACTTCCTTAGCCCAGCCCTCCCTGTGGTCATCCAGCAGGGGAGACTCTGCCTGGCTTCCCAGGGTAGAGCTTCACCTGGGGATCTTCTCACCAGGCCCTTGAGGTCCAGATGAGGACAATGTGTCACTGCTGGGGCTCCTCCCTGGAAGTCACCTTGTGGAACAACTGGAACACTCGTGCATTGTCTGGGGGTGTAAAATGTTATGACCACTTTGGAAAATTGTTTGGCAATTACGTAGAAAGTTAAATGTCTATCTGTCCTATGACTCAGGTCTATCTGTCCTAATCCTAGGTATTTAACCAACAGCACTCAAGGGCGATGTCCACAAAAAGCCTTGTGCAAGAATACTCACGCGAGATTTATTTATAGTATTTCAAAACTGGAGACAGACCAGATGTCCCTCAACGAGTGAATGGATAAGCAAATGGTGACAATGACACTTAGGGAGCACCACACAGCACTGACACACAGCACAGGAAGGAATCTCAGACAAAAGGCTGGGTGAAAGAGCCCAGACACAGAAGGTTCATGCTCTGGGATTCTGATTTATACGGAGTTCTAGACAATGCAAAACTAACCCATGGTAATAGGAATCAGAATGGTAGTTGCTTCGAAGAGGGGGTTCAGGGAATGGGGACAGTCCCTGGGAACGTTTCTGTACCTTAGCCTCCAGCCTTGTGAGCTCTTCACAGATGCCTTGAGAAACCACTCACACTGATTTGTTGGCTGTGTCCATGATGGAGCTGAGGGGAGGGGTTTGGCCAAAGGGAAATTTACTAGAGGTGGATAGTTCCGGGGACTGTCACATTTCAGAGACAGGGTAACAGATACTGCTATTGCTTCTCAGTAGTCATGTTCTCCTTTTATTATCTCCTAATTGTAGCTGGATATGTTGCCAACCAACCCAAAGATAAGTTGCCCCAGACTCTCCTGCAGCAAGATGAGGCCACATCACTAAGAGGTAGTCTGTGTGACATCCTGGAAGAGTTTGAAAGGACAGGGAACTCACCTTTTTCCCTCCTGCCTGCTCTTTGGAACACAGAGGTGATGACTGGGGCTTCAGCAGCCATCTTGGACCATGAGTTTGAAAGTCACCTAGGAGGGCAGAGGGAAGACTGGGAGAAGCCTTGTGGAGCTGTCACCAGTTTTGGCCTGCCCAATTCTAGACTTGTGTCTAGGTCACTGCTAACTGGGTTTTTCCATAACTTGCTGTTACACCCAAGTCCAAGTGATATGGGTTGTAGAGCATGGAGTTTAAGAGTGTGGGTTCTGGACCCAAACAGCTGACCTCACACTTGGGTTGTCATTTGCCAGCCAGATGACTCTGAGATGCTTATCTGTCTTCTTTTTCTCTGTTTCCTCATCAGGAAAATGGAGATAAAACGACCTACCTTGTGGGTTGTTGCAAAGATTAGAGGAGTGGACAAAGTATGGTGCATTTAGAAAGAGTTAGGCGTAAGTTATGTGAAAAGTCCCTGGTACATAGCAAGTGCTCTGTAAGTGTGGGCTTTTATTGTTTTTGCACAGAGGCACACATACAGTGTGTGTGTGTGTGTGTGTGTATGAGAGAGAGAGAGAGAGAGAGAGAGAGAGAGAGAGAGGGGCAGGCAGAGGGAGAGAGAGAGGGGGAGAGAGATCTGGTCTGGGTGACACTATCAGGCCATGCTTGTGCTGTCTGAGTAAGTAGAATGCTTCCTGCAGGTGGCAGCTGTGTCCTCTACATTTGACTTCTGGAACCTTACCCAGAGGCTGGCTCCGGGCCTGCCTTGACTGCGCAGCATTTTCCTTCTGCTACTGGCCATGGGTCGACGATGTTCCCAAGGCTGTTCCAGACCCTGTGCCCTGCAGCCCTACCTTGCCTTGGTCTTCCTTGTCATACCTATGGCCAGGGGGCTTTTTGGGTTCTCCCCCAGGAGGTGAGGAGCCAGAAGGGCTGCCAGATTTAGTAAGTAAAAATACAAGTTGCCTGGTTAAATTTGATTTTCAGGTACACAATGAGTGGGGTTTTTGTTGTTGTTGTTTTGTTTTGTTTTTGTTTTTGTTTTTAGTATAAATGTGTCCCAAGTATTGCATTTTATCTGGCAACCCTAAGTGTGGGACCCTCTCCCCAGGACTTCCACACCCGTCTGAGGTCTCTGTCATATTCTTCAGTCCCCTGCAGGTTCCGGTGGGGGGTGGGGGAGCAGATCATCTCCAGGGAACCCCCACCTCCTCCTGCGTCCATCTCCCTTGCTGCCTGCAAGGCTTCCCAAAGGCTCTCTCTCCTGCCATCCTGGGAACTTCCTCTCCTCTGGAGCTGGGCAGACTGGTTCTGACCCGTCACATGTCTTCCAAGTTTCTAGATTATCTGTGAATTAAGCTCTGAGTCCTTCAGTTTCTTACAACTCAAAGCTGACTTTTGACATTTAAAAACCAAGCCACGGTTTTGGCTCTGGTTCTTTTTCCTGTCCCCGTGGGAGGTTGTATCTCTTGGGGCTGAGAAAGAACCAGGACATGGGAGGCAGTGCAGCTAATATTTCCAGGTATTCCCCGGCAACCCACAGAGGCTCTCAGTTAAACATCCCAAGGGTCTGTCATTATTCCTGTCCCAACCCTGTCCCAACATGGCCACGGGGGTGGATGTTGTTACAGCTGTCAGGCTATTAAAGGACAGGTGTACCTGGTCCGTTCACGTCCTCCTCCCCTGGCATCTGTCAGAAAATACAGCGATCAGCTCCTGGTGCTGCTTCCCAGAGGGGACTGTCATCGTGTCTGTCCTGTCAGCCGATGCCAGATGCACCGCATGAGAGGATCCCAGCTCATCTGTCTGCCGTGTGCTCAGGACTGAGGAGAGAAGACCGAGGAGGCTTCTGGGACTTTTGGAAACTGAGAAGTGCTTTACTGCAGCCAAGCACATCTTCAGGCAGATACCGTGCCATGTCCCCGTCTCCTCCTAACTGAGCACTGCTGATGAACAAGCTTGGGATGTGCACAGCCTGGTCCCTGCAGACGCGGTCAGGGGACTGAGGGCACCTTCACGGCACAGTGAGCTTCAAGGCAAAGGGAAATGGGAATTTAATTCTGGCAGGTGTTTTTCCTCAGCCACCAGGCTAAAAATGTACCCATTTGTGTAAGACACAGGCCTTAGTCACCGAGGAAAGTGAACGTGTGACGGAGAGAAGCGTCCTACACTTGGCAAGCTTGCGGAGAATTCACACTTCCTGAATCAAAGCCCCTGACATTTTCAGAAGAGCCAGATTTAATCAAGGCGTTTTCGAAAGATCCAAACTGAATCAGAAAGACAGGAGGCCCTATTAGCAGCATGAATCTTGACGACTACTTGGAATTGCATTTGCTCGGAAGCTTAGCTTTCACTGGAAGTGATGGGAAATTGAATTTTGTGCGACTTGGGAAGAGGGCCTATTTCAAGCCATGTCATTAGGATAAAATTCGGAAAGAACATTTATGCCAGAAATGTCACGTTGGCCCCAAGATGGAGCTCGGAGTGTCGCGGGGATAAAGCGGGCAGAAGTTTTGCCCTCTTGAGGAGTGGACGTTCAAATAAAACCCCGTTTAAAGGCCAGCCATCGAAACCTAACAGCGAGCTGATCTGAGGAGGAGGCCTGGAGGCCCGTCTGAGCCTATCTGGTTTTTGCCATGTCTGACTGTCTGTTTGTGTTATTTCTCCCCACACTGGAATGCGAGCTTCATACATGCAGGATTCTTTTGTGATCTGCTCACTGCTGTATCCCCGGTGCCTTGAACATTGCTGGACACAGGGTAGCCCTGAGTATGTATTCACTGAATGGATAAATGAGCGCAAAGATCTCTGAGGCTTTGCAAGCACACCAGTTATTACCGTTATTGGCAGCACTGTTAGCTTCCGCTTACGGAGTGTATGCTACCCTGTGTAACAGTGTATTAAGCAGTTTGTATTCACGATCTTAATCTCACAATGAGCCTGTGAGTATGTTTTTATGTCCCTACTTTATAGATAAAGAAACAGAGGCGCTAAGACGTTAAATAACTTCCCCAAAGCCAGATGGCCAGAAAGTGGTGGAGCGGATATTCACCAGAGGCCTGCTTGGCTCAAAGACTATGAAGTACCCTGCTGGGCTTCTCACTCTTTTTCTCTCTATTTAAAAAAAAAAAAACATCATAGCTTTATTGAGCTATAATTTGCATGCCATACAACTCACTTCAACCCAGTGGCTTTTGGATAGTCACAGAGTTGTGCAGTCAATCGCCACAATCCATTTTAGGACACTTTCTTCACTCCAAAAAAGAAACCGTGTACCTGTTAGTGATCCTTCCCCATTTCTCCCCAAGTGCTCCCAGCCCTAGGACACCACTAATCTGCTTTCTCTCTCTATAGACTTTCCCATTCCGGGCATTCCGCATAAATGGAATCCTACAGTATGAGGCCTTTTGTGGCTGGCTTCTTTCACATGTTTTTAAGTTTCATCCCTGTTGTAGCATGAATCGCCACTTCATTCCTTTGTACTGCTGAGTAGTATTCCGTGGCATTCCATCCAGTGTGTATGGACAGACCACCTGTTTATCCGTTCATCAGTTGATGAGCATTTGGGTTGTTTTCACCTCTTGGCTAATGTAATATAATAATGCCGCTATGAACCCTCATGTATAAGATTCTGTGTGCACCTGCGTTTTCTTTCTCTTGGGTACATACTTAGGGGGAATTGCTGGGTCATATGATAGCTCTATGCATAGCCTTTTGAGGAAGTGCTAGACGGCTTTTCAAAGCAGTCGTACCACTTTGCATTCTTACCAACAGCAGTGTATGAGGGTTCCAATTTCCCCACCTCTTTGTCAACACTACTGCTTACCTGACTTTGAATCTAGTCATCCTGGTGGGTATGGAGTCGCATCGCATGGTGGTTTTGAGGAGCCTTTTCCCCATGGCCCACTGGCTGCTTACACCCATGCACTCACCATGACTTTGGGCCTCCTGGCATAGTTCTGCCTGGCTGCTTCCCCCCTGGTGTCTCATCAGGGGTGAGCCCCATCCTCGCTGTGGCTCCTCGGCAAAGGCAGAGGGTGTGGATCCTAGTAGCTGGGGACATTTTGTTTGCAAAGTATGAGTACTCAAAATTGGCAGAGTGGGCGGAGTTAAATTTGGCAATGAGTTGGAGCATGTGAGGGAGAGACAAGGGAAATGTAGAGCAGTTGGGGAAAGGTCAGGAGGGAGAGACTGAGCATGGCTGGTGCCCACGAGGAGGTACTGCGCAGGAGCTGTCCAAAGGAGAAGTTTGTGATGAAATGCTGAGTGTCCTACAGTGTGACCTCTCTCTGAACCTGACAGGAGTCTTGTGGAGGAGTGTTCTTTCTGCTGTGTGTGTGTGTGTGTGTGTGTGTGTGTGTGTGTGTAGTGATGGAGGGGAGGATGTGAGACAGTGCTGAATCAGGCATGAGGGTCAGTCAGTGTGGGGTGAAATCAGGGGTTTCGCGGAGACAGTCTACCTGTGAGTGACAGGTCTGTTGCTCTAGCTGAAAAAGTGCTTCTTGTGTGCTCGATAAATGCTGGTTCCTGGGTCTTGTACTGTTTATTTATTATTTTGAGAGAGAGAGAGAGAGAGAGAGACAGAATGCGAGCGGGGGCAGGGGCAGAGAGAGAGGGAGACACAGAATCAGAAGCAGGCTTCAGGCTCTGAGGTGTCAGCACAGCCCCCGACACGGGGCTCAAACCCATGAACCGTGAGATCATGACCTGAGCTGAAGTTGGACGCTTAACCGACTGAGCCACCCAGGTGCCCCGAGGGAAGCAGCATTTTAAAGAGCTACCCAGGTGATTCTTGTGCTTCTAAACTTTGAGAATCTTCAAAGGGACCCCAGGATCTCCCGTGTGCTCATAGTCTGTTCTGCTTCTAGCCCTTCTGTTTCTAGAAGTGAAGGATGAGAGGCTCATGCAACCCCAGGTCTCCCAGACATTCTTCTCATGAGACTCGTACTTTCCGAGCAGATTGGCTACAGGCCCACCCTGTGGCCTTCTTCAGTTTGGTTTCCTCTGCATGTTTATTGCACACGCTGCTCCACATTTCTGACCTCTGGTTGGCACCTGGCAGGCTTCCTCTAGTTTCACATTTTTTGGGTTATTTCAGAGAGTGGACAGGAGATGGTCACAACCCTCATCAGGATGCTTCTCCATCCATCAGGGTTTCCATCTCTCCAGGGTCCTTCTTCACACCCCCAGTGACAATACCAGGCACGAATCAACAGATGTGTCAAAGGCCTGCAGTCTCTGATAACATGTATGTCCAAATAGTCAGTTTTTCAAAGCTTTTATCCACCCCCCCCCCCACCCCAACACACACACACTCAGGTATTTGATGTTTCTAAACCCGGCCTGAGGCAGAGCCTTAAACACATCTCAAGTTGTGATCACAGAAGCAATGTGCTCCCCCTGGGGTGAAGGTTCAGCAGGGCATTTCATGATAAATTTATCAAAGCCACAGGAGTCGAAGCTTTATAAATAATTCTGGCATCCTTCATTCCTCATTATTTGCCGTTAGCCCGTTGGGGGCAATTAGTCTCCATAGAAAGGAGAGGCTTCCCATTTACACAGTTGCACTCACAGCACTTTTATTTTTGTGAACATTTCATTTCTCCCAGTCTCCAGATGAATTTTTGCAATGCTGGAAATTTTTGTTCATGAAAACCCTGTGAAACAGCTGTGCTGCAGTGGAAACTGAGGATTTATCCGCCCATTTTGGAGTCACCTCCAGACAGATTGCATCCCTCATGTTTGCTGTGCCAAGAAGGGGGTGCAAAGCCCATGCAGACTTGCCCCTTGACATGAGCTGGGGAAATTCACAGAGGTGAAACAGACAATTGGAGTCTGGTGGGAAGAAAGCTGATGCAGAGGCCATGAAAAGCAGATGAAGGATAAGGGGAGGATACCAAGGATGTTGGGTTTTGAAAGATGTATAGAAGTCGGGCAAATACAGAAGGGTTTTCCAGGCATAGGGAACAGCATGTGTGAAGGCATGTAGGCCAGAACCATCGTGGAGGTCTGAGAGCCAAAAAGATCTTTTCCACTTCTGGAGGATCCTGGGGAGGCAGTAAGATCTTGGAAGAAGAAAGTTTGTGTGGTGCGTTCAGGCAGAAGGGGCTTGTTCCCTGGTGTTTTTGAGGGCAAAACTATATGACCTGATGAGTCAGCCATTTAGAAAATATTAACAGCTTAAAATGCATTTTTGCCAATGATATAATCATAGGGGTAAAATCAAAATTTAAAGAGAAGAGAAGGAGACTGATCTTGAAGAAAATGAGAATCAAAACCATGCCTGGTGGTAAAAGAAAAGTAGCCAGAAGAATAACTTCTTCAATTAGATTTGGAAGCAGTAATATGTATGTAATACATAATATACAGATACAAAAGACGTACAGATGTGCATATATATTATATACATATAATGCACACACATATGGTATATATGTGTATTTAGAGGGAGTGTACAGTTTCTTTATATACATGTCATATACACATCTATATACATATGTATGAGGGGTTTTTTCTTTAATTTTAGAGTGCAAGTGGGAGAGAGGGGTAGAGGGAGAGAGAGACAGAATCTTAGGCAGTTTCCATGTTCAGAGCAGAGTCCAACGCAGGGCTCAATCTCACAACCCTGGGATCATGACCTGAGCCAAAATCAAGAGTTGGACAGTCAACCGACTGAGCCACCCAGGCGCCCCATGAGTATTTTTTTTTTTTAACTGCGGTATAAGTTACACACAGTAAAATTGAAAAATCTTGAGTTTGATGAACTCTTACATATGCATATACCAAAACACAGAACATTTCCATCACATGAGAATTTTCTCTCATTGCCTTTTTCTAGCCAGTTTTCCCAGTCCAGAGAGCCCCTCTACCCCACAGATGACTTTTGCCTGCTCTTGAACTTCATAGAAATAGAATAATATAATATATGCTCTTTTGTGTCTTGTTTCTTTTGCTCAACACAATGCTTGTGAGGTTCAATTACCTTGTTGCATCCTTTCTTTTTTATTGCTGAGTAGTATTCCATTATATGAGCATACCACAGTCTGCTTATCCATTCTTTTGCTGAAGAACATTTGGGTTGTTTCCAGTTTTGGGCTGTTGTGAATAAATATGCTATGAGCATTTCTGTACATGTTTTCTGGAGGTGCGCACATACCTTTTTGGTGTGTGCCTAACTTTGGAGTAGCAGTCTGAAGTCATTATACCAGTTTGCATTTCCACCAGCGTTGTATGAGAGTGAATTATATTTTGAAGATAAATAATTCAGAGGTACCTAGGTGGCTCAGTCGGTTGAGTGTCTGGCTTCAGCTCAGGTCACGATCTCACAGTTTGTAGGTTTGAGCCCTGCATGGAGCTCTGTGCTGACAGCTCTGGGCCTGGAGCCTGAATCAGATTCTTCAGATTCCTTCTCTCTCTGCCCCTCCCCCGCTTGTGTGTGAGCTCCCTCTCTCTCTCTCTCTCTCTCTCTCTCTCATAAATAAATAAATAAATAGACATTTAGAAAAGATGAATGATTCAACTTCAAATAAACATGGCTGGACATTTATATTTTGGAAGACTTGCCAAATGACCACAGGGCTGAAGTCAGAGTCCCGGGGTCAGTTCTCACCCTGCCACACAGCCCTGTGTATTATGCTGATCACCTATTTTCCTGTGTCTTTGTTTTTCTTTGAACAGAAGTGGTTGAGACCTGGATCTCCAAAGTCACTAGAATTCTGTGGGTGGAAGTATAATATTTAAATGTTTTCTCATGTTTCTCTCTGTATTTCCTCCCACAATCTCCCACCACCATGTCACTTTGGCAGCAAGGTCCTTCATCATTCCTTGCCTTCGGGGAAGGGAAGGCACAGCAGAAAGTAGACAAGAAAGTCTGGCTTTTGAGTTCTAAAAGCCAAACCTTTGGCAGGGAGAGGGACATGCTCAGGCCTGAGTAATCTGAAAGACTGCACCACATGTAGAAGTAGAGATTCTAGTTCCCAGCTCTGTATGGTTTCGCCTCTCAACCAGTACAGATTCACTAACGGGGGTATGAATAGAGATGGAGAAGAATGAAGAAGTCCGTGGTATTGCTGAGACAGGGTAGCAGTAGCTCGACACAACAATTATTTTATTATATCTCAGTTTCGTGGGCTAGGAATTCAGGCAGGGCTCAGCTGGGCGATTCTTTTGTTCCATGTGATGTTAACTGGGGTCACTCAGTACTATTCAGCTGGGGCTGACTGGTCCTGAGGGTCCCAGATGGCTTCACTCACATAGTGGTGCAGCTGGCAAGCTGGGCTCAGCAGGACTGATGACTGGTGTACCTCCATATGGCCTCTCCAGTATAGGGGTCTCAGGGTGGTCGTGCTTCTTACATGGTGGCCCAGGGCTTCCAGAAAGAGTGCTTCAAGAGGTAGGAAACTGCTAGATTCTTAACGTCTGGGCCCAGCAATGGGTAAAGTCACAGTGTTACTTTTGCTGTGATATATTGTTGGAGGCAGTCACAAAGCACACCCACATTTGAGAGTCGGGGACATATATCTTATTTTTTAAGGGGAGAATGTCAAAGAATTGGTAGCCATCTGAAATCTACCATAGAGGGGCTCTATGTCCTGCTCCCTCCCCCAGGCCAAGCCCAGGGAGGAGGAATGACACAGAAATTTCTAAATAGGTTTGTAGCTCTGAGAACAGATTGGTATCACTTCTGGGGGTGAGCCTGGGGGAATAGCAAGACCTCAAAAAGAGATGGCTGTGTGATGTGCACATAAAGATGGGGCTTTAGAGAGAGTCCCCTGGGTCCCAGCGTGATGTGGGAGCACAGGAGTGGATTCCTTCATGTCCTGGAGCATGGAGGGACACCCATAAAAAGAGTTGGCCCCAAAAGGCTGGTAGAGACCACTGGGGGTTGACTTGGCAGGGAGTCGTGTGAAAAGACATCCGAGGACCAGATGGGATGTTGGGCATCTCAGTGACGCGGTGTAGGCAGATGATAATGAAAGACTGTATCATCATTTCCCCTACCCTCACCTGATGCCTTGAGTTTATGATGACCCCTGGAATCAGAAATAGCCTGAAGATGGACAAACAGGGCCCTCCATAGGTTGGGTTCCCCGGGCAGAAGATCCTGGGATGGAGACTAGCCTGCAGGATGTTTACTAGGGTGTGCTCTCAGGATCACCTCCTGTGGAGGGAGGGGCTGGAAGCAGGGCTGGGCAAAGAAAGGGAGGAGCTGGGTTGCAATGCAATCCCACTGGAGAGCTCAGCCAACTGCCTGGGCAGCTCTGGAGTTGGGATAGGCCTTTAGAGTTATCCTGGGTTGGGGCAAGGGGGCTGGACCAGTACGCCCCTGCGCTGATCAGGCATTGGATGCAGCCACAGGGAAAAGGAGGGTAATCTTGGAGGAGACGGCTCCCTTCAGCCAGGCCAGTCCCCAAAGGCCAACAGCTGGAAAAAAATGCTTTCTTCATTCCTGAAGGGAGATCTGGAAGGCACATCCCAGCTTCCATCATGGGATTTATCATAGAAATGATCATGATTTATAAAGTGATAAAGAAAATTACACTGCTTAACACTTGAATTTGTGTTATTCCATGATTTTAAGAACAAGGGCATAGCATATGTACGATGTGTTACTCTGATATAAGACAGATGGTCTTTTTTTTTTTTTTAACTTTTTTTTGTTTATTTATTTTGAGAGAGAGAGAAAGCGAAAGAGAGAGAGAGAGCATGAACAGGAGTGGGGCAGAGAGAGAGAATCCCAAGCAGGCTCCACACTGTCAGCACAGAGGCCGACACGGGGCTCAAATCCACGAACGTCAAGATCATGACCTGAGCTGGAACCAAGAGTCAGACGCTTAACTGACCGAGCCACCTGGGCGCCCCAAGACAGATGGTCTTCTATGTGCCTTTTAGAAAGAGTGAAGGCCCCTCATCTTCTTTCCCCACAGACAAGAACATAAAACCAGGACCCACGGAGCTGTTTGCCTGAACACTGCCAATGTCACGTGCAAACCAGGGTCTGTTCTTATTTTGTGTTGCCCACTGGAAGGCTCTAGAGGCCCTTAAAACAAGAACTCCTTATTTCTTGGTTTTCTAAGAGCCACAAATCAGACAGAGCAGGGCTGGAGTCTTTGACAACTGTCTTTGGCAGGAAGTGAGCCCTCTGCCACCTTTTTCTGAGACGTGAGATGTTTATCTGATGCTGGTGGCTGTTTAGAACGAAATGATATGCTGTGTCTTGGGCCGTTTTACATCTTCAAAATGGGGGAGACTGGCTGTGGGCAGCCAAGATGGAAAATAAGCTGGGTGTGAGGGTCAGATCAGTTGAATCCAGCCCGTAACATATGGTTGGAATGAAAATTCCTGGATCCCACGGGCAGAGACACTGGAGATCTGTGTGCAGCAAGGAAGAAAAGGAATTTCTTCCTGAGGAGGTCACTGATCTCTCAGTGCTTCTCCACAGAGCTTTCTGTGGTGGTGACAATGTTTTGTTCTGCTCTGTGCAATATGGTGGATATTGAAATGTGGCTGGTGTGACTGAGAAAGTGAATTTTGAATTATATTTGATTTGGCTGGTGGCTACTGTGTTGCACGGTGAGGTGCAAAGTCTTGCTCTGGAAGTGTGGTCTGGTGAGCAGCAGCCCCGGCATCCCCTCGGAGTTTGAGACAAGGTGCGGATTTTCAGGTCCAACTCCAGACATGTGACCCAGAATCTGCATTTTGGCAAGATTGCCCTGGGGGGTTTTGTGTCCACTAAAGATTCTCTTTAAAGGACATTCCCCACCCCCGGCCTCCCATTCGATCATCCTGTGATTCAATATTGAGAGAGTGAATAGAGCATTGGAAAATACAGCAAGATCCCAGGCTTCATTCAGAGTGAACAACTGGCCGAGTTTCCCCGAAGGGTGGTTGTGAGGTTTACCACAGGGTGAGCGGGAGCGTTCTGTGAAGGGGCCAGCATGAGACTAGGCCCTGTGGGGATTTTGAGGACAGCCTCTGGGAGGGCTGCCTGAAGGTAGCAGCAGACACACTGGACGTGCTCAGCAGGACCGCGGGCTGTGATCAGAATCCTCGGGGATGATCTCCCTCCGTTCCTGGGCGTTCTAGATGCCCAAAAGACTTATCTTGTGGGTCTCAGATAATTTCTTTTCTGTTTCCCACCCCATCCCCACTTTCTACTTTAGCTCTAGCTGTCAAGACGGTTGTTTCAACTCATTCCTACTTGTTTCAATTGCTGCATCACATTTTTCTTGAGAAAATTAGAACTTACCGTGCTTTGTCATTACCTCTCCGACTTCCCCACTACATCTGATACCTTTGGTACATTTGATACATTTGTTGTTTTCAACAAGCTTTTCTAGATTTTGTTCTTTCTCTTGGGGCTTTGTGGTTGTCTCCCTCTCCATTTTTATTTTCCTCACGTTCCTGTCATTTATCTGTAAGAGCTATTGAACCTGAGGTACTAACACTTCCCATGATGCTCAGCAGTATTGCTCTCTTGTGTTGTCCTTGAGGCTGCCATGTATCTTTGAAGAGTGGCCCATGACCAGGTCTCATTTCTCTAGGATCCCTCCATTAGCAAAGTGGCAAGGCTTTTTGCTACCCAAGCTGGGATGTGGGAACAGGAAAAATTGCTGATGGTGCCAGCTGAGCACCCCGAAGTGTGCAATGCAGAGCCACTCGGTATGGGCTTTGGGTAAGACATTAAGTACCATCCCGCCTGCTTAGGAAGTGTCCATTGATTTATTCGACATGCAATCTTGACCTCCCTCTTGGGCTGCAAAGAGAGTTGAACCACAGTCTGGATCCCAGAAGCTCACAAATGATTACAGTATCCCCTGGGTGGGGATGGGGTGGTTGTCAACCAGGCTGTAGGGGCCCGGTGAGGGCAGTCGATTACTACTGTTCTCACAGCAAGCGAGGAACAGTGCAGTGAACCCTGCCCTTGTCCCCAGTCTGCAGATTGAAGAGAAGCCATTGGCCAGAGCGCTCTCCATTCTGGGCTTGCTGTTTGTGGTTTCAAGCTCAGGGCTGGAGGATGGGGTCTGGGAACCAAATATTCCTCTAAGGAAGAATGGCAGAAGGGAAAGGGGGAGGGGAGGCATTGGGGAAGGGAATAAAGGATTGAGCTGATGAGAACAGGAAAATTAGTCAACAGGGGAGGTCCACATAGGACCCCAAGGCCTTGGGAGTATCTCGATGAGAAACTTTAGGAGGCCAAACCCTTGTGCAGTATGAGTGACCAATGTCTGGGGGGTAAAGTGCCCGTTTGGCTATGGAATAAACACACAAGCCGCTTTAATGGAGAACTGTTTAAATCTTCATTAAGGACCAGCGGGAGTTCATTTCAGGGAAAAATAGGTGAGGGGGGATTGAAAACAAAGTCCCTGAAAATTGGTGTATGGCATGACCAGTCTCTGAAAGCTAATTGTTCAGAATATTAATAATAGCAAATCTTTACTGAATGCTTCTCTGGTGCCCGGCACTTTTCTAAGCATCCTGGTAAGTCATTTTATCCTCCCAGCCATCCAAGTTGGTAAGCATTCAAAGCCTCAGCAATGACAATTTCTACCATGTATTAAGCACTGTACCATAAGACAGTGAGCAGCACAGAGAAACATCACTGCCTTCTGGAGACTATATTCTGGTGGGGGCTCTGAGGGAGATCATAGGCAAGCATAAGAAAAATACATAATAGGTAGTGGTAAGTGCTATGGAGGAAGGTAAGGGGGGGGGTGGGAGATAAAGATAGGGATTGAGGAACAAGGAGTGAGGGAGGCCTAAGAAGTAGGTGCTATTATTTTGACCATTTTACAAGTGAGGAAAAAGCTGAGCATCAACACAGTCTCTAAATACTGTTCATCAAATGCTTTAAATTAAGAATAGGGAAATTCTGGGGCAGTATCTTACCTCAGAGTCTAACATAGAGTCTGTTTTGTATTTTTAATGGTTTAAAAATGTTTTGGAAGAGAAACATTCCCTGTTATTTATGCTGATCATTAACAATACAATGCATGTAATGTCCTGCCCTCTCGTTCTCGAGAGCAGTGGGTATCACCACTTGGCACTCTGGGGTCCAGCCATTGGTGTGGGTGCTTGTGTCCCAGATGGAGGAAGAGGGGAGGGGAGGAGAGAGAGAGAGAGAGAGAGAGGGACAGACAGACAGACAGTATGCGCCGTGGGGCTTTATTTTTAAACACTTCCAGATGATTGAGGAGCTGCAGGACTAGACCCTAGCAAAAATAGCCACCATTTGCTGTGGACCAGCGCTTTAATATGGTGGCAGGGTGAACGGAGGCCCCCAGAGCCGGTGGGAGAAATACTGGTGGTCGCTGCTGGGCTGCGTGAAAGGCTCTGGCTTTGCTGAGTGGGGTGGAGAAGCCATGATGAAGAGAGAGGTACCCTGCAGCACAGAGGGAGGTGAGGAGGTGGGTTTGGGGAGGCAGTAAAGGGAGGACAGGTGTGGCCAAAGCAACGCAGAGATGTGAGTGAGGCTAGGTGCCTAGTGGGAACATCTGAGTAAGTTTTGCTATCGCAACCCAACTCTCCATTCTGTTTCTAAATCTTAAATAAAATCTGTATTACTCACCCATGCTTGGGAGATTTTTCAACTTTTAATTATAGGATGTTTCAAATATGTACAGAATCGGAAGAGTACATATTATGAACCCACAAGTACCACATGTTGACTACGTTCAACAATGGTCAATATCAATACTCCCCACCCCCATCCCAGATATTTTTGGGGAGTAAATCCCACAGATTTAAAGTTCTTACCCATAACATTTCGCAGTTCATCTAAAAGTGGTAAAGATTTTTTTTATTAAAAAATTTTTTTTTAATGTTTATTTATTTTTGAGAGAGAGAGAGAAACAGAGCATGAACAGGGGAGGGGCAGAGAGAGAGGGAGACACAGAATCTGAAGCAAGCATGCTCCAGGCTCTGTGCTGACAGCTCAGAGCCTGATGCGGGGCTTGAACCCAAGAACCGCGAGATCATGACCTGAGCCAAAGTCAGACGCTCAACCAACTGAGCCCCCAGGCACCCCTTAAAACATTTTTTTAATGTTTATTTAAAGATTTCTTTTTAAAAACGTAATGCCAGGGCACCTGGGTGACTCAGTTGGTTGAGTGTCCAACTTTGGCTCAGGTCGTGATCGCACCGTTTGTGGGTTCAAGCCCCGCATTGGGCTCCGTGCTAACAGTTTACTCAGAGCCTGGAGCCTGCTTCAGATTCTGTGTCTCCTTCTCTCTGTGCCCCTCCCCTGCTTGTGCTCTGACTCTCAAAAATAAAATAAATGTTAACAAAATTAAAAAAATAAAAAATAAATAAAAACGCAACCCCAGTATGTTAACAATTCCTTGTTACCTACAATTAGCATTCAGATTTTTCAATTGCCTGTAATTGATTTTAGAGTTGGTTCATTTCAGTCAAGATCCAAATGAGGTCCATGTGTTCCAATTAGTTGATATATGTCTTTTAATTGTAGGTTCCTCTTCAATTTCTCTATTCTTTTTTGCAGCTCATTTATTGAAGAGACTAGGTTGTTCACCTATAGACCTTCTCATGGTCCAGATTTTGTTGTTTGCTTCTCCATGGTGAAATATAACAGGTTCCTCTGTCCCCTGTTTTTCTTTTTTCTTTTTTTTAATGTTTATGTATTTATCTTGGAGAGAAAGAGAGAATATAAGCCAGGGAGGGACAGAGATAGAGGGAGACACAGAATCTGAAGCAGGCTCTAAGGTCTGAGCTGTCAGTGCAGAGCCCAACACGGGGCTTGACCATATGAACCATGAGCTCATGACCTGAGCCTAAGTTGGACGCTTAAACAACTGAGCCACCCAGGCACCCCTGTCGCCTGTATTTCTTAAAATTTGGTAGTTTGATAGAGGCTTGACTGGCTTTGGGTGCTATGTTTTTGGTGAGACCACTTCACAGGTAGTGATTTTTCTTTCAGGAAGCATATAGTATATGGTGCTTTCTGTTTTCGAGGCATGAGCAGTCATTGATGCCCAAATCCACATCCATTAGGTCATTGAGGGTTGTAAACTGTTGATGTTCTAATTCCATCATTCCTTCTTCATTTATTAGCTAAAACTCTTCTATAAAGGAAAATTCCTGCTAAACTGTTTGGTTTCTCTGAGTTATAGGGTGTGCAGAAGAAGCCTGACACATGCTTGATTCTTCCTCTTTATTAATTCTAGTCTGAAAAATGACATGTGTATCCTTGAGACCTAAGCATAATCTTCCTTAAAGTTGTATTTACTGATAGTTACAACATTGAATTGTTTGATTTCAGAATACTTGCATTGTTAAGTAGTTTCCCAAAAGTTGGATCCCAGGCTAGGCTGCTTTCATCACATTTATATATTGGGGTGCCTGGGTGGCTCTCACTTGAGCATCAGCCACTCGTGGTTCATGAGTTCAAGCCCTGCACTAGGCCCTGTGCTGACAGCTCAGAGCCTGGAGCCTGCTTCAGATTCTGTCTCCTTCTCTCTGCCCCTCCTCTGCTTGTGTGCTCTCTCTCTCTCTCTCTCTCAAAAATAAATTTAAAAAAATTAAAATTTTTTTAAAAATCAGATTTATATATTTATGTGATATCATGATTTGCAATTCTGTAGTACATGATAACATCATTGGTGCGTGAAAGTGAAGAAACCTTGTATTAGAAGGGGTTTATTTATAAAAGAGTCTGGGAAAAGCTGAGGATTAACTGTAGGAATAAAGAGATTTACTGAAACTGAAGGGCAACATTAGGTCATAAAAAGCATTTGTATCGTGACATTATTTAATGTTTAATTGGTAGCTATGTGAAGAATCGTCAAAATAACCAACGAATTAATGAAGATTATCCATCAGAGGACTTTCAGTTGCATGGGGTGTAAAGTGGGTTAAGCATGAGCTTACAGTATTTGCTGAACCATCCAGGGATAGATCTGACAGGACTTCAGGGCTCAGATGCCAGGACCAGGTTTTTCTTCATTTCTGGGTTCTGCTTCCTTTGTGCTGAGGCCATTCTCACAGAGACTCTCCCCTGTGGTCCCAAGATGGCAACTGTCAGTTTCTTGCTCTTGTGGTACAGCCTTCTTTGTTGCACATCAGTAGGAAAGAGGAGAGGGCCTTCCTTTAATTTTCACTGAGTCTTTTTTTTTTTTTTTTAACTCTCCCATTTATCATTTCCATAGAATTGAAAAACTGAATTTATCTAAGACATTAAAATGAATGTATAATCATAGGATACTTCCTATTACAAATAACAGAAATACCTTGCTCAAATTGACTTAAGAAAGGGAAAATATCGGCTTGGAATACAGCACAGTGAGGGGAATCCGGGCTTCATCTAGGGGCAGGGTCTAATCCAGAATATAATTTTCATTGAGTCTCACTGGTCCTAGACGGGTCTGTGTGTCTATCCCTGAATCAATCACTGTAGTCAGGAAAATGGGGTAGGTTGTAGGTAAAGTTGTGGGTAAAGTTCATGTTTATGCCCATTTTTCAGGGAGATGGTCCACAGCTTTGATTAGATTATCAAAGGCCAACCCAAAGAGTTGGCTCTTCTGAGATAACGTTAGATATTGAACCAGACTGAACTGCTTTTGTTTGTTTGTTTTACAACTGAGACTTCATATCTGTACTGTCTTTTTGAATGTTTTCAATATAAGGTGTACACTCCACTTTTTAGCTGCCCTTTATCAAGTGATGGTGAGCCTGTTGGGATTACCAGAGAGAGTAAATACTGATCAGAATTTAGTCTCTATCATTTCTTTAGGTTCTAGATGTTATGA
This sequence comes from Panthera uncia, assembly GCF_023721935.1. Lineage (NCBI taxonomy): Eukaryota > Metazoa > Chordata > Mammalia > Carnivora > Felidae > Panthera > Panthera uncia. The sequence continues at coordinate 145,864,453 of NC_064810.1, forward strand.
CCCCTTTTCCCTCCCAAGAAAACCCTATGTCTGGACCCACAGCAGAGTGGCCCCAAGCTCTGTCACAGAGGGTAAGCCCCAGCCACCACCTGCCCTCCTCAGGCTGGTCCGCCCAGGGATGGAGGCCTGTTCATTCTGGGTGAGGAAAAGCTCTTTGGGAATTATTTCCCGGTAATGATTCCAAGGCCTCATGCAGGATGATATTTTTCTGCTAATCCCAGACCAGCGCCCAGCACGTGCATTGTTGACACCAGATAATGTTAGTTCTCTGGCTGATACCAGAGGCGGATGAGCAAACATCGGGCGGCTGGCAGAATCCCCGACTTCCTGAGCGTCCACAATCGCGAATTCATTGACGTTTAAACACACAGAGACCTATCACCCTTGCCCTTTGCGTTTGCCAGGAGATGAGGTTATCCGTGGGTGATTGTTGTAAATAGCCACCCCTCATTTCCCCCTCCAACTTGCACTTTGGATTTTAATCAGATTCAAAAACCTGCCTTGCACTTGGCTTATTTTCCTCATCCGTACGACTTCCAGGCTAGTCCCGGGATGCTTAGACTTTAATGTGCACACGAATCACCAGGGATCTTGTTCAAAGGCAGAGTCCCATTAGCAGATCTGGGGTGGGGGCCTGAGAGTCTGCATTCCTAACAGGCGTCCAGTGATGCCCATGCCCCTTCAAGGTCCACACATCTAAGAGCAAAGGGCTAGGCCAATGGCTTTCAACCCTGACCACACATTGGGGTCACCGGGGCAGCTGTTGAAATTCTCATGCCTGGTCCTCCTCTCAGATGTTCGGATTTACCTGGCTTGCGTGCGACTCTCCAGGTGATTCTGATGTGCAGCCGGGGTTGGTTGACCACCGCTGGCTGAGCCCCCAACCTTCAGCCTCTGTCTGTTAGCTCCTCCTCAGCACCAGTCTGGCCTCTCACACCACCTCTCACTGTGCTCCTGGGCACTTCCCTCCCTTGTCCTTGGCATTCCCAAAAAGCTTATGGTGGACTAGAACTTTCCACACAACCTGATGAGGTCAACACTGCTTCTATCCCCATTTTGCAGGCAGAGAAACTGAGGTGTGGAGAGTGAGGTGTCTTGTCCCAGGTGACACAGCAATTCAGCAGTGGCAGGACCCACTCAGGTCTTCTGTCTCTGGGGCACAAAAGTAGCAGAGTGTGGGTTAGGGGGATGGTCTCTGGAGCCAGAAAGACATAGGACCCACCACTTAATATCAGTGTGACCTTAGGCAGGTTGCCTACATCCTGCCAGTGGCAGGTCCCCACTCCGAAATGGGGGTGATAAGAACACCCACTTCTCAGGACTGTGAGCAACAGAAATGGAGATGACTCTTTTTTTTTTTTTTAACTTTATTTATTTATTTTGAGGGAGGGAGGGACAGAGAGAGGAGGAAAGAGAGAATCCCAAGCAGGCTCTGCACTGTCAATGCAGAGCCCGATGCAGGGCTTGAACTCACAAAACCATGAGATCGTGAGATTTGAGCCAAAACCGAGAATCGGATGCTTAACAGACTGAGCCACCCAGGTGCCTTGGAGGTGTCTCTTATAAGTTATGCCCCTAAAGCCTGGGCCACAGGAAATGCCACATGCCATCTCCACAGCACTTGCTGTGAGCCCCTCTTCTTTGGCACTGGGCACAGGCTCCTGGACTATAACTCTTCTGTTCTCACACCGACTCTTCGAATAGAAAGTAAGTTCCTTCGAGACAGAAAAAGTACAAGCGTCAAATGTGTGAATGTGGTCTTTTTGATTCATGACCTCAAATGGGTGTCCTTTGCCCCATGGGGCCTAATGGTGGGAGACGACAGATTTACCAGTGTTTGTCACTTGGTGGAATTTATATGTTGGTCAACGGAAGATAATCATTGAAACAGAAACTGTCAGATAAGTATAAATAATCATACCCTGATGGGGTCATTCATTCATTCGTTCATTCAGCCAGCCAGCCATTCATTCATTGCCTTCTGTTCACTCAGACCCTATGGAGTGACTGAACACATCTCATCCTGAATCACCCAAACCGGGCTGGCTCTGCTGCTCTGTCCCCCGTGGTGCAGGAGGGCTGGTCGAGGAGGTGGGGGCTCAATCTCATGTGAATGTCCTGCATTCAAGAAACTGCTTTTAACAGGCTCCATACCAAGGAGTTTTTTTTTTTTAAGTTTATTTATATTTATTTTGAGAGAGAGAGAGAGAGAGAGAGAGAGAGAGAGAGAGGCAGAGAGAAGGAGAGACAGAATCCCTCTGCTGTCAGCGCAGAGCCAGAGGCGGGACTCAAACTCACAAACCAAGAGATCATGACCTGAGCTGAAACCGAGAGTCGAAAGCTTAACCAGCTGAGCCACCCAAGTGCCCCAGGACTTTCCCAGTTTTAACACTGAAAGTCCCACTTTCCTGGAAACCCTTCAGCCCCGGGCAAACGGGGATGACAGTTCACCCCACCACAACCATACGGGTCTGGGGCCATGTCCTTGCCTTTCCCACACCTGACAACGTGTGCCCTTCAGTCTTTTCTTCAGAGAGGGCTCTTTGGTGTGAGGTGCTTCCTGCTGGCTTCTCTAATCCCTTTTGTGATGTGGGCCCACAAGCCCTGGAGTCTGGACCAGTGTTGCTGACTCCCAACATGCCTGGACTTGTGGTCGTGATAGGTTCCCTGCCTGCTCCCTGCTTAGCATTTCTCCCTGCACAGCCTGGCGTCTTTCTCCTTCCATTTCAGGGCATTGTGGGTAGGCAGGGAGTCTTTGTCTTGACACGGTCACGAGCGGAGTGTTTATAAAAGCAAAAACCTCCACCTCCCTCCTTTCTCAGGGCTGTGAGCACTCTTTGCTCAGGCAAGAGCTCAATGAGTACACGAAATTGGGGCTGTTTTCTTTCTAATGCCATTTCAGATGAAGCTGAATATTTTTAAACTAAAGCAAGCAACACCACGGCTAAAAATGCTTGGATTTGAAAATAAACGTGTGGCAGATTTACACCAATCCCTTGAATCCGAGAGGGTTTCAGCAGCAAGTCCACTACGTGATTAAAGGGGGCTCACGCAGCAGAGCTTGATTTTCCCGTGTGAGAAGAAGTCTGGAGGTGGGCAGTTGCTGATATTGATTTAGGGATCAGTGATGTCAGGTTCCGATTTGGTACCAATGCCATTGTCTTGGTCCCCTCATGTCAAAAAGTGGCAGCAGCAACTCCAAACATCATGCCGTGGCAGCTGAGCTCAAAGAGGAAGTGGAGTGGAGGCATCTGGGTGGCTCAGTCGGTTAAGCCTCAGCTTGATTTCAGCTCAGGTCACGATCTCACCGTCGTGAGACTGAGCCCTGCATCAGGCTCCGAGCTGGCTGTGGAGCCTGCTGGGTTTCCGTCTCTCCCTCTCCCTCGGCCCCTCCACCGCTCGCACGGATGCATGTGCAGACATGCTCTCTGTCTCTCTCTCAAAAAATTAAATTAAGAAAAAGAGGAAGTAGGGTGGCCACGAACAGGGACTCTCTCCTTTCCTGCCTCTCTCTCCTTGGGGGAAGTAATTCCCAGAAGCTCCTCTCCCCAGGCCCCCTCTCCCTGGCACACTTCCCCTCACATCCTACTGGCCAGCCTGGGTCATACATCCACCCATTGGCCAGGAGCAGGTTCCATCTTCTTTGCGGTTCAGGGGGCTCTGCCCAATGCATGAAACACTATTGGGGTTCTTTTAGGGATGGGTGGCTTTGGCTAGATGACCAAAAATGTATCCTCAGCCTTCTCTCTTGGGTCTCTGAAGCCCTGGGCTCTGGCCACCATTCTGTTTCCATCTTGCTTGGATGTGAATAATATGGTGAACCGGATGCACCTTCCTCAAGCCCTGATAGAGCCCCTATGTGCCGCTTGCAAAGAAGGCAGGGAAGGCCAGCTAACACTTTACCAGTGGCTCCATGGCAAGAAACAATCTTGAAAACAGATAAACTAGATCATTTCAAAAGGAACTTCTTCCTCGATGTTTCTGAGTGTCTGCAGGACTGGCTGGCCAGCATCTTGTCTACAGGCATTTTTTTTTTTTTTTTTTTTTGTGGACACTACAGATATAGATGCAGATATTGACAGATACAAATATAATTATAGATTGTGTTATCTGCTGGTGTCTGCAGAGCAGATGGAGACCCATCTGTTGGGGAAGGCTCTGAAGTCCAGCCAGGGCAAATGGAGGGGCCTCAGCCCCAAGAGAGTAAGCGAGACTCAGGGATCCGGGGCTGGCCCCCCATCTCTGAGTGAGAAGTGGCTGAGCCAGGCCCCAATTCAGGGCTCCCTATAAGGGATGTGGGGCTTGAAGCAGACAAATTGATCTCATTATTGGATTATAGTTGACAAACCATCCTTTGAAAAACCAAAGCCATAGCAGAACACCTGGCAGGGTCCTCCTGATGCTCACACGTCTCTGCATTTTGGAGCTAAAGGCAGGGTGCATGTATGTTCAGGTGTTCTCCACTTGTGGAAGGAGAGATCCCAGCAGCTTTGCTGGAAGACTTGAGACCAAGGAGGTTAATGACTGGTGTCTTTCCCTGGGGCACCAGGCCTGGGGGATGGAAGATGAGTAGCCAGTGGCTCTACAGCTGACACTAGTCTGTCTCTGATATTTAAAAAAAAATTTTTTTTAACGTTTATTCATTTTTGAGAGATGGAGAGAGACAGAGCATGAGTGGGGGAGGGGTAGAGAGAGAGGGAGACACAGAATCTGAAGCAGGCTCCAGGCTCCCAGCTGTCAGCACAGAGCCCAATGCGGGGCTCGAACTCACGGACCACGAGATCATGACCTGAGCTGAAGTTGGACGCCCAACCAACTGAGCCACCCAGGCGCCCCTCTCTCTGATATTTTTAAAGAAAAGCTTGGAGTTGGGCAGTCAGTGTGGTGGTAATTAAACGGCATTCATTATTTATGGCTTTGTTTATAACATAGGATATCAGTCAACTTATCCTGAGAGCCGTAGGCAAAACCTTTCCCCAAATCTAGATTGTCCTGCCTAGGGGAAACTCTGCCCCCCTCTCTGGGTGGTGAGCATGCTCCTCTCCTTTTGTTCCTTCCTGGTCAAATTATGTCCCATGGATTTGCTGTGTTGGAACACCAATGATCGGTGAAGGACAAGGAAAGCAATCTGTTCCCTTCCCCTTTTCCTCCTTCTCCTTCCCTCCCTTCATTTCCTCCTGTCCTTCCTCCTCCTCCTCTTTCTCCTTGTTTTCTTCCTCCTCTACTCTTCCCATTCTCCTGTTTCTTCTCATGTTAATGTTAAAGAGACTACTTGTTGGTCACTACTATGTGCCAGGTACTGTGTTAAGCATTTTACATATATTTATTTCATTAATCCCCCAACAAGGCTATGAGCTGGATTTTATATTACCTTTGTTTTACAGGCAAAGAACTGAAGCAAAAGAAAATAAATTACGTGTTCAAGGTCACAAAGGTAGGAGGTGGCAGGGCCAGGACTATCTGACTTTAGAATCCCAGTTCTTTTTTTTTTTTTTTTAAGGCTCTTAATAAACTAGCCTTATTTTTCTATTTATAAGTATGATGAGCACCAGTATGCCCCCTGCCGGGCTTTCTGGCTATGAACATCCTGCCACTCCTAGTCACGTGTCTCTCAGACTATACACACTCTTTTGTGTGTGTGTGTGTGTGTGTGTGTGTGTGTGTGTCAAAGCATCTGGAAGTTGACTGCAGACATAATGGCATTTTACCCCCTAAGTATTTCAGCTTGAGTCTCCCAAGAATGAGGGCAGCTGCTTCCTGCCCTCAAAAGCATTACCACCTCTAAGGAAATCAACCTTATTTCGATGACACCATCCAGTGCTGTCTCCATGCTTGAATGGCCTCCGAGGTCCCACAGATGACCTCTATACCTATTTTTTCCCCCTCAATCCAGAATGCAGTCAAGGTTTATAGCCTGCCTTCAGTGATAATGAAACTTTAGTCTCCCCCAGTGAAGTGCAATAGCCTGATTCCTTCATTAGTCTTCAGAACATCCATGTTCAGGGATTTGTCTGTTTCTTCATCATCTTTTATGTCAAATTGTTTCTGGTAAGACCTGCCCCCCCCCCCCCGCCCCCAAGGTAATCTTGTGTGGCTTCCCTTGCGTGACAACAGGAGCACATAATGTCAGGCCATCCCACTACTGTCAGCACCAAGCCTGACACTTTGGTTAGAATGGTGTCCTCCAGATTTCTCTCCATTAAGCACATTTCCTCCTCTGTAGCTAACGAAGGCCAGGGAGGGAAGGAAAATGTCAGTCTGGAGTTTTTGCTTGTAAGTGACAGAAAAGCAGTTCACATTGGCTTAAACGTGTCACAGGAGTTTATTGTCTCCAATGAGTAGTAAGTCCAGAGTTTTCTTGCTTCAGGTTTGCTGGGGTCATGTCATCAGCGGTCAGTCTCCTTCTTCCATCTCTTGCTCTGTTTTCCTTGTTTGGCTTTTCCCAGGATGGCAAAAGTGGTTGCAGCTGCAGGCTCACAAACCTTTGTAGTTAGCCATGCCCGGGAGAGAGATCCCCCTTCACAAATGGTTCCAGCCAGAGGCCCTGAGCTGAGCCTCACTGGCTTGGCTGGAGCCTTCTCCCACTTCAGTCACTGACTGGCTAGGCCTGCATCACCTCCCACCCTTGGATCCAGAGTTAGCATCGGCAGCCCATTTTTCTGTCTTCTTTGTGCCTCATCTTAGAGAAGGTAGGAGTATCAATAAAGACAGTTGCCTATGTGGCTTGACTTCTTGACATGAAGAGCCCCAGGGAGACCCCTGCCCCTGAGACATCCTTGCCATGAGCAGTGCTGGCACAGACACCCGCTGACCTGGAGCTTAGGGCACCAGGCCCGGTGGGGTGTATGTGTGTGAGGTGGAAGCAAGGGGAGTGCAAAGGTGGTGGGCTCCATGACAGAGGAGATGGACCCCATAACTGCGGAAGGCAGGGTTGGGGCTGGGAGGTTCTAGGCCTGACTCCCCAGGTACATGGCCCTGTGGCCTCTGTATGTGCCATGTTTCCTCATCTATAAAAGGAGAAGAGGCATGTGTTGTGCTTTTATTCAGGTCCTCTGTTGTAAGCACCCAAAGATATCATGGACACTCTGTAAACATAAAAAATGTAAAGGTGTTTCAGGCCCGTGAGACACTCATTCCATACTGACAGCCAGGGCACAATCTTGTCATCAGTGTGTTCCCAGAACTCCCTCACTCCAATTATTTCAAATATTTCCAATGGTCTAAGAGAGACAACTTTTCTGCAAAGCATTATATGCAAAGCATTAATCAAGCAAGGCAGCAGAGTGGTTGGATATACAACCTCTGGTTTCTTGGAGCTCTGTGACCTCAGGCAAGCCATGGCATCTCCCTGGGTCCCAGTTTCCTTACCTGAAGACTGGGCACCTAATAACCTGTGAGTCTCAGCTCTCTCCTGAGAAGGTTGCTGTGAATATTAAATAAGATAAAGTATATAAAAGGCTCATCCTAAAGTCTAGCATACAGTAAGTGTTCAGTAGATGCTGGTTATCATTTTTTGTCTGCTGTTTATTTTGTACAGGATAGTAAGATGCTACCTCTTGGGGAGTATGGTGAGCTGGGTAAGCAGATTGAAACTTCTGCTAAACAAAACTAAAAATACTGAATAAAAAATTAATTAAATACATCCATGAGAAGCCAAACCAAAACAGCATACACACAAAAATACTCCTGTTTAAAATTCAGTGGGGGTGAGTATTGAGGAGGGCACCTTTTGGGATGAGCACTGGGTGTTGTATGGAAACCAATTTGACAGTAAATTTCATATATTAAAAAATAAAAAATAAAAAAAAGGGCATTGTATTCCCTTAAATATCAAAAAAAATAAAAAAATAAAATAAAATAAAATAAAATTCAGTGGGGGTGAGATCCAGATAGGTAAGTGGAATACTGTAGCCAGCTTTTGCCTTGAGGGCACAGCCTTGGGGGGCTTTGGTGGGGAGGAGAGGTGGGGTCTCAGAGAAGAGCCCCTTATAAGGCTGGGGCTCCAAAGAGCTCCACACCCAATGCAGTGAACTAGTCATTCTGACCTGGAGACTGCAAGGAAAATTGCTTGTCTTAAAGCTGGGCATGGAGTGAAGTGGGTAGAAAGAGCTTCTACTTTCTCTGAGAAATCTTTACCACTAGTCAGCTGGAAAGTAAAGATAATAGGATCATACCTTCCCAGATCTCTTTGGAATAATAAGTCCCAGGGTTTTACAGGATGTAAAATAAGTGTGCTTAATATGGTTTCAAGAAAACAAAGGTGAGGTTAAAAACATGACTAAAGAAAAAAAACACACAGATTTGAAAACAAAATCAAATAGAACTTCTACACATGGAATGTTGAATTAGTGAAATGAAAAACTCAATTCTTGGATTTAACAGCATATTCAACATACCTGAAGGGAGATTTAGTGAGCTAGAAAATAGACCTGAAGAAGTTACCCAAAATGCAGCCCCAGAGGTACAGACATGGAAGAAGGAGAGATGAAGAAACATTAAAGGTGGGACCAAGTGATAATGCCTGAAAACTTTTTGGGAATAATGAAATTTATTCATTATCAACAGGTTCAGGGGGCTCAACAGATTTTAAGTGGGATAAACAAATTAGAATAAATCTACATTTGGACACAATGGAGTGAACCCAAAAGACAGAGAGAGAGAAGCAGAATGTGCAGAGTACTTCCCTGGGTGGCAGGACAGCAGCATGCTGAGGGCATGGCTCTGGAATGGAGCGCTTACCCACCCACTTACCTGCTGGTGGCCTTGGACAGGTCATCCCTAAGCAGTGGCTTTTTCCTCATAAAATGGGCATAATAACCACAATAATATTAACTGTTGGGAAGGTTGCAATGATTAAATGATCTAAATGCTCGAATTAATATTATCCTCAGCCAAGTGCCTAACATATGAGCAGGACTCAAGAAAGGCCAGCTGCTCTTTTCGAGGAGGGGGGTGGTTTCTATCTTTCCGAAGGCACTTGAGCAAGATGGTGTCGGTGGGTAGGGGTTGGAGACAATGAAAGAGGATCAGAAGCATAGCTCAAGCACACTCCACTTTCATCTTGCTGGTGACCTTCTGGCACATCGTCTGAGACTCAGTTTCCACATCTCTTCCTCAGTGCAGCCTTCCTTGTCCCCATCCTACCCTACCCCAGGCAGGTCAGGGCTCTCACACAGAAGCGTGAATGGACTTCTATTATGGCATTTATTAAAATGCTGCTATAATTTTTTTAACCTGCTTAAGGTACCCCACCATGCTGTGAGCTCTTCTTGGCATCTGCAGCACTTGGCACAGTTTCTATCACATATTGGGATCTCATAAATATTTTAGGTGAATAAACATTGCTCAGAGCCATAAGCTGTTGGTCTAAGAAAGAGAAGATCCCCCCACCCCGCCCCAGTTTACCCAGTGTATTAAATCCCATTGGCAACATAAAACCCATTTCATCCAGTTGCACTCATGATTCACGAAGGGCAAATGGTGGGGCAGCAAACCCTGGTGTCTGTGCCAGAAGTAGCCTTTTGTCAGGGCAGGTTCTTGGTCAATTTTTCTGGCAAGGGTAAACGTGGTCAGATAAAGAAGAAAAGGAAATCCTCTTCCCTGTGGAAATTATGCCTCTGTTGGAGGTTGTGTGATTGCAGTATCAGCCTGACCCACTGATCCTGTACAATCAGTAGGGTGACTTGTTAATAGGGAGCCAGAGCAGGTGGCCAATATGTTAAAGGGCCAGATAGATGGTTGCCTAGAGCCTTGAGCCAGGGCAAGAGCACAGAGTTGGGATGTGTCAGTTCTCTACTGCTGTGTAACAACCTCTCCCCTCCCCAAACACAAACTTAGTGGCTTAGAACTAGAGTCATTCATCTATGGGTCAACAGGACAGTTCTGCCTATCTTGACAGGACTTGGTTGGTTTGGGCCATCATCGTCCAAGCATCTTTGGGCTGCTAGAGGCTGGCTAGTCTAGGTGATCTTATTCACATTCTTAGCTAACTAATTGGCTGTCTACTGGGACAACAGGGGTGACGGGTGCCATTCATCTCTCAAAAGATGAGGCCAGGCTTGTTTACATGGTGGTGGTAGGATTCAGAGTGAGCAGAAGCTGCAAAGCTTCTTCAGGCCTGGGATCAATGCTGGCACTGCATCACGTCCACTGCATTCTGTTGGTCAAAGCAAGACACAGGCCAACTGACATAACAAAGAGGCATGGATACAGAGAAGAGTGGAATTGTGGCCTTTCTCTTTTGGCAAACATTCTACTACAGTGGATGAGGGGGACGTTTCTTTTCTGATAATATGCATTTTCAGAGGTAGTTGTTTTTGCAGATGGGATATTTATTGATTAACCTATATTTGTGAAACGCATTTTGGTCCTTGGTCAACCAGTCTCCAGGCCCTGGAGCAATCTTTGAGTGGCCCCTCATCTTGTATTTCACCTATATCTGAGTTCTCTGAAAGGTCTCCAAGGCAAAAGGTGCTGGATCTTGTCAGAAATGAGCCCCAGCCCAGGCTCTCACAGACTCCTGAAAAAGGAAAGGAAAGGACTCTTTCACAAAAAGCCAAGGAGATGCCCCTCATCACGTCAGCTATTGACTGATGGCTGCATAGGTGCGAGAGGCAGGCTGGAGCCACAGTAGCACCTTTTCTGGCTGCCCAGAAAGCTGAAAAGACAAAAAGTGGTGTTTAGTGCTCTCTCTCAAGGACCAGCTTAAGGGAGAGGAGCCTGGCAGGCTGGAGAGCCTAAAAACGGGACATGATTCTAGGACTGCAGGAGAGAATATCTCTCAGCAGTGCACATTCTTCAGAACAAGCACATTCCCTTCTTCTTTTTTAAATATAATTTATTGTCAAGTTGGCAAACACACAGTGTATACAGTGTTCTCTTGGCTTTTGGGGTAGGTTCCCATGATTCATCACTTACATACAACACCCAGTGCTCATCCCAACAAGTGCACTTTTCCCCTCTCTCTCCCTCTCATCACCCATTTTCCCCTCTCTCCCGCCCCTCCCCATCAACCCTTAGTTTGTTCTCTGTATTTAAGAGTCTCTTATGGTTTGCCTCCCTCCCTCTCTGTTTGTAACTATTTTTACCCCTTCCCTTCCCCCCTGGTCTTCTGTTAAGTTTCCCGAGTTCCACATATGAGGGAAAACATTTGATATTGGTCTTTCTCTGACTTATTTCACTTAGCATAATACCCTCACTTACCCATTGTACCCAGTTCCATCCATGTTGCTGCAAATAGCAGAATTTCATTCTTTCTCATTGCCAAGTAGTATTCCATTGTGTATATAAACCACATCTTCTTTATCCATTCATCAGTGGATGGACATTTAGGCTCTTTCCATAATTTGGCTATTGTTGATAGCACTGCTATAAACATTGGGGTACATGTGCCCCTATGAATCAGCACTCCTGTATCCTTTGGATAGATTCCTAGTAGAAGCACATTCCCTTCTGATCCAAGAACCATATAATGTCTATTCCCAAGGCCACAACTTTCTCTCCTCATGCAAATTCGGGTTACATCATGGCCATTGAGGAATGCATGCCTCCCATTCCTGGGAGAGGGCAGATGACATCAGAGCTTCTGGGGATCACAGGAACGTACCAAGGCCACTCCCCTGGAAAACCAGAGAACACCAGGAATGTGGGTGTTCCATAATAAAAATGAACTGGTGCACTGACAGAGGCTTGTTTGGATAATTCCGAAGGACGTAAATGTCAGTCGGGCCTTGAGATGAATTCTGCGTGTGAGGAGCATCAGGTAAATCAATAGTGATCCAATTACTTTCTATTTTTAGAATAAGGTAAGAAGCCAAACAAGGTGAAAAAGGCCAAAAACAAAGGGTAAATATTGTATGCTTCCACTTATATGAAATACCTACAGTAAGCAAATTCACAGAGACAGAGAGATGAAAGGGGCAGGAGGGAGGCAGCAATGGAGAGTTATTGCTTAATGGGTGCAGAGTTTCTGATTGGGTGATGAAGAATTTTTGGAAATGGCAGTGATGGTTGCATAACATTGTGGGTGTAATTAATGCTACTGAATTTACACTAGTAAATGGTTAATATAACAAAATTTATGTTGCATGTATTTTACCACAACTTAAAAAAATAGCATAATATTCTTAAACCATCCAAATATATATTCTGAATAGGTTAGTTGTATGGATTAAATTATATTTCAGTAAAGTTATTTTTTATTTTATTTTTTTAAGTTTATTTATTTTGAGAGAGAGAGAGAGCATGCACACAAGTTGGGGAGGGGCAGAGAGAAAGAAAGACAGAATCCCAAGCAGGCTTTGCACCATCGGCACAGAGCCCCATGTGGGGCTAAAACTCACCAACTGGGAGATCATGACCTGAGCCGAGACCAAGGGTGGGAGGCCCAAGTGATTACACCATCCAGGTGCCCCAATAAAGTTGTTTTTTTTAAATCTTTATTTTTGAGAGGGAGACAGAGTGTGAGCAGGGGAGGAGCAGAGAGAGAGAGAAACACAGAATCTGAAGCAGGCTCCAGGCCCTGAGCTGTCAGCACAGAGCCCAATGTGGGGCTCAAACCCACAAACCGTGAGATCATGACCTGAGTCAAAGTCGGACAGTCAACCAACTGAGCCACCCAGGCGCCCCTAAAGTTGTTTTTTAAAAAGGCAACCAAGGGTATTGTGAATTCCCTAAATGTCAGCTGAAAGAGGAATGAAATCCAATTACTGACACACAGAACAATGAATTTTTACATAAAGATAAACACAGAGAAAGTCCTTGTCTCTCATGAGAGAATTCAGGAAGGAAGGGATAGTTCTGATGGGCTCTGCAACCTGCCAAGCTGGAGAGCCCTGAGCTTTTCTCAAAGAATGAGTGGGTCAGGGCTACTCAACACACAACTCAAATTGGATGAAACCAAGAGGAATGGAAAAGTCCTGAGGTGGACTGGATTCAGGTACAGGCTGATCCAGAATTCAAACAATGTCACCAGGACTTAGTTTATCTTTGTCTCTTGGCTCTGCTGGCTGTGGAGTTGGCTTCATTCTCTGGCTCCTTATGGTGGCCAGATCAACCCTTATGGTGATGCAATCATTTCAGAAGTTCCCCTCTTCCCCTGGAAGATTCACAGACACTGGGGTACACCTCTTTTCTAGAGGTTTTAAATCAAAATCTTAATCTTCTCTATGATTGGTGCAGCTTAGGTCACTTAATCATTCCTGAACCAATCGCTATGCCCAAAAGAATGTGATATGCTGAATGGCTTAGGCCTGGTCATGTGCCCCACTCTGGAGCCATGGATGCAGCCATCTGCAGATGATGGGTGAGTGAGGGATGGGTGTGTCCAGGTAGAAAATTGAGTGTGTTCACACTTTGGAGGCAAAGTATGAATCCACCTTACAGAGGTTGGGAGCACTCTTGGGAATGACAGAGGCAGACTTGTCGCCAAGAGATGTAAGTTTATCCCAAAACAAGTGGCAGAATCTCATCCCTTAATATTACAGTTTGGGCTGCCTTGAAGCTGGTTCAGTCCATCTTCTGTGTGCACTAAGCTCTCACTTCTCAGCTCACTACATTTTAATTTTCATGTATGTCCTCCCACTATCCTGGCAGTTCCTTCAAGTTTAAGAGCAGAGAATGTGTCTGGTTCCTCACTGAGCCTACCCTAGACCCAGTACATAGTCTGTGCTTAATAACTGCTCTTCTAACGATTGAATGAATAAGGAAAGACTGGGGAGTAGGATGCTTTGGTCTGATAGGGTAGGGGAACAGTGTCTGGCTATAGTCGTTGTCTAACTTGGCAGGTCAATTTGTTAGTTGCACAGGTGTAAGCCCTTTCTCCTCATTTTTAAAACAAATCAGTTCTAGAAAGTTCTAATTCCATTCATGTGACCAAGTTGCTCAAAACATGTTTGGTAGGGCATGTTTGTGTGTGTGTATGAGTGTGTGAAGCTCCCTGCATGAGAGCATTTATTCAGTCTACTTTCTTCTCTGCCTTTAAAACCTTTTAAATATTTTGTTTATTTTTAATAGGTAATTTATTGACTTGTTTGGAAATAGTGGTCAAATAGGGCAACCTGGGTGGCTCAGTCGGTTAAGCGTCCGACTTCGGCTCAGGTCAGTTCGAGCCCCGCGTCGGGCTCTGTGCTGACAGCTCAGAGCCTGGAGCCTGCTTCAGATTCTGTGTCTCCCTCTCTCTCTGACCCTCCCCCATTCATGCTCTGTCTCTCTCTGTCTCAAAAATAAATAAACATTTAAAAAAATTTAAAAGAAATAGTGGTCAAATGTAATAAATTTCTTGCATATCTTTCCATATATAGAACAAGCAAATATACATTAATATTACTTCGTTTTGCACTCTGAGATACTGATTTGAGACTCCTTCTCATTTAACATTATTTCATAAGTATCTTCCCATATTAGTATGTGGAGAGTTGCCTGCTTGATTCCAAGGCTGCAAAGAATTCCACTGAATGAAATCACTTCGTAACTTGTGTAATCCACCTCTATTGATGAAAATATAAGTTGTTTCCAATAGTTCCTCATTTTAACCAAATACATGAATGATTGGGGGTGGCTGTTTTCCAACAAAACTATCTATGAGAATAGTCTGCTGGCCAGGTTTGGTCTGTGAGTTGTAGTTTGCCAGGCCCTGCCCTAAACTGTTCCATGAAATCTTTGCACTAACCCCAATAATAATAATGGAAGATGCTTTATGTCTTCCAAGGCACTCTAGTAAATGCACTAAAGTCTTGCACAGGAATGGAGCTCTGGTCAAACAGCAGTGAAAGCGTGGAGGAGGGAGAGGAGGGCTATTACTAGTCTCGCTCTAAAAGACCTCTGCTCCCCTCTCCCAACTCTGGGAGAAGAGACATAATCTCTCTTGACTACAGGTTTTCTGGAAAGCATAAGAATTCAAGATTACGTTTGAAAAACTGCTGAAAAGTACATAAAGTTGCAAAATACTCTACTGATGAGTAGTAGTGGTGGCTTTTGCAAATTAAGTTGAAGAGTTAAAAGGAAATAGAGATATGCCATTAGTACTGATCTGTCAATTATGTGAGTATAAGGCTGTGTCCAACCAATCCAGGACAAATTGGTCATTCCAGCTTAAGTTAATTATCTAAACTTCAAGATGAGTGCTTTGAAAGACTTGAGAAAGGCAAATCATTCTACTAAAAGGATAATTTTGGGTAATATAACTAAGAAAGTTTAGGAAAAATCTTGAAAATCTAGAAGGGAAATCCAGGTGACATTGCTTTGCTTTATGTCTTTAAATTCTTTCTTTGCTTTTATGTTTTCAAGCTTTTGATTTACTTTAAAGTTATAGAAGTTAGAAATGGAATATGGTACAGTATGATTTACACAAAAATCTTAAGCAGTGCTCCAGTCCATAACTCATATCTAAGAAATGGCCATCACTAAAGATTATTGAGCCAATGTGGATTTATGAGTTTAAGTCTTGGTGTTTATGGCCTATTTCTTTTATGATTCTCTATTTTATCACTTTTAATTAATCAACTAATTACCAGTCATAACTGAGTCAGCCATAAGAACTTCAGTGTTTTCAAAAGGCTAGCATTATCCTCAATCATTTCAGCATGTTTTGACTCTTTGGAGCTAGAAGGGATTTTTAAGATAACCCAATCTGGTGCCCTTATCTCACAAATGAGGTTGCCCAGCTTCCAGAGAGGATGTCCTTGACCATGACCCCATAGTGAGTAGATGAGCAAAATAATGGCTTCTCCCACTGCTCCCTACTAGAAGGCAGTTTTGTGGAGGCCTGGAAGAATGCTATGATAGGCAGAATAATGGTCCTCTAAAGATATCCACTCCCTTACACCTGAAACCTCTGAACATGTTAATCACATGGCAAGGACTTTACAGATGTGATTAAGGTAAAGAACCCTGAGATGTGTAGGTTATCTTGGATGTCTGGGTGAGCCAGTCTAATCACATGAGTCTTTATAAGTAAGAGAAGAGGCAGAAAGGTGAGTCAGAGGGACAGCTGGGTGGTTCAGTTGGTTAAGCATCAGACTTTGGCTCAGGTCATGATCTTGTGGTTCAAGGGTTTGAGCCCTGCATCGGGCTCTATGCTGACAGCTCAGAGCCTGGAACCTGCTTCAGATTCTCTGTCCCCGCCCCGCCCCTTCCCTGCTTGCCCTCTTGTTCTCTCTCTCTTTCAAAAATAAATAAACATTAAAAAAATTAAAAGAAATGTGAGTCAGAGATATAACAACATAAGAAGAGGAAGGAAGGAGTCAAAGCATGAGAGGGTTTTGACCCATCATTGCTGGTTTTGAAGATAGGGGAGGGAGGTAAAGTCAAGTCATGCAGATGGCCCCTAGAAGCTGGGAATGGCCCTCAGCTGACAGCCAGCAAGGAAACGGGGTCTTGGTCCTACAGCTACAAGGATCTTTATTCTGCCGACAACCTGAATGAGCAATGGAATGGGTTCTCCTCTATAGAACTTTAAGATAATAAATTTGTATAGCTTAAGCTGCTAAGTTTGACGTAGCTTGGTACAGCAACAATAGAAAACTAATACACCGTGTTGGTGACAGACCCCTCCCTGCTTCAGAATATTCTGGCGCATAGCTACTGATGTCATAGAAAAGATTCTAGAAGAGCACACTATGGAGAAGCACTTGGGTTTAGAAGCTCTTGGGTGGAGGTAATCGGGTTATCAAGGAAGTGGAATCTGAAAAGCCCAGGGAACCGAGTGCAGGTAGAGCAACTTTTCTGCAATAAAGGTCAAAGCTGCCACAGTGGCTGCTTCTCCCCTCCCGTGAGGAGGCACCAAGGCCTGCAGAAGGACTGGTGAACTGGTAAGCTGGTATAGGATGGGCAGGAACCAGGACAGTTACGATGATACCCAGGTGCAAGAGACACTCAGAAAATCCACTTATTGCTTATATGACGACAATTCTGTTGGGAAGGGTTGGCATTCATTCATTCATTCATTCAACAGAGATTCAGAGCACCTACTATATACTAGGCTCTGTTCTAAGTTCTTTTTTTTAATATGTGAAATTTATTGTCAAATTGGTTTCCATACAACACCTAGTGCTCATCCCAACAGGTGCCCTCCTCAATGCCCATCACCTACTTTCCCCTCCCTTCCACCCCCCATCAACTGTCAGTTTACTCTCAGTTTTTTTTTTAATTTTTTAATGTTTTATTTATTTTTGAGACAGAGAGAGACAGTGCATGAATGGGGGAGGGTCAGAGAGAGGGAGACACAGACTCGAAGCAGGCTCCAGGCTCTAAGCTGTCAGCACAGAGCCCGACATGGGGCTCGAACTCACGGACCGTGAGATCATGACCTGAGCCGAAGTCGGACGCTCAACCAACTGAGCCAGCCAGGCGCCCCTACTCTCAGTTTTTAAGAGTCTCTTATGGTTTGGTTCCCTCCCTCTCTAAGTTCCCCCCACCCCCACCCCCCGCCCCTCTGGGGATAAAGCAGAGAACAAAACAGACCAGGTTTCTGCATTCCTGGTGCTTACTCTCTGGTGTGAGAGATAGAGGAACAAATAAATGAACAAGGTAATTTCTGAAATTGACTTATATTATGAAGAAAATAGAAATGATTTTCTGTGATGGAGCAGTGATCAGAGGAGATATTGAGATCATTTTTGAGCTGAGACCATGACCACAAAGAGCAGGCTCTGTGGTGGTTGGGGGAGTCCTGTTCCAGCCAGAAGAAACAGCAGACGAAGGGGTGACTGGGTGGCTCAGTTGGTTAAGCGTCTGACTCTTGATTTTGGCTCCGGCCATGATCTCGTGGTTTGTGGGATTGGGACCTGCAGTGGGCTCTGTGCTTGCCTGCTTGGAATTCTCTCTCTCTCTCCCTCTCTCTCTCTCTCTGCCCTTCTCCTGCTCTCTTAAAATAAATAAACTTAAAAAAAAAAAAAAACAGCAGATGCAAAGAACCCATGGTGGGAATAAGATTGGCATGTTTAAGGAAAAGAGATATGCAAGGTGAGTGTGGTGGGGAGAGAGGTGTGAAATCAGACTAGAGAGGTACTCAGGGGCTAGAGCAGGAAGGGTCTTGTTGGCTGGGTTGAGGAGTTGGGATTTCATTTAAAGTGCCAGGGGAACCCACAGGAGGTGAGTGATGTGACTGGATATATGTTTAAAAAAATTTTTTTTAATGTTTATTCAGTTTTGAGAGAGAGAGTATGAATGGGGGAAAGGCAGAGGAGAGGGAGACACAGAATTCGTTGCAGAATTCAGGCTCTGGGCTGTCAGCACAGAGCCCGACGTGGGGCTTGAACTCATGAACCGTGAGATCATAACCTGAGCTGAAGCCAGACCCTTAACCAACTGAGCCACCCAGGTGCCCCTGGATATATGTTTTTAAAGAGGACTTTCTAGCTGTTGTGTGGATAATAGGGATAGGGGAACAGGAGAAGATTGTAGGGTTTCAGAGTATACCTAGGAACCTCTACAGAAGTCAGAGTTGATGGAGATTTCTGAACTGCCATGAGGCAGAGGAGATGGCGAGAGGTGGATAGGCTTTGGTAGAACAGGAGATGGGACTCCCAGTGAATTCACTGCAAGGGAAGAAGGAAGGAGGGAGGACTAAGTATGCCTTTTATGTCTGTCTGGGAGACGGATATCCTTTGCTGAAAATATCCTTTGCTCTGCTGGAAAATGTAAACATAGACTTCTCTTCCAATATGCATTGGAATTTGGTTATTAAGCTAAGGGCAAGGAGTATGACCACAGTTCAGAAAGACAGGTGTCTTCTGCGGATTGAATACTTTGCATATTTAACTCTTTCACCTTTTAAATCAACACAATTAGGTAAGCATTATTTTTTTATCATTATTTAGATGAGGTACAGAGAGGCTGAGTAACTGTCTTCCATTATTCCTGGGATTCCTAAAATCCCAGCTATTACAGGGTAAAGTCAGAATATGAACCCAGGCAATCTGATTCCCAAGTCTGAGCACTTTAAATGCCAGGCCCTCCTCAATAGGGTATGCCGTATAATAGTGATGTCTGTAACTAATCATATGAGTTGAGAGTTTAAACAAATGTTTAAAAGTGAAATTCTTCTAATTCAGGACTATACTCGTATATTTCTAACTTTTTCCCAAGTTAGACATTTGCATCATTAGTTCTCGACAGAGGACAGTTTTGTCCACCAGGAGACGTTTGGCAGTGTGTGCAGACATTTTTTGTTTGTCACAACCGAAGGGGAGGAGCTTCTGGCACCTGGAGACAGGTGTGCTCCCAAATAAACTCCAATGCATAGACCAGCCCCCAGGAAAAATGATTTTCCAGCCCAAGTGCCAAGGTCAAGAACCCCTTATGCAAGTAAATGTAGGCTGCAGAACAGGCACACACCTGTGAATGATAACAGACAGGTGGATGCAATTAGTTGCCTAATTAACATATTTACACAGTGTTGGGGCTGTAGGGCATGCCAGGTAGAAGTTATGTTGTAATTTCCAATTGCACATTCTAGTCTGAGCGATAGGACATAGCACAGAACAGGACAATCACCTGCTAGGTTCTGGAGGTGATTCTGAAGGCAGTAGGGGCTTAGAGGGGGAACGTTTATGCAGGATTGCATCAGGCTTCAAGGAGGTGGCACCTGTAGTGGACACCTGAAGATGGAGAAATGTTTGGGTGGGGAAGGGCATGGTAGGGCCCTGTGGATTGGGAAGAGCCATGTATGGAGACGCTAAGGAAAGGGGCATGGGCAGTGGGGAGTGGGGTAGGGAGGTGCAGAGAACAGAGAAGGAGCAACATGGGAATTCAGAGTTGACTGAGGATTCCTCCTGATGGAGGCAGGGCAGGGTAAGGCCAGATTATGGAGGACTTAGAAAGCCAAGGGTGGGTTTGCTCTGATAAGGACTAGGGAACTAGAAGCATTCCAAGAGTAACATTTTGTATATGCTTTGGGGACATTCGTCACTCATGTTAGAAACCACCACCTTGGGGTGCTTGGGTGACTGCCAGCTGAGCGGCCTCCGACTCTTGAGTTTGGCTCAGATCACGATCTCTCAGTTTGTGGGTTCGAGCCCCTGGTTGGGCTTCCTGATGACAATGCAGAGCCTGCTTGAGATTTAATCTCTCTGCTTTTCTCTCTCTCTCTCAAAATAAATAAATAAATTTAGGGAAAGAACACCATCTAGAAGAGTTGGGAGGAGTGGAGACCAAGAGGCTGGGTTACCATTCAGCTTGCAGTGATGAGGGGGGTTTAGGTGAAGGTACAGAAGGAGGTTCAGGGAATGGTGATCGGTTGGGGGGGTGGTGGTTAAGGTTCGGTGATGAGGGTGGTTGAGGGGATGGTGATGAGGGGGTTTAGGTGGTGACAACAGAAATGGAGAAGGAGAAACTCAGGAGTCAATTCTCTCAGCACCCCACGCATGACCCCCATTCTCACAGATGAGAAAGCACAGGCATTGTGAGGCTCAGGGACTTGCCTGCTTTTGTCAGTGATGACACCCCTGCTATGTGGCAGGTCTCGGCTGGACTGGGGTTTGTCTCCTTGTGTGGACAGCTGGAGGAAAGCTCAGCAGAGTTTGATTTGTAGACAGTCTGGGGACAAACTGTGGAAAGGGTGAGACCAGAACTCTGAATATATTCTAGGATAAAATGCAGTGGTGGAAATAATTCAACGTAATAATAATGCTTGAGTAGTGGGACCACATTGAAGTTTTTCCTTCTCTTCCTGTTTTCCAACTTGTACCTAATGAACAAGTTCTACCTGCATAATAAAGGGGAAGAGAGGATTTGATGTCTTTGGGTTTTGCTGAAGGGAAAGAATGTGAGGGTGTGACCTTCACAAGACCAATTTCCTTAGGAAATAGGGCGTCAAGCAGAGGAGGAGAGGCAGGGTTTCGGGCGTCCCGGATTTGCAGTGACACAAAGCAGAGGATTAGGGTGGGAAGAAGTATCATGGTTAAGCCAGGGGAGACTCCCCTTTATCTGAACACACTGAATCGCAGACCCCCACCCTTCTTTTCCTTTAGAGAAACCAGGCTCACCTGGCCACTATTGCCCTGAACTGCCAGGAACCTGAGAAATGAAGGCATCCTTGGTTCTTTCCCTCCTTGGCTACCTAGTGGTTCCAAGTGGCGCTGCTATCATGGGGCGCTGCGTGGTGGCTAAGAAGCTCAAAGATGGAGGCCTGGATCATTTCGAGGGCTACAGCCTTGCAAACTGTGAGTAGGTCCCTCTAAGCCCCTTCTCTCCTCACCTCCTTTTCCTCTGGCCTCTGCCTAGGCATCTAGGCATCCCCAATTCGCCTTCCCCCTGGCCACCCACCTCCTGTTCCATCTTAGGGGTGTGCCTGGCTTATTTTGAGAGCAAGTTCAACCCCACGGCGGTCTACGAGAACCTCCAACGTGACTACACTGGCTACGGCCTCTTTCAGATCCCCAACCGTGACTGGTGCGACACGGGCAAGAACCGCTGTCACATGTCCTGCTCTGGTAGGTCACCTCCCTCCATTCCACACCGGGGCACCGGGGGCTGCAGCACAGAGCTCCCGAGGCCTGCCTTCAGGGTGGCCAGAGTTTGCAGGCTTGGAGCAGGGAGGAGGCGGGGCTGGTAGGGGCGGGGCCTGGGAGGCTGAGTGCGGTGAAAGGGCTGCGGAGAGGGGAGGCTGGGCTGTCCAAAGAGGAATGCAGATGCCCATCCGGATAGGCAGAGAAGGTGTCAGAATGTTGAGAGGAGGCGGGGGAGAGGCTGCGAGCATCAGAGCCTCTGGGCCTGAAGGGTTGGAGCAGAGGGCTCTGTGGGGGCTTCATTTTGCCCACACCTGGGCACAACACTCTACTTCAAGGGGAATGGTTGCTGCCGCTTGGACAGGCAGAAGTGGTCGCTGGGAGGATACAGGAGTAGGCTCTTACAAAGGGAGTTTTGCTGCCGCTCTCAGGGGTTCCAAGTACCTGTAGTCAAGAGGTTGCACTTGCCCAGGGTTCCATCATCCTAGCACTTACTGAGGACCCACTAAGTGCCAGGTCTCCTGGAGTTGCCATTCTAATGCTGGCAAACCGCCAGGTACTCCAGTAAGCTCTTCATGGATATGAATTCGTCTAATATTCTCAAAGGCACCCATGACATGGGCATCATTATTATCCCCCTTCTATAAATGGGGAAACTGAGGACCAGAGAGGGTTAGTGGCCCAAAGCCACACAGCTGGTAGGTGGTATCTTGAGAGGCAAACCCAAGCAGTGTGACTCCTGAGTCAGGACTAAACCAATAGGGTGCAGCACCAGGCCAGAGCTCTCTCTGAAACTTGAGGCTGTTATTCTGCCTTAGGAGGGTCTAAGAGCCCAGCATTCTTAGGGTCTCCCTAATGAGCAAACCTCCTTCCCCCATGATGAATGAGAAACGTTCTAGAACCTATAGCTGCTGAGCTGGGTCTTTAGGAGACAGAGTGGGGAGGTCATGGTAAAGCTTCTTATATGGGCCAGGAGAAACCTGCTTGGTGTTGGGCCCCATGCTTGGCCTTGGGACTCCAAAGAGAAGTAAGACAGTTCCCAGATTCAAGACGACACAGAATTGCAAAGTAGGAGGGAAAGGTGCAGGAAACACACAGGAACCCAGTGGGATTCCCAGCCACTCCCATTACAAAGTGACTTACATGAGCTTGTGCAATTCACTTCCTAGAGCTTCCTCATCTGTGAAGTGGGGATAACATTAACTACTTCTTAAGGTTGCTGTGAACATTCAGTGGGATAATGTATGGAAAACACTGTGCAGGGCCCAAAATCACAGTGATCAAAGTCTAGGGGAAATCTACACATTAAGAACATAATTACTGTGATAGGTCATTCAGTGTCATCCTAAGCTTCCTGGTAGCCAAGACAAGAAGAGAAACCCAATAGGCCCATGATTTATATCTCATAAGAAGATTGACTGATTGGTTGCCATAATCTGACCAGAGAAACAACTAATTATCTATAATAGACATGGTACTGAGTGCTGTGATGAAAATATGGTGGAGTCGATATCTTTGAAAAACCCTCCCACTAGATAAAATGTAAAAAATTAAATCTGGAATGCCTGGCTGACTCAGTTGATAGAGCATGTGACTCTTGATCTCAGGGTCGTGAGTTCAAGCTCCTTATTGGGCATGGAACCTACTTAAAAAAGAAATATCTTCTATAGTACCTGGCTGGCCTGGCAAGAAAGGAAAATCCCTAAAGGCTAAAGTGAGGAGCAAGAATCCAGACAGATAAATGAAGATTGAAGCTGATGGTGACCCAGGGGGCATCAGCTGATTCCCTGTGGCCTAAGGCAAAGGTTTGAGGTCATCGTGTAGATGGGGCCTGAGCAAAGCAAGGAGGTACGTTGGAGACACATTGAGAGCAGCACTGTCAGCTGGAAGAGATGAGCTAGAATATCCTGAAAGCAACGACATTCTAAAAAGACGGGGAAACAGTCTCCTTGGGAATTTGTAACCACAAGCCAGCAGGTCTTCCCTGAGCCACAAGGAAGCAAGGCACCATCAAGAGCTACTAGGCCCTGTGCTAAGTCCTGGGAGCAGTTCAGGGAATTGTATCCTGTCCTTGTCCAGCAGGGTGAGGAGCAGAGATAATCTTGGCTCCACCTCTTACTACTTGTGTGAGCTGAGCCTTAGTTATCTTATCTGTAAAGTGGTAATAAGAGGACCTACCTCCCAGGGCTTTTGTTGAGTTTTTAATGTGCTATAGTGTACATTAAGAGCTGAGCACGGCGTCTGGTATACTGCCTGGTGTGTGTGACGAATACAACTTAATTCAAAGAATTTACAAAGCAGCTGGGGTTTAGGACGCACACACGCACACACACGTGCGTGTGTAAGCATGCATGCACATGTGTACCTATGTATGCACGTAGGTATGTATACACACATGTATGGATTTAACAGGTAAGTGCTGCATCAAAGTGGCATTTTATTCAGAAGAGGGAAGAGGGCGCAGTGAGCTTGGTTGGTGGTCAGTGGCAGACTTTTAAGGACCGTCCTGTTTGGTTGAGCTGATCCAGATTGGGAGATGAGCATGAATAAAGTCCAGGAAGAGAAACTGTGTATGATTACCTAGCTGTGGGTATCAGGGGTAGAGCACCCACTTTCAGGGTGGGCACTAGCTTTGTCTCCTGCCCCTTGGTAGGTCTCTAATGGTGGGGCCATGGAGGAAGGCAATGGAAGGGTAAGGTGGTGGAAGTGGAAAGGTACGTTGGGGCAAAGTTGGACTCTGCCAAGGACGTGGAGTTTTGTTTTACAGGCAACCAGGGGGCACCGAAGTACTGTTTTAAGGACAAGCCATCAGACTGGATTAGGGAAAGGAGGAGGCAAAGTGTAGTCAAGAAGGAAGGTATTGCAGTAACCCAGGTGGGAGGTCTTGGCTTCCACATTCAAAGGAGAGAATGGGGTGATGAATGCCTAGTCATGTTGGTTCCCCAGAGGCACCTCTAGGCCATCTCACATGCTGTTTCTTCTGCCTGGACCAGTTTTCCTTCTGTGATCCTTCCACCCCTTTTCCTTACCTACTCTTTTAGATGTCACGTGGTCCAATAACCCCTCCCTGACCCTGAAAGTCTGAATGGGGTGCCCCCACTCATCAGCTCCCATGTCAAGCTGCATTCCCCCATCATGCCAGGTATCTTTGGTATTATACTTATCTCTGATCTTTATCTCTCTCTATCAGACTGCAGGCTCTAGGAGGACAGGGACAGATTTATTGTGTTCGCCATTTTTGTGTCCACTGCTTCTTAGATTGCTTAGCACAGTATATTCACTATACATAAATATTTTTAATGAAAATATTATGATAAGAATTACAAGAAAAAAATCAATAGATTTAGTAAAAGAGGACCACATGCTACTACCTCCTAGGGTTGTCTTGAGAAAAATCTAGGGATAGATTTATCCTTGGAATCATATGGAAACCTCTCTAAACATGAGTACCCTGTAGCTTCCCTGACATCACTCTGACTTAGCTGCCAAGTTGTGGAGTCGTATTTTTCCACTGTGTTTTTTCCACAGCTTTACTGAATCCAGATTTGAAGAAGACAATTGAATGTGTTAAGAAAATCGTAAAAGATAAGGAAGGGTTGGGAGCATGGTAAGTGGTACATTTTCTAATAGTCTGTATTAATGACCATCACCCATTATATTTTTTATTAAAAAATTTTTGTTAAGTTTATTTATTTATTTATTTGAGAGGAGCAGAGAGAGAGAAGAGGCAGAGAATCCCAAGCAGGCTCCATGCTGACAGCATGGAGCCCAACGCGAGGCTTGAATCCATGAAACCATGAGACCATGACCTAAGTTGAAACCAAGAGTTGGATGCTCAAGCCACTGAGCCACCCAGGCGCCCCCACCAATTATATTTAATCCTAATCTTGGCCTAATCTTGGTCTCTGCATATCTGTAGTCTCAAACTAGTGGGATCCTACTCCCCAAGATAAGCGGTAGAACACCACTGAGTTCTGCAACCCCGAGCTCTCAGGAGGAAGGACATAATTATCAGACAAATTGCCTTAAGTGGAATGTATTTTTTCTTTCTCAAATCTTGTTTAGAGTTATACAGGAGGCTAGGGTGAGCATCCTTGAAATAAATCTCTGTTTATATCTCTGATTATTTCTTTCATCTAAATTCTTGTAAGGTTCTTAATGTTGTAAAATGACTCTCCAGCAAGTTTGTACCAATATCAGTATTAAGAGCTTAGTAAGATGCCTATTTAGTGAACTCTGATCAAGTATAAAATCTTTGCCATTTGAAAGGTATATAATAATTTTATCTTCTTTTGCATTTTATGATATCCCATTAGGGGTGTTTTCCCATTATGTTTGTTACATATTTATATTCTTTTGTGATTTTTCCCCTGCCCCTCTCCTTTGCTTATTTTTAAAATTCAGATCATATTTGTTTGAAATAACTCTTTATATATTAGGTGTTGTATTAGATGTATTAACGGATAGTTATATATTTGTTACCAAAAATCACTGCAACTCTGATTTCTTCTATAACCATGTATTTGCTTAGTAAAGACTTCCAAAATTTACAAGTGGTTGGGCCTGTATTTGACTTCTTTCACTCAATATTTGTTCATATTGTTGTGTATAGTTCTAATTTGTTTGTTTTCGTTGCTATATAGTATTCCATTATATGGATGGATGTATCGGTTTATGTATCCATTATTCCATTGGTGGGCATTTGAATAGTTTTCATTTTTTTAGTGCTGCCATGAACAGTCTATACTTTTCTTTTGGTGAATGTATAAATGGATTTCCATTGATTATACCAAGGAATAAAATTGTTAGTCATAGATATGCATGTTTTCAGATTTGGTATATTCTGCCAAACAGTTTTCTAGAGGGATTCAATTTACGCTGTCACCAGCTGTTGTAGGTTTTGGTGGCTCCAAGTTATTATCAGTGCTTGATATTTTTTAGGTTTTTCTTGTGGCTGTGTAGTAGTATTGCATTGGGTTTTACCTTGTGTTTCCTTGTCAACTAATGAGATTGAGCACTTTTTTAAATTTTATTGGCCATTTAGATATCCTTTTATGTGAAGTGCCTGTTCAATAGTTTTGTCAGTTTTCCTATTACATTTGTCTTTTTTCTTATTAATTCATTGGGAATTATTTGTATGCCCTGGGTAAAATTTTCTGTTGGATACAAGTATTGCAAACATCTTTCATTTTGTCGGTTACCTTTTCACTTTCTTAAAAAAGTCTTGATAAAATGAAATTCTTAGTCTTAATGCAGTCTGATTTATTATTAATTTTCTTGGGGCGCCTGGGTGGCTCAGTCGGTTGAGTGGCCGACTTCGGCTCAGGTCATGATCTCGCGGTCTGTGAGTTCGAGCCCCGCATCGGGCTCTGTGCTGATGGCTCGGAGCCTGGAGCCTGTTCAGATTCTGTGTCTCCCTCTCGCTGACCCTCCCCTGTTCATGCTCTGTCTCTCTCTCTCTCAAAAATAAATAAAACGTTAAAAAAATTTATTATTAATTTTCTTTTATGGTTATTTTTGTGTTTTTTTAGAGGAATATTTGCCTATTCCTAGGTCATGAGGATAGTCTTCTTAATTTTTTTTCTAAAAAACTTTATTTAATCTTTCACATTTGACTCTCAATACATTTTGCTTTCTTTTTCTTGCTTTATTGCATTGGCTAGAAACTCCAGTAAATGTTGAGTAGAAGTGATGATAGTGACATCCTTGTCTCATTCCCAATCTCACAGGTAAGACATTGGATATTTTATCATTAACTGTTTTATTTTCTTTAAAATTTCTGAGATAGTCTTAATCAGATTGAGTGTTCTTTTCCATCTTTTCCATTTCTAGTTTGTTAAAGGTTTTTAAAATCATGAATGGGTGTTGAATTTTGTTTATTACACTTCTAGTATCTTTGAAGTTCTGTGTTAGCCTATCCATCTTTTTTTTTTTTTTTTAAGCTCTTGCCTTTTTAATCTCTTTTCTTTCTCTTCCATGGCTTTCTCCAGAGCTTGTGCCTGGTGACATCTTATTGAAGACATCAGTTATATAAAATTTACTTCTGGATTCTGTAGTATATTATTCTCAGAGGAATGTTCCTCTGAATTTCATGATGAGCTCCCTTTTCTTCTACTACTATTTTCCCATAAGTACCATGTTACTTTCTTTTTTTTTTTCTTTGAATAAGGACAGATTTTCCCTCTTATTCAGTATTTGCCACATAGACAGGTCATGTGGCTTTTTCTTGTTTCTGCTCACTGTTACTTGGCTAATGGTTATAGAACAGTGTGTAAGTCTCCTGGCCCAATTTCCAACCTGGAGATTTTCCTGATATGTGTGTCTAATTCTCTCTCCTAGTCTGAGTCAGTGGAGTACATAAAAACCCTCCATTCCCAGCATGCACCTCCACCACCTCCACCGATACCATTTATCATGGAGGGCCTATGCTATCCACTACACACTGTCTCACCACCAATTTCCACCTTCTTTTGCCTTTTCCACCTTCTCTCTGTCCCGTATTTCATAATTGATGTCCTGATTGATTTGGGGCATTATAGTCACCCATTAGATCTAGAAACAATGTAAATATTTTTTCAGTGTCAGATTGTGCATCTTAATATTTTTTGCTATTAGGGTTTATCTTGTAATTGATGTGTCCTCCCAAATTTTAACAAAAGTTGTTAATAAATCATTAACATATCTTACAATAGAGGAAATCCTTTAATGATAGCTACAATTTCTTTCCTTTGCCGGTATGTAGGCTTTGCATGTCTATATGAACATCACAATCCTTGTGCAGTGAGTATTCTTATTCCTTGTGAAATGAGGAAACGGGGGCACTGAGAGGTACAAGTTACCCATGGCCACAGTGGTGGAACTAATTCTAGATCTGTGCAATTCCAAGCTTCAGCTTTTACCAGTCTGCTCAAAGAGTAGATGGTTGGCCCAGGAAATCTGTGCTCTGGTCATGTGGAAGGCAATCAAAGGACTCTCTCTGCATGGTTCTTCTGTGGGGGCAGGGTTTTGAACAGTCAGTGAGTGAGGAGGGGCAGAACTGCAGGTGGACCCATCTTACCAGCGGAAGTCTTGAGTAGTGTTTCTTATAGTGACCTCAGGGCCCTATAGGCAGTGAGACCTTGTTCAGAATCTGGCAACAGAATGTGTGTCAGTCTCAGAGGTCAGCTTTTCATTGTTGCTTTTTTGTCATTTTCTGTGCCTTTTGGTGCTAACTTCAGTCAGAGATTTTTGTCTGTTTTACTTGCCTCCAGCATCTGGCTCTGTGCCTGGCATATTATAAGTCTTCCCTAAATGTTTGTTGGAAGATCAAGTCCACATTTGGGCTGTTACCTAGAAGCCATTAAAATTTTTAGAAATTTATTATTTATCATTTCTCAAAATAAAAATAAGACATATGTGTTTAAAAATGAAAATCAAAAAATAAACATCTTGCTCTTATCAGCAGCCTCCTGAGGGTCACCGCTGTTCATATGTCTTGTAAATCAGAGAAAAATGTGTAAATATTGAGAATAAGAAAAATATCTTAAAACACACATGAAATCCCAACATGCACACTGACCTGCACCTAACTTTTTTTTCACTTATTAAAGAGCTTGCAAATCTTGGCATAGTGATACCTAGAGGTATCTGCCCTCTGGATGCTGCAGGTAATTATCTGCCAGTCCCTTACTGATGAACAGGTAGATTGTTTCCATTTGCTAGCACCACTAAGTGCATTTAAATGTTGGTAGAGAGGGGAGCCTGGGTGGCTCAGTCAGTTAAGCATCTGACTTTTCATTTTGGCTCAGAGGGTCATGATCTTGTGGTTCATGAGTTTGAGCCCCACATTGGGCTCTGTGCTGACAGTGCATGGAGCCTGCATGGGATTCTCTCCCTCTCCTTCTCTCTTTGCCCCTTCAGCTCTCTCTCTCTCTATCTCTTTCTGTCTCTCTCTCTCAAAATAAATAAATAAACTTCAAAAGAAATAAACGTTGGTAGAGAGATTGCTAAATTGGCATTCAGAGAGGGAGCACCCCCAGATACGCTGCGTGAGAAGGCCTGTTCCCTCAGCTCATTGACCTAGAGCAATAAAATTTGTGTAGTTTTTGGAAATTGACACTTATAAAATGATGCCATTCTATTTTGCCTGGCATTTTTAAACAAAGAAGCTGAATATCTTTTCATGTATTTGTTGGCCATTTTTCTCTGAACTGATTACTCATATTCTTAGCTTGTTTTTCTTTTGAGATGATAATGTTTTCTTTCGTTTTTATTGATTTTATACGTGTCTTTTATAAATTAGGGTTATTAGAACTTCGTTCATGATATCTATGTGAACTATTTGTTTCAGGTTTGTGATTTGTATTTTGACTTCATTTATGGTGTATCCATCATATAGGAGTTTTACATTTTCACAGAACCAAATCCCTCAATATTTTGTTTTGTGGCTCCTGAATTTATACGAAACTGTACTCCAGGTTTGTAAAGAAATCAAGCCATGTTTTCTTCTATATTAGAACAGTGCTGGGCGCCTGGGTGGCTCAGTCAGTTAAGCGTCTGACTTCAGCTCAGGTCATGATCTCATGGTTCGTTGGTTTGAGCCCCGCATTGGGCTCTCTGTTTTCAACACAGAGCCTGGAGCCTGCTTCATATCTTTGTCCCTGACTCTCTCTGCCTCTCCCCCACTTTCCCTCTCTCTCAAAAATAAATAATTTAAAAAAAAACGTTAAAAATAAAATGATATATAGAACAGTGCCTGGTGCAAAATAAGCCCTATATTAAGGTTTGTTTTTTTTTTTAATTTTTTTTTAACGTTTATTTATTTTTGAGATAGAGAGAGACAGAGCATGAATGGGGGAGGGTCAGAGAGAGGGAGACACAGAATCCGAAACAGGCTCCAGGCTCTGAGCTGTCAGCACAGAGCCCGATGCGGGGCTCGAACTCACGGACCGCGAGATCATGACCTGAGCCGAAGTCGGCCGCCCAACCGACTGAGCCACCCAGGCGCCCCAAGTTTTTATTAATATTAGAAAATAAAATTTTCATGGTTTTATGTTTTTATACTTAATTTTTGGTCTTCTTGGAATTTATTTTAGTGAGGTAGGGATCCAGCTTTATATTTTTCAAATGGTTAGTCAGTGTTCTCTATACTACTTATTCATTAATCCCTTTTCCTCACTAATTTAATAGACTGTATTTTCAAGTGGGAGTCCCCTTAATGTGTCTTCCAAGTGTTTAAAGCATCTTTCATACCGTCTTTATTCTCCCAGTTAATTAGAAGCATGGCTGGCCCTCTAGGGCAAGCACTAATGAGCTAAAGTCATCATTATTGTATAGCACTTAGTAGAGATATGCTGGGCCAGGCTGAGTAAGGCCTTCCCACTTGCTCAGGACTCCAGCAAAGTGAGCTCTTATTAAAGTAATAAGCAGCCATGTCTTTTCAAAGCTCAGATCAAGCAGCTTTGCAGGGTTGAGGCAGACAGGAAGGGAGAAGACCGAGGGCCTGCATGCCCATGGGATTCCCTTCTGCAGTGCCTGCCCTGGGCTATGTAGAGCCTTGCAATTTCTGAAAATACGTATGTGTGTGTTCCCCCCGAGGCTTTATAGTTGTGGGGGGCAGGGGCTCACAGCCCTTTCTTTAACTGTGGAACCCCTACCCTGGAAAATTCATGGGGGCCTGCCTGGCTGAGGGATGGCCTAACAAAACAGGGTTTCTAATGGTCTGCATCTGGTCTGGAGATCCCCACAGCTTCCAGGTTGGGAGCAGAGGACCTGGGGTCTGGGTACTGGCATGGGGGCTGGGAATAGAGGGATCACTTTTCAGGAGAAAAGTTTTGAAAAACTCAGTCTAGCTGGCCTAGGACCAGCTAGAAGGGAGTTTGAGGAGCTGGGTTGAGGGTTGAGGAGCTGAAAGGGAGTTTGAAAGGTGAGGGGGGAAACACGTGCACGGAAAGGTGAAAGAGGCCCTGGCTCAAGGTCAAGGGTTCCCATTTCAGATCAAGGACTCGCCCTCTGACCCTGGGCAAGTCACAGAACTCCTCTGATGCTCACTTCAGAGAAGTCAAGGATACTTCTCTTGTAGGCTAGGGGAGGGGCTTCCCGTTCATGGTGTGGGACTTACGGAAAGAAGTGGAGGGCAGCGTGAGTATGCTGTGGGCGCAGGCGGCACGAGCATTTGTGCCAGGATGCACTGGGGTTAGCAAGAGGGTCATACTCGAGAGGCACAACAGCCTAGGAAATGTGCCTGCAGAGGCCAGGCTGGGCTGTAAGTGGGCCAGCAGGGGGTTGTTGGACCTGCAGATCCTGAGCTGGGACACTGGGGAGCCCCCGCCTGTACACTCCATGCTTTCCTTTCTGCAGGCCCTCCTGGTCCCTGAACTGCCAGTACTCAGACACTCTGGAACGGTGGTTGGATGGATGCAGGCTGTAGCCGCAGGGGCGGCCCTGACGCCATTCTCTGGTGGTACCTCCCAAATGAAGACGCTTTTCTGTTTGCTGCCTTCACGCAATCCTGTTGATTATCTCTCAGCTTGACAGCTCCATCAGATGGAAAAGGACGAAAGTTTGCTTCCTCCAGGGATGCGGGATGTAGAATAAACCAGCTGCTTACTCAACCTGGACCAAAGGTCTCCACTTGTATTATTATCCTGTGATTGCTACTCGGATAACCATTATTTACCGTCATCATGCTTTATTATTATTTAATCTTAGATGGAGGACTTAGAGGAAGGAAACTATCTGGAAAACAAGGTGTGTCCATGAATGTCAATATTAAATAGGGAAGGGAAGAAAAGATACAGGAGAAGAAAAGAGGGGTCAAGGGCGAGCAGGGCCACCAATCCCAACCCGTGTCCACATTGGGACCCCAGGTGGAAGTGACACTACAAAATCCTCCTTGTACTTCTATGGAGAGAATCAAGTGACAGGTGTTCTTTCTTATAAAGTTCAAGTGTTTTTTTAAATTTTAATTTTTTTAATGCTTATTTATTTTTGAGACAGAGAGAGACAGAGGGTGAGTGGGGGAGGGGCAGAGAGAGGGAGACACAGAATCAGAAGCAGGCTCCAGGCTGTCACCACAGAGCCTGACGCAGGGTTGGAACCCACAAACTCTGAGATCATGACCTGAGCTGAAGTCGGACGCTTAACCAATGGGCCACCCAGGTGCCCCTAAAAAGTTAAGTTTTAGAAAAAATTATCAGAACTCATACTCTCATTAGAGAAACTGGAAAAAAATACAGAAAAAAAATATATATATATACATACATATATATGTATGTTCTCCTGTGATCTTAGCTCCCAAAGGCAATTGCTGTCATGCTTTGGTTGCAACTTTTTTTTTTTTTTTTCCGTTTAGGGATTTTTCTTCTTTATCAACAATGCTGTGGGGCACCTGGACGGTTCAGTCACTTAATTGTCCAACTCTTGATTTCCGCTCAGGTCGTGAATTCACGATTTGTGGGATTTAGCCCCATGTCCCTAGAGAATCTGCTTGGGATTCTCTCTCTCTCTCTCTCTCTCTCTCTCTCTCTCTCTCTCTCTGCCTTGTTTGCTCTCTTTCCCAAAATAAATCAATAAAAACTTTAAAAAAAAACCAATGCTTTTGGTTTTTAAAAAAAAAAACAAAAATAATGTTATAGAGTTTTGTACCTCATGTTTTAGAAAGAAAGAACATGGCAGTAAACCTTTCTCCCTATGTGCATTGCAATTTTAAACAGAAAGGGATTTATTTCTGAAACTTCAAGCTTTACAGAATCATTGCCCAGGATGGATCAGCAGGTGACTGCTGGGGCTTACCGGCTGCCCCTGCCCCAGCCATGCGAGCAGAAGTATGTGTTCATCGGAAGCCAGGTCACTTGCTGGAGCCCAGACTTGGAGAGCATGGTCCCTAAACTTGCAGCCCTCACATAGGAGGGAAAAGACTAGAGTGACATCAGGGGAGGCCACTGGCATCACCAGCTTCCCCACGCGTGTCAGAGATTCTCCAAAATGAAATCTTAGTGCTGGTTAATATTCCACTGTATGAATGCACCGTATTTGATCTAACTTTCCCCCAGCTGTTAGATTTTTAGATCTCGTCATTTTTTTAACCATTACAAAGAATTCTGTAGTGCCTGTTTGTGGTTGCCCCTCTCTTCATTACTTACCCTTTTTAAAAATTACGCAAGCCACATGTACTTAATGAAGACCGTGTGGAGAGGACAGATAGTCATAACGAAGGACATTCAAAATACCTATCATTGGGGCGCTTGGGTGGCTTGGTCGGTTAAGCGTCCAACTTCGGCTCAGGTCATGATCTCATGGTCCGTGAGTTCGAGCCCCGCGTCGGGCTCTGTGCTGACAGCTCAGAGCCTGGAGCCTGTTTCAGATTCTGTGTCTCCCTCTCTCTCTGATCCTCCCCTGTTCATGCTCTGTCTCTCTCTGTCTCAAAAATAAATAAATGTTAAAAAAAAAATTAAAAAAAATACCCATCATTCCCCACTGGAAGCAGAAATTTGCCTCATTGCTACACAGTCACAATTGAGAGTCCCAACATAGGGATGGTATCAGTCTTTTTTTTGTGTGTGTGCACCCTTCACTATTTCAGTGTGAGCACGTGCACATATTTGTTTCCTTACAAACATGGGCTACCACTGTCTATACAGTTTGTAATATTTTGTGGCCTGAGATTTCCAGGTTTATGATAGGAAGCCTAGCATTGTTTTTAACAATCTCACAGCATTCCTGTATGTGGACAGACTGTAACATACATAACCTTCTATTGTTACTGTGTTCCATCCAGACACAAAGTAAATGACCTAAGGGAATCAAGGTCACCATGAGGCAGGCAGAACTGAAAGCAAATCAACCCTTCTTTTTTGTTTGCATCTTGTTTGCTTTCCGAGGGGAAGGAGAAATACCTATAAGTTTGAATTCCAGGGGCAGAACTTTGACTCAAGTTCAGTAATGATTGAACAGCTTAATCGGTTGGCTTTGCGTGGTTTATCCCGGTCTAGAGAGAAGGATATTCCATAGTTCCCAACCACAGAGTAAAATTCCTGCTGGTGGCCACACTTGGGGTTGAGGCACTGAGAAGCTAATGAGACCCTGAGAGCCGCTTCCTTATTGAGCTGGGAGGCCCATGCTGTTTGTGAGGGGGGGCGCAAGCATGATAATGCATCTGACCTCAACCCAGCCTTCACCCAGACATTCACGACAACCTGCAATTGATTAAAACACTATCTCCTCAAGTGCCAAATCCAGCGTGCTGCCGCCTCCTTCCAGCCCATTACCCTGCCACGGCTCATCATGGGCCTCTAATGGACACTGTGTCAACATGGGCGTGAGACTTGAGGACAAAGCAAATGTTACTGTATCGATTGGAACAGTCTCTCTGGGGTTTCCCAAAGTCAGCTCCTGGCTTGGCGCTCTCAAAGCCACTGAGAGTGGGCATTACAAAGAGCACTTGTTCTGGGGCCAGATCTCCCTTGTCTGGTTTAGGGAATGATGAAAGCTTCATTTAAAAATCTCAATGACATGGGTATTGAAGAGGGCATCTTTTGGGATGAGCACTGGGTGTTGTATGGAAACCAATTTGACAATAAATTTCATATATTAAAAAAATAAATAAAACAAACGTTAAAAAATTAAAAAAAAATAAAAATCTCAATGACGACCCCCATTACTATCACCTCTAGCACCAGCAGCTACCATATGGACCCAACTTTACAAATATTATACGTAGGCATTTACATACGATTTTCCAAAACTTGCAAAACCTTACAAGGTAGGGATGAATTATAATCTTGTCCCAGGGGGAAAAACTGAGGCTTGGAGGGGCTAAACGACTTTACTCCAGCCTTGTAAGTGATGGAGATGGAATGAGTATCTCCCCAAAAGCCATAGCTCCCCCACACAACCTACTCCACACCCTAGTTCTGTATTGGTGTTAGTTTTTCTCTCCATCCATTAGCTAGAAAATTGGTCTCCAGATATTTTTTTTAAGGTTAATAGTGGCTTTTAAAAAATTTATTTTTATTTTTTTATAATTTACATCCAAGTTTGTTAGCACATGGTGCAACAATGATTTCAGGAGTAGATTCCTTAAGTTCCTTACCCATTTAGCCCATCCCCCCCCCCACAACCCCTCCAGCAACACTCTGTCTGTTCTTTATATTTAACAGTCTCTTCTGTTTTGTTCCCCTCCCTGTTCTTATATTATTTTTGCTTCCCTTCCCTTGTGTTCATCTGTTCTGTGTCTTAAAGTCCTCATATGAATGAATTCATATATTTGTCTTTCTATGATTGACAAATTTTGCTTAGCATAATTCCATCTAGTTCCATCCATGTAGTTGCAAATGGCAAGATTTCATTCTTTTTGATTGCCGAGTAATACTCCATTGTGTGTGTGTGTGTGTGTGTGTGTGTGTGTGTGTGTACCACATCTTCTTTACCCATTCATCCATCGATGGACATTTGGGCTCTTTCCATACCTTGGCTACTGTTGATAGTGCTGCTATAAACATTGGGCCGCATGCACCATTTCAAAACAACATACCTGTATTCCTTGGATAAATACCTAGTAGTGCAATTGCTCGTTCATAGGGTAGTTATATTTTTAATTTTTTGAGGAACTTCCATACGTTTTCCAGAGTGGCTGCACCAGCTTGCATTCCCACCAGCAGTGCAAAAGAGATCCTCTTTCTCTGCATCCTCGCCAACATCTGCTGTTGCCTGAGTTGTTCATGTTAGCCATTCTGACAGGTGTGAGGTGGTATCTCATTGTGGTTTTGATTTGTAGTTCCCTGAGAATGAGCGATGTTGAGCATTTTTTCATGTGTCTGTTGACCATCTGGATGTCTTCTTTGAAGAAGTGTCTATTCATGTCTTTTGCCCATTTCTTCACTGGATTATTTGTTTTTTTGGGTGTTGAGTCTGATAAGTTCTTTATAAATTTTGGATACTAACCCTTTATCTGATATTTTGCAAATATCTTCTCCCATTTTGTCGGTTGCCGTTTAGTTTTGCTGATTGTTTCCTTCACTTTGCAGAAGATTTTTATTTTGATGAGGTCCCAGTAGTTCATTTTTGCTTTTGTTTCCCTTGCCTCTGGAGACGTGTTTGAGTAGGAACTTGCTGCGGCCAAGATCAAAGAGGTTTTTGCCGGCTTTCTCCTCAACGATTTTGTTGGCTTCCTGTCTTACATTCAGGTCTTTCATCCATTTTTAATTTATTTTTGTGTATGGTGTAAGAAAGTGGTCCAGGTTCATTCTTCTGCATGTCGCTGTCCAGTTTTCCCAGCACCACTTGCTGAAGAGACTGTCTTTATTCCACTGGGTATTCTTTCCTGCTTTGTCAAAGATTAGTTGGCCATACATTTGTGGGTCCATTTCTGGGTTCTCTATTCTGTTCCATTGATCTGAGTGTCTGTTTTTGTGCCAGTACCATACTGCCTTGATGATTGCAGCTTTGTAATACAGCTTGGAGTTCGAGATTGTGATGCCTCCAACTTTGGTTTTCATTTCCAAGATTGCTTTGGCTATTCGGGGTTGTTTCTGGTTCTATACAAATTTTAGGATTGTTTGTTCTAGCTCTGTAAACAATGCTGGTGTTATTTTGATAGGGATTGCATTGAATATGTAGGTTGTTTTGGGTAGTATTGACATTTTAACAATATTTGTTCTTCCTATCCAGGAGCATGGAATCTTTTTCCATTTTTTGGTGTCTTTTTCAATTTCTTTTGTAAACTTTCTATAGTTGTCAGTGTATAGATTTTTCACCTCTTTGGTTAGATTTATTTCTAGGTATTTTATAGGTTTTGGTGCAATTGTAAATGGGATTGATTCCTTGACTTCTCTTTCTATTGCTTCATGGTGTATAGGAATGCAACTGATTTCTGTGCATTGATTTTATATCCTGCGACTTTGCTGAATTCATGAAACAGTTTTAGCAGTTTTTTTCGTGGAATCTTTGGGTTTTCCATATAGAGTATCATGTCATCTGCGAAGAGTGAAAGTTTGACCTCCTCCTGGCCGATTTGGATGCCTTTTATTTCTTTGTGCTGATTGCTGAGGCTAAGACTTCCAATACTATGTTGAATAACAGTGGTGAGAGTGGACATCCCTGTCTTGTTCCTGATCTTAGGGGGAAGACTATCAGTTTTTCTCCATTGAGGATGATATTAGCATTGGGTCGTTCATATATGGCTTTCATGATCTCGAGGTATGATCCTTCTATCCCTAATTTCTTGAGGGTTTTTAATCGCTGTATTTTGTCAAATGCTTTCTCTGCATCTATTGAGAGGATCATGTGGTTCTTGTCCTTTCTTTTATTGATGTGATGAATCACATTAATTGTTTTCAGATATTGAACCAGCCCTGCATCCCAGGTATAAATCCCACTTAGTCGTGGTGAATAATTTTTTTAATGTATTGTTGGGTCTGGTTGGCTAATATCTTGTTGAGGATTTTTGCGTCCATGTTCATCAGGGAAATTGGTCTATAGTTCTCCTTTTTAGTGGGGTCTCTGCCTGGTTTTGGAATCAAGGTAGTGTTGGCTTCATAGAAAGAGTTTGGAAGTTTTCCTTCCATTTCTATTTTTTGGAACAGTTTCAAGAGAATAGGTGTCAATGCTTCCTTAAATGTTTGGTAGAATTCCCCAGGAAAGCCATCTGGCCCTGGACTCTTGTTTTTTGGCAGATTTTTTATTACTAATTAGATTTCCTTATGGTTATGGATCTGTTCAAATTTTCTATTTCTTCCTGTTTCAGTTTTGGTAGTGTATATGTTTCTAGGAATTTGTCCATTTCTTTCAGATTGCCCATTTTATTGGTGTATAATTGCTCATAATATTGTCTTATTATTGTTTTTATTTCTGTTGTGTTGGTTGTGATCTCTCCTCTTTCATTCTTGATTTTGTTTATTTGGGTCCTTTCCTTTTTCTTTTTGATCAAACTGTCTAGGGGTTTATCAATTTTGTTAATTCTTTCAAAGAAACAGCTTCTGGTTTCATTGTTCTGTTTTTTGGTCTTGATAGCATTAATATCTGCTCTAATCTTTATTATTTCTTGTCTTCTGCTGGTTTTGGGTTTTATTTGCTGTTCTTTTTCCAGTTCTTCAAGATGTAAGGTTAGGTTGTGTATCTGAGACCTTTCTTCCTTCTTTGGGAAGGCCTGGATTGCTATATACTTCCCTCTTATGACCGCCTTTGCTGCATCCCAGAGGTTTGGGCTGTGGTGGTATCATTTTCATTGGCTTCCATATACTTTTTAATTTCCTCTTTAACTTCTTGGTTAGCCCATTCATTCTTTAGTAGGATGTTCTTTAGTCTCCAAGTATTTGTTACCTTTCCAAATTTTTTCTTGTGGTTGATTTCGAGTTTCATAGCGTTGTGGTCTGAAAATATGCACGGTATGATCTCGATCTTTTTGTACTTAGGGCTGATGTATGTCCCAGTATGTGGTCTATTCTGGAGAATGTTCCATGTGCACTGGAGAAGAATGTGTATTCCACTGCTTTAGGATGAAATGTTCTGAATATATCTGTTAAGTCCATCTGATCCAGTGTGTCATTCAAAGCCAATGTTTCCTTATTGATTTTCTGTTTAGATGATCTCTCCATTGTTGTAAGTGGGGTGTTGAAGCCCCCTACTATTATGGTATTATTACCAATTATTACCAATTCTTTATGTTTGTGATTAATTGATTTATATATTTGGGTGCTTTCACATTTGGAGTGTAAATGTTTACAATTGTTAGGTCTTCTTGGTGGATAGACCCCTTAATTATGATATAATGCCCTTCTTCATCTCTTGTTACAGTCTTTATTTTAAAGTCTAGATTGCCTGATAAAAGTATGGCTACTCCAGCTTTCTTTTGTCGACCATTAGCATGACAGATGGATTTCCATCCCCTTACTTTCAATTTGAAGGTGTCTTTAGATCTAAAGTAGGTCTCTTGTAAACAGCATATAGATGGGTCTTGTTTTCTTATCCATTCTGTTACCCCATGTCTTTTGATTGGAGCATTTAGTCCACTGATGTTTAGAGTGAGTAACTGAAAGATAGATATTGCCATTATGTTGCTTGTAGAGTTGGAGTTTTTGGTGGTGTTGTCTGGTCCTTTCTAGTCTTCGTTGTTTTTGGTCTTTATTTATTTGTTTATTTTTTTTCATCTTTTCTCCCCTCAGAGAGTCCCCCTTAAAATTACTTGCAGGTCTGCTTTAGTGGTCATGAACTCCTTTATTTTTTGTTTGTCTGGGAAACTTAATCTCTCCTATTTTGAATGACAGCCTTGCTGGATCAAGAATTCTTGGCTGCATATTTTTCTGATTCA
Source organism: Panthera uncia (assembly GCF_023721935.1). Taxonomy (NCBI): domain Eukaryota; kingdom Metazoa; phylum Chordata; class Mammalia; order Carnivora; family Felidae; genus Panthera; species Panthera uncia. The sequence continues at coordinate 145,904,185 of NC_064810.1, forward strand.
GCACATTGAATATATCCTGCCATTCATATATCCTGAATATATCCAGGCCTTTCTGGCCTGTGGATAGATCTCCTGCAAACCTGATCTGTCTTCCCTTGTAGGTTAAGGACTTTTTTCCCCTTGCTGTTTCTTGATTCTTTTGTTGCCTGAGTATTTTGTGAATTTGACTATGATATGCCTTGTTGATGATCAGTTTTTGTTGAATCTAATGGAGTCGTCTGTGCTTCCTGGATTTTGATGTCTGTGTCTCTTCCCAGGTTAAGAAAGTTTCCTGCTATGATTTGCTCACATAACCTTTCTACCCCTTTTTCTCTCTCTTTATCTCCTGGGACCCCTATGATTCTGATGTTCTTTTTTTAATGAGTCACTGATTTCTCTAGTTCTTAAATCATGCTCTTTTGCCTCAGTCTCCCTCTTTTTTTTCTGCTTCATTAATCTCCATAAGTTTGTCCTCTATATCGCTGATTCTCTGCTCTGCCTCATACATCCTTGCCGCCATGGCATCCAATAGAAATTGCAACCCAGTTATAGCATTTTTTAAAAATTTCATTCTGACTAGCTTTTACTTCTTTTGAAAATCTCCGCAGAGGGGCGCCTGGGTGGCTCAGTTGGTCAAGCGTCTGACTTCGGCTCAGGTCATGATCTCACGGTCCATGAGTTCGAGCCCCGCATCGGGCTCTGTGCTGACAGCTCAGAGCCTGGAGCCTGCTTCAGATTCTGTGTTTCCCTCTCTCTGACCCTCCCCCATTCATGCTCTGTCTGTCTCAAAAATAAATAAACATTAAAAAAAATGTTAAAAAAAAAAAAGAAAGAAAATCTCCGCAGAAAGGGATTCTAATCTATTTTTGGCTCCAGCTAGTATTCTTATTATCATGATTCTAAATTCTGGTTCAGACATCTTCCTTGTATCTGTGTTGGTTAAGTCTGTGGCTGTCATTTCTTCCTGCTCCTTCTTTTGGGGTGAATTCTTTCGCTTCATCATTTTGAAGGGAGAAAACGAAGCATGAGGAAAAAAATTAAAATTAAAAAAATTAAAATTAAAAAAAATTAAAATTAACAAATTAAAAACAACACCCACACACCCACACACACACACAAATCAAATAAATGATGCTAGGACCTAGGTGTGTTTTGGTCTGGGTTTTGAAAGGGGCTTGATAGATTAGAGAAAAAAGGGGAAAGAAAAAAAAGGAAAAAAAAAGGAAATTATTTGAAAATTTGAAGAAATGAATACATTGAAATAGAATAAAATGAAATGATTGAAGTAAAATAGAATGTGAAAAAATTTACACAAAAATATAGTAGGAAAAAATTTAAAGAAAAATATTTTCTTAAACTATTGTTCTTAAAGAACAATTGAAAATAAAAAAAACTTTTCTTTCTGTATTCAAGAAAAGAAATGAAAAAAAATTGAATAGATGGACCAGTGAACAGACTGAAATATGATTGCAATTACTATGTTTTGCCCTAGAGGTCAAACTATGAAGCACTTTATAGTCCATAAACTAAGCAGGCGGTGAGACTTGTGTTCTTGAAGAACAAGGTTGACCCAGTTGGGCGGGGCTTAGTGTAACGGCTCCGCTCTCCACTAGATGGCGCTGCTAGCCTACCGGGGCGGAGTGTTGCAGCGCTCGTAGGTGCCTATGCACATGCGCAGGTGCGGTTAAAATGGCGCCACCCAGCCAGCTATTCTGTTCTCCCGGATCAGCAATGGCGCACCGTCCTCTGTTCAGCTTTCGTCCACTCCCCGCTTTTACGCTGTCCGTGACCAAGCCCCAGGCAGCACCTCCCTCCTGAATTTTATCTCAGATGCGGCTGTTTTTCCCAACCCCTTACTTCTGAGGGACCACGGCTTTGACCCATTCTGCCCTCTGCAGGGGGCTCTCACCGAGCAATGGCCGGGTGCCGGTGACACCCAGGAACGTTCACGGACCTTGCTGCTGCCGATGTCCAGAGACTGCGGCTGGGTGCCAGCCCGCTCCAGAAAAAGTTCACGCGATGGTGCAGCAGCACCGTTTCGGGGATTATGGAAAATGACGGCACACATTTGGCACCAGGCTTCACCCCCAACGATCTTGTTCCAGCACCAGTGAATGTGGTTGTTCTCTTGGGTCCACTGTGGCCTTTGCCTGTGGGGAATTCTGCCAGCAAGGGAACTGCCGCTCCCCATGTGGCCCGAAGACCCCTGGACTCGACTCTGTTCCTGGGGATTCGCCCTTCCCACCAGAGCACTGCCAGGTATCAAGCTGCGGAGTTTCATCTGCGCTCCCCCTGTTTATAGAGTCTTAGTGGAATTTAAACCCTCTCCTTTCTCCCTTTTTAGTTCCGTCCCTGCGGCTGTTTCCACTTTTCCACTTTCTCTGCAACTGCTTTTGGCAGGGTGGTTTTCCTGTACCCCCCACCCCTCCCCCGTCTCGGTCCTCTCTCCATAAGCAAAAACAGCTCCCTGCCCTCCGTGGCTTCTTTCTCCCCCAGTTCACTTCTCCACGCCACACACCTGCTGGGTTCTGTGGTTCAGGTTGTGCAGATTGTTGTGTTAATCCCCAAATCAATTTTCTGGGTGTGCAGGATGGTTTAGTATTGATCTGGCTGTATTTCGGGGATGAAGGACACCAAAAAGCTTCCATGCTGTTCCGCCATCTTCTTTCTTTCTTTCTTTTTTTTTTTTTTAATGTTTATTTATTTTTGAGAGAGAGCATGAGCAGGGGATGGGAAGAGAAGAGTGGACAGAGGATCCAAAGTGAGCTCTGCACTGACAGCAGCAAGCCCAATGTGGGGCTGGAACTCACTAACCATGGGATCCAGACTTGAGATGAAACCAAGAGTTGGACGCTTAACTGACCAAGCCCCAGTCTCCAGCTTTCCAATTAAGACTTTGTACTGAAGAGGTTTCAGGCAACTAGCACAGAACAGTGAATCATGTTGCGGTGCACAGTTCAAAGGCTGGGCAATTGAAGTCCTGAGAAATGAAGTAACAGTCTCAGTTATACAAGATAAGTCAATAGGGAAGGCAGTGTGGGGGCCTGCTGTGTTTCCAAACTTCTGTCATGATAAAAATGACCTACGGTGGCTGTTAAAATGCTCATTCCTGGTCCAAGCCCCATATCCACTGAGCCCTATCTCCAGGTATGGGGCCCACGAATGTGTATTTTTTTTTAAGTCTCTAGGTATATCTGATCTTTGGGAAATGGGAGAGACTGGTTAGTGGCAAGAGCAGGGGTTGGGAAGATTCAGAAGATATAGGGTCATTCCTGGCTCTGCCCTGACTTTTGAGTCACTTCACTCTCTGAGCCTCATTTTTCCAACCTGTAGACTGAAGTGAGTGAACACGGCTGGGCTAGCCCCACAGTGGTGACGTTGAGGGACAGCTGTGAAGTGATGGGTCTTCTGATTCCTGGGCCCTTTTCCCACTTCCCAGTGCCATGTTGGGATGTAGGCTCCTTAATATTAAGGAGCAATGATGCTCTGAAGATCTGCCATCAGGAGGGTCTGGGATGGTGTGTGTGTATGTGTGTGCATGTATGTGTGTGTGTCCCCTCATTGTCTGGTGCCATATTTGTCCCGCAGCACAGCTTGGCCACGTCAGTTACTGGAGTTGAGAAGATTGTATCTTGCTCACCCTCAGGACACTGCTTTCCAGAATTCCCCTTAAGTGGTGGTTGGTTTTCTTTTTGAATCTGAAGCCTACCTATGTCTGGGGTTAGCAGTGAGCCAGGCAGCCCCTGTTCCTCATTGCTGCTTCCTCCTTCCTAGGGAGGAAGACTTCTTTAGCTCTTTTGAAGCAAGTCTACTGCTCCATTTTCTTGTCCCTGCCCGTCATTCACTGAAGGTTTTGGCTCCTGCCTCACTGTTTCCCACCACAGCTAAGACCGTCATTCTCAGTGGCCTTAGTGTTTTTGTAGATAAGCCGCCAGCACCCCAACATGTCAGCTCCTCAAGGGCATTGCTTGCAAAGATCTTGGTCTTGACCTCACTTCATGACCCCCGTGGCCATGCCTCGGCCTTGTAATGACTAGTAGCTTTGCCATCTTCAGAGCCTTTATCTTAACACCATACTCGTGGAACACTACCTCATATCTTTCCATGGCGTTCCCTCCAGCAGGTCTCTAACTCTGACAATTTTTTGACTCTACTGGGATATCGAAGGATTGACCCTCTCAGCCTTGCTCTGCCCCTCACCTTCCCCATGTCCTCACTTGTCTCTTGCTCTTGCTTAGATTTCAGGGCCGCCATTGTGATGTCAGCATGAATCCTCATCTCCCTTGCTCATCTTTCCTCTCCCTGATATACTCACCTGGCTACTCAACCTCAGGTAAATTAGAGTCTTCACCTGCTCTATATTTGTGCCCAAGTAGTTCTACATATTTAGGGAAGAGGGGTAAAAACCCCCACAACACCATGTTGACTGGTGTCATTTTAAACTCTTGCCAACCGTTATCAAGTGGGCCTTTGCATTTCCAATCTATTTCACACTTTCTCCTCTCTCGTTAAACCTCCAACATCTCCTCCCTAATCCACCCTCTTAACGGATGATGTTGCTTCCTATTTCACGGAGGAAATAGAAGCCTTCAGATAAGACCATCTGCAGGCTCCCATCACACCTGCCCCCACACGCTCCTCCCTCCCTTCTGTGCTCATGGATGAACTGCTGATGCTCCCCGCTAAGGCCAACCTCTCCATTTGGGTCCTGGATACCACCCCCTCTCACTTACTCTCAGACTGTACAAGAGACAAGTAATACTGCGCTATCACATTTTGTCTTCCCTACTTGATTGCTTTCATCCCCATAAAAACATATTGTAATCTCTCCCATTAAAAAAAGATCCCTCTTGTGACCTCTCATTTCCTGCCATTTCTTCAAACGGTCCTCAAAAGAATTGTGTAAGTTTCCTATCTTCTCTGCCTTAATGTCTATTCTTTCCTTAATCCAACTCCTTGGAAACACATCTGTTGTGGTTATAGAGGATCTCCATATTGCCAGATCCTATGATCGATTCTCAAACCACATCTTGCTCTCAGCAGTGTGTGACACTGTTGATCACTCTTTCCTTCTTAAAACACTAAATTCACTGTCATTGGGCCACCATAAATTGTTGGTGCTTCTCCCATCTCATAGGTGACTCCTTCTTTTCCTCCTTTATTGGTATCTCTCCTCTGGTCAGTGTTGGTGGGACCCAGGCTCAATCTTCAGGCCTCTTCTCTGTTTTTATCTACTCCCATGTTAAATAACATCAATATTCATCAGTATGCTTATGGCTTCCAAATATGCATATTCCTTCCCAATATTTCACCTCAAGACTTCAAATTCCCTATTCTACATCTCCGTTTGACTATAAAATAGACATCTGTACATACATCACAGCAGCAGTAGAAAATAAATATGAATACAAAGGAACCCAGAGGTCTCAGGCACAGACCTCTTTGTCCTCAAATTTCTGGGCCGCATAGGACGCACAAGTCTCCAGGAGTATGAAGCACCTCAAATACCAGGAAGCCTGCTTCTGGTAGGGTATCTTCTAGTAAGCTGGTCATATAAGCAGGCTTTAGCTATGTGACCAGCCTTAACCATTCAAACCTGCCCTGCTATCAGAAGTAGGTACAAACCACCAATCTAATTATTTTACTAACTAATGCTGACAGGTTGATTCATCCTGTTCCAAAGTGAATCACTTGTCTTTAGTTAGTACATTCTATACCACTGGGCAAGGGTCATTTGTCTGGAGATAGGCATGCGATCTAGATCATTTAGTATTAACCTGTGCATGCAAATACCATGACAATGAATAAGGCCTTTTTAAGCCTACAGATGGTGGAGCTGACAGAAACATTGCAGGTAGGACAGGAAAATATTCCAGCTGCTCCTGCCATGCGGGGAGAGGTCCAGGGTAATCCACCTTCCCCAATGGCCCAGCTGGTTCTTCTGGGCAGTGGTGTTATATCAGGGGCATCAGTAGTGGTCTCTGCTATTGGTAGGTTGTGAAGGTCAATTTTGGGAAAGAGAAACAAACCCATGTTGTTGAGGACCTGCATGAACTCCATCCCTGATACCATAGCCACTGTGCTTGCCCATCAGGTGTGACTGGTAAAGAGGCTGCTGACATCCGCATCTCTTTTTGTTAACCAGATTATTGAAAGTCTCCTCTCCCGCGGGTGCTCTGTGATGAGCATTCACCCAGGACAGAGATATCCTTGCACTCTGTACCCATTCCAAGAGGTCTGTCTGCACATCTCTTTCTTGGGTCTCTTTGTTACCAGTCTTCCATTTTTGTTCTCCTGAATCTCTGATCATCCAGCCAAACCCTTAGTACTTCCTGAATCACCATAGAGTTCTACCTCTGACCATCCATCTTTCTTTCCAGGGACCAACTCACCGTATTGCTTAAAATTCTGCCCTCAGGGAGATTTCCCTCTGTACGATGCTATAGTAGTCTACATCTAGTAGGTGCAGCACCCTGTGTAGACCCATCCATAACTCCCAGTCTAGCTCCCGGGTTTTTCTTCCTCAATCACCTGGTCATCAAGGACTCCCCACAAAGCCATAGGTGAGGCTGGAGGGAGTGGAGGGACCATAGGAATCTGAGACTGAGCACCTGCTGAAGCAGCTTTCTTATGCTTTCAGGACCTGAGCGAGCCCAATATCAGGTCTGTCGCTTTTACTCGGTGACGATACGCTGCTGCACACACAAAGCCACCTTTGCGGCTTGGACAGTCAGACAGCATCTGGTTCACAATGAGCAGTTCAGATTACATGGTCACTTGGTCCCCTACAGTCAGCCCTGGTAGCAATGGACAAGCTGCTTCTCAAAAGGAAAGCCGTTACTTCTGGAATAGAGCACAGCTTTGCTTCGAAGCCCTAGGGCACTAAGCTGTGACTCTCTCAAGGCTCTCCCGAGGTTTCATGGAATTAGTTGCTGGAAGAGCTAATGGACCCAAGTCAGCCACCTCCTGGTCCGCCACTGCAGTTGGGGTTCCAGGAGGCAGAAATTTGCTGCCTTCCACTAACACGTCTGCAACTTTCAGCCAACTTCCCAGTAGCAATGCAGCCTTGAGTGAGGCTACTGGAAGGGGACGATGTAGGCTGCGGCAGCAACTCTGGCCTGATGAGTCCCCACATGCACCATTCCAGATGAAGGAGAGTCTGTTACCTCCTTTCTGCCTTTGAAATCTCTGTGAATGTAGCTGAGTGGCGAAGCCCACGTTGCACCTGCATCCCACCTCTCAGCCCCCTCGCTCCTGCAACCCAGGGGAGAACGCAGAAGTGGGTGTACTGCTTGTTAAACTATCTCTTCTTGCGTGAGACATTCATTTACTTGGAGAGAGACGAAAAGGGCTGTACAGATCCTGAGAGATCTGACTTAATTAGGCTAATTTGTTAAGTACTCATTGCAGTGAAAAACATTTAAGTGAATGAAGTTTAATTGTTTTTTTTAATTATTCATTTTTACATCGTGTTATATAAGTTCCTGATTTAAAGAGCAAAATAGGTCTGGCTGTGAAAATCAGCCCTCGTGTTTCTCACCTTCCTCAGGAAAAACAACAATAGCAACAGGTTTAATTCTTTCAGCTGATGGTTTTGTATCTACGGCCCATTCTCTGAAGAAGATGCTATTATCTTGCTTCTTGGTTTGTGTGAAATTGGGGGTTTCCTGGCACTAGGGAGATTGAGGTTTGATTCTCTTTTGCTCCTTTATCCCCACCACACACAGAGTCCCCATGACCCCCATCCTACCAATATGATCCAATTATAATTTGGGTTCTTTCAACATTTGGTCTCCATCATGGCTATGAAAATGCTTTTCATAGCTGAGCCATGGAATATACTATGATTACTTCTCCTTCCTGAACAAAGTACTCTCCTCTTTAGTGAATTGTTGTCTGTGTTTGCTTCTTTGTTTGCTTAGTTTCCTGTGTATTTCACTCGTTCAGCCCCTATCATTCCCCCAGTTGTCCAATTCTCCTCTCAGAATGGGCAGATCCACTAGATTTTCTTTCAGTTTCTCTTAAGGAAATCTCTCCCCTGGTGCCTTCTGACTGCTCTAGTCAATATGGTATTTTGTCTCCTGCACACTTACTGTTCTGAAATTTCCCTTTACCACCATCACTTTTGCCTCGCTCCTGGGTTAGATCCTTTGTTTCCTAAAGCCCATTCCTTCCTCTTTCTTGGTTTATTCGCTTGTTTTATTGGAGCACATCCTCCATAAGCTTTCTTAGAAAGAGTGCATGGGACTTTTTTTGAAATTTTTTGAGACTTTGTGTGTCTGAAAATGTTTTTGTTCCACCCTGACACTGGTTGATATTATGGTTGGGTGTAGAGTTCTAGATCAAAAACAATTTTCCTTTATAATATTGATTACATTGCTTTTGGTTACTCTGAAGCCCTTCTGATTCTGGTTCTTTGTATGTGACCTGTATTTTCTTTCTGGAAGGTTGTAGGATAGTCTCAGTATTCTGAAGTTTCATGATGACATGCCTCAAGTACCTAAAGATCCAATATAACAGAACCTTTCAATCTGGAAATCTATGTTCTTCGGTTCTGGGCAATTGTCTTAGATTATTTTGTAGAGCATCTCTTGTTTTCTGATTTCCTTGCTTTCTCTTCCTGGCCTTCCTGTTATATGGATGCTGTGCATCTTGTATTTGTCATTCATTCATTTAATATTTTTTCCCATTTTTTTCTCTTTGATTTTTTCCTCTACTTTCTAGAATATTTCTCACCTTCTTTCTTCCAGAACTTCTGTTGATTTTTTCATTTATATTGTCATGCTTTTTAACTTTCAAGGACTTTATTTGTTCTCTAAATGTTCCTTTTCTCTCTCTCTCTCCCTTCCTTCCGCTCTCCCTCTCTTTTCCTCCTTTCCTTTCACTTTTTCTTTCTTTTCTTCCTTCCTTCCTTCCTTCCTTCCTTCCTTCCTTTTCTTCTAATACGCTGTTCTTGTTTTGAATATGCATTATGTATTTTTCTATGGTGGATTTTGTTGTTAGTTTCTTTGGTAGTAGAGTATCTCCTCCATAAAAATTTATTTATTTATTTATTTATTTACTTACTTACTTACTTACTTATTTCATTTAAAGTCTTTTCTCAAATGTCTATTGATCCCTGCTCACTGGTTCCTGTTAAGAGTGGGACAGCAAGAAGCTGATTGGAAGCTTGAAGGCCATGGGTGGACTGTTCTTGGAGACGATGGGCTTCACAACAGGGTGGTCTGCCTGGGCTGTTTCCTTGTGGGCATCACTGAAGTCAGGTCTTCAAATCTGCCTTCTTAGGCTGGTCGTCGTCCCCAGAGAAGGCTGTGGAGCCTCCTACCTAGAGTGGATGGGCCTGGCTACCCATTCTTAGGGCTAGTTTGGGAGGAAAGTTGAGGACTGGGCTGGGGCTCAGTTGGCCAGTATATAATTGTTTATTGAAACGCCCTGTTTGTGGTATGGTACTCCCACTCTGAACTGTGTCTGATGTCCTCAATCCAAAAACCCTGCCTTGCCCTCCCCAGATAACAGAATGACAGTTTTCTGGGAGGTGGGACGGGCAAGCACCGGCTGCATGGAGTGGGAAAGGAGAGGTGGACTTTAACCGATTCTTAAGCAGCCTGTGGGCCATGTAGCCCTCTCTTTCCCCAGACCCCCAGAGTAACCAGTGGCGGTCATTCCTGGCCTCCCTCTGAGGGGCAAGCCAGGCTGCATTTGCTCTGCTGCTGGTGGAAGTTTCGCTTTCTGGGAGCACTCTCAGTCAGTTGCCATAGACCCATCTGCTGTCTCACTTTTAACATGCTTTCAAGTTATCTCTTCTGCTTGGAAAGTTTGTATATTTAAAAAATTCCTTTAAGCTAAAATTGGGGCAGTTTAGGGAGGTGGTTTAGAGCAGGGACCTTGGGTTCAGTAGATTTGGGCTCTAATTCCAGCCCCATGACTTACTAGTCATGGAAACTCCTGAAAGGTGGTCACTTTTCTGAGGCTCAGTTTCCTGATCTAAAAAAAATACTGGAACAATTTTAGGGAAATTGGAAAACTAATGTAATAATTGGGGTTATATGAGGATTATATGAGAGGTACACAGGACACAGTACACATTAGACAGTCAAGAAGTTCTAGCTAGTATTATCTCAATTATAGCAATAATAATTTTCTTGATAATGAAATATCTGCATGACATATAATTGTGAGTAGAGTAAAAGCCTGGTAAATGATGATTTGTCCAAGGCTATCTCTTCCCTGTCACTAAAACTGTCTACAAAGATTACACACACACACACACACACACACACACACGCACACACACACACACACACACACACACAATTTGTATGCTGTCTGCTGTGGGCAAATTTAGTACATTCAGTGATGAAGGAATACTTTTCTAAAACTTGTTGAGCAAGGAAATAAGAACATGGATCGGCCATTGGGATGTTGCACAGTCAAAAAGTATTGGTTATTGCTATTAGTAAAAGGCTTTGTAAGTGCAACATTGAGCACCATTCCTGGCACAGAGTAGGTGACCGAGATGTATTCTCTGAGTTTGATCTGTTTTCCTATTCCTTCTGCTTGTCGGAATGTAATTGGCTAGCCCTGTTTGCAACAATTGACATTTTTAAAACTTTTAAAGTGCTTGTTAGAATACACTGTGATCTGGAGGATGTTTCTTTTCCCTGGAAGAAAGCCCCAAATGTTAGCTTTATGTGCCTTAGAATAAGAAGCACAAATCTGAGTGTAATCCATTTGGATTCTAATGAAAGCCTGTGACCAGAACTCAGCCTTCAGGAGGTATTTTGAAGGGCAAATGTAAATAACAGTTCATATAACTATTTCTTTTGGCAAAGGCAGGTTTATTTCTGTAGAATTTTATCTACTACAGTGATCTCTGCCCAATGAAATGGGAACTGGCAAAAAAAGTCAGTAAATCGCTGAAGCTTTCCTGTGAGCTCTGGAATTTAAAATACTTGTGATTTGGGGTCACTTTTTGTCATTTCAGATAGATTTTCCTTCCAGAAATTTCTAATTTATTATCCCAGCAATAAATTCTGGCTTCTTCCAGATGCATTCTTTCTTCAATGTTGGCTTTCATTTTTTCCAGCTTCTTTTAAAGTTCAGAATCATACGCCAATTTTAAGCCAGTTGGCTTTGATTGTTCTATACCGCCAGCAAAGAAAATGGCCCACCTCATCCCTTTCTCATTATTCTGAAATTCTTAAATAATCTCTTGGTTTAGTTAACTCATTAAAAAAAACTTTCTTTAAGTGAGTTCATGTGGATTGAAGTACTGAAATCTGAGAAAGACAAACTCAAGATTTTGTCTAGGTCTTGAAGTAGGCATTTATAAAGATGGTCAAGGGATAGTTTAAAGAGCTGGAAAGATCCAACATTGGTCGTAATCTCTTGCCACCATAATGCCATATAACAAACTATCCAGATGTCAGTGGACTCTAACAGTAGGTATTTATTTTTCTCTCTTATGTCTGCAAGTCATAGGGCCCACCCAATTTAAGCTTAGCAGGGCTCAGTGGGACTTCACTACAACTCACAGGTAAATGACTTACACTCATTGAACTCCAGTTTACCCACCTGTAAAACAGGGCATTAAACATTTCCCTCCTTTGGAAAAGTATGTCTGAAGTGCAGGCTTAGGCCTTTGGCCACAAGTGATGAATCCAGGGTCGGCACCTGACCCCAGTGTGATACTCTGATTACTTTTTGAAGAGTTTGGGATTTTGCAGTGAGAAGCACAGAAGCTAGAGGACAGGTAGACTGAGTCACTTTGATGGCACAGTTCTGGAAACATCTATGGAAATTGCTCTTAGTGCTGACGCATCTGGGTTTTTTGTTGGTTCCTGCCCTTCTTCTGGAATCCGTGAGATGCCATGACTACTTCCAATACACTTCACCCGCTGCTTAAGCAAATACGGTAGATTTAAAATATGGCCCCCAAATTCTTTGACCTTCTTCTTAAGAGGTGGGGAGGGGGTGTCTGTTAATTAGTTATCGCGTGACTATTAACATAAGTGGAAGTTACATTATGCCATTTTCCATCCTCAGACCTTAAGAAACTGGCAGCTTACACTCTTTCTCAAGAGGCGCTTGCTTTTGTAACCAAGCCCCCATGTTGAGGGGAAGCCCAAGCTGCCCATAGAAAGGCCCATGTGGAGAGAAACCACCAACGAGAGCCATCCTACTTGCAACATGACTGAACCACATGGGAAGCAGAGCTTCCTGCCTCAGCCCAGCTGTCCCAGTTGATTCCATGAGCAGCAGAGACAAGCCGTCCCTGCTGAACCCGAATTGCAGATTTGTGAGAAAAATAAATGACCGCCATTAGTGTAAGCCATTCCGTTTGGAATGGCTACCTAAGCAGCAATAGATGAGTGGAATAACCAGCTACAGCTCTACTTGGCTTTTTTTTTTTTTTTTTTTTACTTTCTTTTCTGTTCCTTACAACCAGAAGCAGGAGCACAGAGATGAAGCACTTAGATCTGGACTCCAGTTGTCTGGATCCAAGTCCTGCCTTTGCCATTTGCTAGGTGTGACTTTTGGGCTGGTTGTGACATCTCTCTGCACTTAAATTTTCTCACTTGTCAAATGAGGAGAGGAATAGAAAATAGTCCCCTCTCACCAGGTTGTTCTGAGAATTAAGTGAGATTACGTATGTAAAGTATTTAGTGTATTTCTGAATCTGGCTTCTCTCATTCTGATTCATACAGAAGTGGGGTTTGGGAATGGGCTGCAACATACCAGAGCTTCCCATGTGGAAGCAGCTGAATTGAGGTGGCATGGGAAGAAGCGAGGACCCCCTGATCCCAGCAGGGGATACTGGCAGGGCTTTTACACTCGGGGGCAAATATAGTCCATTAAAATACCTCTCCCTGTCCACTTGGGGCCAGATCATGTGGCCAGTGGCGAAGCACTTAGGGGCAGACCAGCAAAATATCAGAGTATTTCAGAAGTTGGAGATCCTCTACAGACTTTAGTAAATGACTCCAGGAAGAGATAAGCTCCAGACAAGCCGGACTGACCACCTGAAAGCAGAGTGACAACAGAACAGAGACACTTGTTGCTGACGCCCTGAGGCCACTGGGGATCAAATAGTCATGCCCTTCTACATCTCAGAGGCTAAGTTCTCTGCTGCCCCCAAATGAGTGCCCTGATGAATATGCAGGCTCCTGGATGAGAGATGCCTGGGAGAAGCCTAGGAAGGCAGGGATGCTGATTTTGCACATACCCTAGCACCTTCTGCTGGGACATTGGGCATTTTGCCAACACTGCACCTCTAGGAACATGGATGAGTCCTCATTGGTTTTGTCTATACTGCGTGTCCCTGACCCCTTGGCTAGCTCTGACAGGTCCAGGGGAGAACCCAATCTTGCTCCATCCAGCACATTCTCTGTCCTTGAACTGAAGGGCCTAGACCTTAGGTTGCTGAGTCATGGTAATGCAGAGGGACGGTCAGCAAACCTGCTGCCGAGTCCACAGACCTGCTGTTGGCTTCTGCCTTTCCTCCAGCCTTGGGTTAGCTTTTCCTTTTTTTTTTTTTTTTTTTGTTCTGTGGGATCCGGCAGTATTTACCTAGTAGCGACTGCTTTTTAATTAAGCTTCTCTCTCGTTTGCCACCCTAAGACACTCATCAGAATGGAGATTTAAAAAACAGAAAAACAGCAAATGCTCTGCTCTGTGGGCACGCGGCGATGGTTCAAACAGATGATACATAGTGAAGGTTACCAGCCCTGTGCCTGCACAAAGTAGGTCATCAGTACCCTCTCCCTTCACCTGTTTCCTTCTCTTGAATGTACTTTGGACACATGCTCATTACCACAAAAGGCCAGCCTGCTCTGGAGTACTGTTCTCTTGCTTCAGGAGCCTGCAGCCCTCTGCCCATCTCATCTGCATGCTAATGCAATTTCCGAGGATGATCTATCCTAAGCGTGGCTAAAATTCCTGGGAGATTTATTATGTTCCCTAGTTCTATAGATCAGGGACAATTTTTTATAAATTCTTGCTTTTGCTGAACAATTTAATATGCCATTGTCTAGGCAACGGAATTCTCCTCAATTAGATTTTCAGGCTAATGTGGGGAGGAACTTTCCCCCTTCCTCTCCAGCAATATTAGGAAAGGCTATAAGTCCTGCTCAAGAACAAAATTTGCTGCCGCCTCATGAGGACACTCAAACCTGACTCTCTTCCGCAGCAGTCCGCATCTTCCCTTCTGCTCCAGGCTGCTGTCTTGGTGAGGTGGTTGAGGCTGCCCGTGAGAAGAGCCCCCAGCTACCGTGGGGTCTGGGCACTGGCCTCGCAGAAAGGCCCCCCACCAGGGGACATTGATCTTGGAGAATGAATCACTGCCTCAGTCATGTAAGCTCAGAAATTCAATCTTTGAAGTCCAGAAGTTATTAGACGCCTGAATAAACATTGCCAACGAGGAACGAGAGATGAGAACAAACCAGAAAGAGAATTTGCTACTTTCAAGCAGACTGAAGGTTCGCACCAGCAGGACGAGCACATTCTGTCCCTAGGGGCATCGCTCCTCAGGAAGCCAAGTTACCTGATGGTGGCTGGGTGAACAGGAAACCAGAATGTGACCTTCTTTTTTTTAAGTTTATTCATTTAATTTTGAGAGAGAGAGTGAGAGCACACAGGGGGAGCAGAGAGAGAGAGAAACAGAGGGAGAGAGAGAAACAGTGGGGGGGGGGGAGAGAGAGAGAGAGAGAGAGAGAGAGAGAGAGAGAATCCCAAGCAGGCCCTGCACTGTCAGTGTGGAGCCCAACGTGGGGCTTGAACCCACAAACTGTAAGATCATGACCTGAGCCGAAACCAAGAGTCGGATGCTTCACCGACTGAGCCACCCACACGCCCCTCCAGAACGTGACCTTCTACTGGCTTCAGCCTTTCCTGGGCAGAGGATGGGCAGGCCCTGCCAGTATACAACCTCTACGCCTCCTTGTTCAGGCTTCCCTGGTTCATCAACCTTCATCGAGGGACCCTTTCTCCCTCGAGGGGTTGATCCCTTTTTGGGCCTGGAGCTTGTTCTCGGGCCTCTACACTCCTGTTCACTCCATCACGAACCAGTTCCTGGTTTAACTCTCAAGACATCCTTAATTCCTTCCCTTCCACACCCGGGGCTCGGTTAGTCACCATGCAAGATGGAATCTGGGTTTTGACTGGATTTGAAGGTGGGCAGGAGGGGAAGTTAAAGTTGACTCAGGTGGTACATCTGGGTGACAGGCTGAGTGGTGGCAACCATCTGGATCAGCATGATGATAGCTGCTGTTTGTTGGGTGCTGTGCTACAGGCAACAGCATCATTAGCTCATTTAATCTTCCCAAGTACCTACAAGAAAAGTACTAGTCTATTTCCCAATTGGCTGAATGGCAGCTTTGATAGATTTACTTGTTTTTGTTGAATTATTTAGTTTTAATTGACCAGTTTTCATTTTGTCCTTGTAACAGCATTTACATAGAACATTCAATGTGTCCTTGCTTCCATTTCCTCTGCTGCTGCTGGAGCTTAAGGGTGGAGAGAGGGGAAGTGGAGGGAGAGGAAAGTGTAATATATTCTTTAATAAGGAGAATTTTTATGAGCATATTCTTCATTTATGTTTTCTTATTCATAAAGAGAATGTATTTATGAGTCTTTATAGTAAAGAACACAGTCTCATGAATGTATTCTCCTTATGCCCCCACCTCCTCCAGCCTGACTTTCTTTTGTGGCCTCTCTCCCTGTCAACCTCCCCCTCCCTACTCCATCTTGGCACCTCAGTCTCCAGCTGCAGCAGCAGAGAGCTGGGGGAGACAATATTTAAATATTCCATAAAATCCTGTTATGGAGACAAGATGAACTGGCCAATGAAAACAGACTACAAAGGATCAAATGATGTAGTGAATTACTCATTTGGTGGGCTGGCTCCCAGGGTTTTGGGTGGACTAGCCATTTGGCTTGGCTTTTGGTTGACTATCCAGATGAAGTGACCTGGAGTCATTTTCCAGACAAGGAAGCGGAGGCTGGAGAAGCAATACCAAAGGTTAGAGCCATAATTTGAAAAGGCTTGTTTGAAGGTGAGTTGGTGTCTTTGTGCCATTCAGCTGGATAGGAGCACAGAAGAGAAGACGGGATAAAACCCAGGATGGATTTCCCAGGGTCTCCAAAGAACTGTATTCGGGGAAGTTGATTTTCAAGTGTCAAAAATGCAAATGCCTTTAGAGTCCAGGAAAGTGAGAAAACAATCGGCAGGGTAAAGGAATTAGAAAAATCTAATTTTCTCTAAATAAGCCCACAAAACAGTGCTAAGTGTGGTGCAGTGTGGCCCTATCACTTGACACCCGTGACAGGGAGGCAGTAGGGACAGATGGGGATGGTAGTGAACTGAAGAGGGAGCTGCCATCACTCTTATAGATATTTTGATTTTCCCAAAAGAGCTGGAAGTCCTGATTTTGATATCAAATCTCCCAAGTTGTAAGCGTAACTTCAGATTCCTTTGCAACACCGTGTAGGCCAGTCTAAACAAATCTGGATGCTGGATCTGGTCTGTAAATTTGCAGCCTTGACAGCTGGCATGGAGACATCACCAAACCTGGAAGCTGAGTCAAAACCATGGAGGCCATGCGGCTGTGGGGAGGTCTGCAAATTCAGATTATGACGAAGAATAGATGAAGACGTCAAGAAATGATCTCAGTGCTTACACAAGAATAACATTTTATCACCAGAAGGAAATCAGTTTCCAAATACCTCACCTCATACATGGAGTGAAGACTTGAAAGAGGAGGCTTTGAAACCGGAGAAATCTGGTGCTGAATCCCAGCCCTACCACTTACCTGCTGTGCAACCTTGAGCAGATCCATCAACCTTTTGGTGCCTCTATTTCCTTCTATCTGAATTCTTGTGAGGTTCAATGCAATAAGATATGAAAATCTAGATAGACGGCAGATAGAAGGCTCTCACTAAAACAGCAGTGGTGATCAATACCATCGATAATCATGACAATTGTTATCGGTACATACATTTATAAACTCCAGAGAAAGCTACAATGGAAATTGGCTGCTGAAAGTTTTGTTCATGGGCGATTTTTCCACAACGTTGGCAAGGCGCTTTGATGCTTCCTTCTCATTTCAACATAGTTACACTGGAAATCACAAACCCTAGTGCCTTTTTGTAATTCTATCAGAAAAGCATTCAGGGAACTCAAATAATCCATTCAAACCCAAACCTGGTGGGAATTTCTGGCACTTGACTAACAGCATAAGGCATCTCCAGATACTTCTATCCAGTGGCTTTTAAAGCAGGCTGTGCCTTGGGAGGATTCACACAGAATTCAGCTCGTTTCTCATGCACAGGGCTCCTTCATTCTGTTTTCCACCCCTTCCATGCTGCCTGTCTCTTGTTGTGCTATTCAGCTCAGCCCAGGTTGAAACCACTGCATTTGATGAGCCAAGTGGCCATCTTCTAGATAGCCCTTTCAGGACTTGCACTCACGCGCACGCACACACACACTCTTATCCAGCACTCAGTACGAAGTCTTAAGCTTCAGTCCTACTGTGGGAGTGGAGGAGGGTAAATGTGGGAAACAGGGGCCCTTATGTTTTGAAAAGAGTGAGAAAGTCTCTCAATGTAGTCCCTAGTTGCCCATGCTAACAGAGAGAAATCTGACTTGCCTCACAGTCTCACAGTGTAACCAGCACCCAGGAATGCAGGGTTTGGGCCTCCAGAACAGTTGATGGCAAAAGTCTAGAACTCCTAACGTCATTTCTGATTCACTCCCCACCCCCCAGGGCTACCTGCACCAGCTCCTGACTTTAGGTTTGCCACCCTCGTTCTAGCCCAAGCTCAGACCTGATGTGACAGATGTGGCTTCTCCTGATGAGCTTTGGGCCCTTGTCGCAGATGCTGTGGAGGCCTCACCTTGACCATTCCCTTGCTCGTGGACCCCATGATGTCCAGTTTCCCGTAGCTGCAACTTGCTGCCTGAAGAAGGCTTTCTCTAGCTACTTAAGCCCACTGAGCTGGTTCCCGGAGCAAGCTATGCCAGGGGGTTAAGCCTCACCCTCCAGCAGCCCTCCACTAATGATGGATGGGAATTGGGGTGAATAAAACTCCAACTTCCTCATTCTCTGAAGGAGAGACAACTCTGAAGCGTGTTCCACCCCATGTCCCAGAGGTCCCTGGTGGGGCTGAACTCCAATTGCTCACAGGGGTCACTGACCCATCAAAGCACCCACTGTCACTACCATCCCTTTTCTGACACATTCCTGCTCTCATACTGACGTTTTCCAGGATAACCTCCCAAATAAACTTGACTCAGGATATGCTTTGGGGCAGTCTAGCCTAAGACAGCCTTCTTTCTTATCCTACAGAGTAAAATACTACTCACTAACCACATTATTATGTCAGACACAATATTTATTTCACATTAGATCCCTGAGATGGGTGCTGTTTTAACCCCCACTTTACAAATGAGAAAATGGAGGCCACAGAGCCAGCCAGTGGCAGAGACAGGATTTGAACTCAGATCTTTCTGGCTCCAAAAGTTCTGCCTGCCCTATCATATGACACTCACCTGGCTCCTTCCATCCTGGATCTCTTTCCTGCAATCAAGCCTTGGCCACAAAGACAGAAGGAGGAATGGCTGACCACTTACTGTGACACCAATTATCGCCACATGTAAAGAACAGGAAATTGTAATTCAGGAACTGAGTGTACCAAGACAGCTGGCTTCAGCCCACAGAGGCAGGCAGCACTATTATTTTAAGAATCCTTCCGGGCACAGAAGAGCAGCCTTTGTGTCTGTGGAGGTTGGTACAGTGATGGTGATGCCCTCCCCATCAACAGACTGTGTAGGAAGACCTATGAAAAATGGAAAAACCCAGCTTGGACCCTCTCTGGTCTACTACTCCTAGTACAAAGTAGAGGACTAACAACCTGGGGATCTGGCTTCCAATTCTCAAGCTTCCCTTTATAGTCTGTGTAAAGTTTGGTTTCTTACTTCCTTGCACTGGACCTCAGTTTCATGGGTTACATGTACTAAATCTATGATGGTCCCACCAACTGTAGCAGGCTGAGTGAATTTTAAGTGTTGGGTGCTCCATTTGGATGTTTTCCCATAATGTTTGGCCTGTGGCTCACTCCAGATACAACTTCATCTTCAGATAAGGTAAATAAGATGATAGTCAGGTCCCATCGTGGGATCAAAGGAAACACATCATTGGCCAAAAATATATTGCTATTTTGTGCTTACTCTGGTGTGAGATTCTAGAAAAGATGAGCATTGGTTCATATCTGCATTCAAACAATCAACAGTACTTTCAAGCATACCTTTGTCCTAGGCCCTGAACTTGGCGTCATGGGTACAAAAATAGATAATACAAGGCCATAACCCCAAGTGTCAGGAAACACCATGGAAAGCGACTAGCAGGAATGAGTGTGAAGGAAAAGAACCTGGACTCTCTCTGCTTATCCTGAGAGATGGCCTCAGTGAGTCCGCCTCTGGTGGGGAATAAAGCATAGCAGCTCTGTCAAAGAAGGTAAGCTCCATCCGAGGAGAGGTCATTGCTTGCAGTATTGCAGAGGGGAGAGACTCTCCCAGGAGAACCAGGGAAAGCTTCATAGAGGAGATGATATTTGAGTGGAGCCTTGAAAGGAGCACAGGACTTCAGCGGCTGGAGATGGGAAGAGAATATTCTAGGCAAGGCAAATGTATGCAAAGTCCCCCAGACATTGCCCAGGGCACAAGTTGTTTCAGTTGGATGCAGCAGAGGTTATCTGAAAAGAAAAGGATATAGGAAGAAAGACTGGAATAGACTGTTCAGATCATATGAGAAAGCTTCTGAATTCAGACCAAGGAGCATGCAATTCAGCAGGGAATCGGTAGATGAGCCCTAGCAGTCAGGGTTCTGAATTCCAAGCCACAGAAATCAATTCCAACTAATGTTAGCAAAGAGAAGACTTTATTAGAAGGATATGCTAAAGCTCGTAGAATTGAAGGGAAAGCTGACCAACCAGACCTCAGAAAATACAGGAACCAGGAAATCTAGAAGGAAATAGTGATAGGGAATAATAAACAGCATAATAGTCAGGTTTTGCTGCAGTAAAGCTGCTTAACAAATAGTCCTCAAAGCTCAGTGACTGACAACCGCAAACCTTTTATTTTTCTTGTTCATGGGTCTGAGGATCGGCTGGGTTGGCTCCCTTTCAGGCTATAGATAAATTCGGGTGTGCAACACATGTCTCCTCATTCTCCTTGGGCCAGTGGCTACCTGAGGCTTGTCCTTCTGCAGCAGAGGGTGGAAGAGCAAGCCAAACCACAGAAGAACATTCAAGGTCTCTGCTCCTTTTCAGTAATGCTGAATAATATTCCCTTGGCCAGAGCAAGTCCTGTGGGGAAAGAGAAGGGAAAATAAGAAGGAATGGGAATCTTGGGAATCTGCGATGGGTGTGTAAGTGAGTGTGTGTGTGTGTGTGTGTGTGTGTGTGTGTGTGTTTGGGAATGGATTGTTTCAAGATACTAGTAAATAGGGGCAGTTTGCCAGTACGATTACAACACTGGAGGCCAGAAGTTTCTGCTTCCCTCAGAAACTGAGTGAGTCCGCTTTTCCCTACTTCTGGCAACACCTCTCCTTCTGAGGACCAAAGTAGAACACCCTGGAGGTATTAATATAACCCTTAACCTCACAGCATGGGAGGCCCCTTGAGGATTTTTATACATTCTTACTCAGACCCAAGTGATAAAGCTGACCACCCCCCAAACCCCCACCCAGGGAGCAGCCTTCATGCCCAAATTCTTTTTTTTTTTTTTTTGAGAGAGAGAGAGAACGAGACAGAGGGAGAGAGTGAGAGCAAGCAGTGGAGGGGCAGAGGGAGAGGGAGAGAGAGAATCCCAAGCAGGCTCTATGCCCAGTTCGAAGCCAGACACGGGGCTCGATCTCACGAATGGGAGATCGTGACCTGAGCCAAAGTCAAGACTCGGGTGCTTAACTGACTGAGCCACCCAGGCACCCCAATGCCCAAATTCTTGAGTGAAGAATTGAACCCTGGGGCAATATTGACCACTGGGAGCACCAGGGATCCCAAAAGACAAAGCTACCTATCTCAGATCCCTCAGGGGATAAGAAATAGGGGAGTTAGAGCCTCCTTTCTGGGCTCAAGTAGAAAGCACTCAGCTTCTTGTCACTCCCAGGATGGGGAGCAAAGCTCCTGGTTGCACCTGAAACCATCCCTCACCCCACCTCTGCATCAGGGCTCTGCAAACCTGGGGTTCCCCTGGGAGGGCTTCTGGCTATGGCATCTCACTGGGTGCTATGCCTCTGGCTGGTCTCTAGTTCAAAGCTAAAAGTTCTCATTCCAACTGGTGATTTTCCTCCCTTAGCCAGGCTGAGGCTCATGTTTCTATAAGCAGAGCCCTGGTTGCTAGGTGACATCCTGGCTCCTCGTTCCGGAGGCAACCGAGGCAGAAATGAACTGAAGAGATTTGAAGCTTCCACTTTGAAGACAGAATATGAAACCTAAAAGAGGAAATAAGACCCTAACTTAATTGGAGGGTTACATAACAACCAGACATGGCTCTCATGTCCTCCCCGCTACCCTGCCAAGACCAGTGGGATATATTTAAGTGTATTTTTCAAAATAGGAAAAAAAATAGTAGCAAGTTGAACTGATAAATATAGTTGGCTCTTTTGATTGGGAGAGGAAACTTCTAATTACATCGCTTTTCTAAGCTCCATCAATCAGATCTACACCTTCATTAGCCTCTGAGTCATTAGTGGAACTTATTGAAACAATTAGAACTGCACAGAACTGCAACCATCAGCATCTCTGACAGCTGCATCGGGGATTTAAACTTTTCATTAAAATTGGATGGAGCCTCTTGCAAATCAATAAGGAGTAGATGAGCATTCCAAGTGAAAAACGAGCAAAGAATGTGAATAGACAACTTACAAAAGAACCATGAATGGACAATAAACAAATGAAAAAATTTCCCAACTCATTAGCAACTGTGAAAATACATTAAAATAATAATGAGAAAGCATTTTTATCTATTAAGCAAGTATTCTTTAAATGATAATATACAGGATAATATACAGTAAATGTGCTATTTTGATGCACTGTTGGTTCAAAGGCAGTCAAAGGAGACCTTTCTGGAAAGCAATGTGGCCACATATTGAAAGTCTTAAACATATACACAACTTTTGGCCAAGCAATGTGGTGTCCTCATTTACAAAATGTTCACATAACATTATTTATAAAAAGGGAGAAATTTGAAAAAATATGTATCTAACAGTGGATATTAGTTAAGCAAAAAGAAATCATTTAATTACATGCAAACATATTCTCAAGATTGGGAAAGGGAAAAAGAAGGTTATAAAGTCGCATGCACTTTATGAATCCATTTCTGTAAGATGAAAAAGAAAACTATTTATGTTCATATAGAATACTGTTAGCTGGGGTTGACAAACGTTCTTGATTCATGGAAACTTTAGTGCCTCCGAAGTTCTCTCATGGAGCCCCTGGACACTGCTCCCTGCCCTGAATAAAAACCCGACAATTGAGCTTATTAAGTAGCTAGCTCCAAACAATTTAACAGTAGTAGTTTTTATGGTGTTGGGCAGATGTTGCTATGTTTCCGTCAGGTACTTAAAACACCCTGTGGCACCCTTGTGAGTTTACTGCGGAGCCCTGGCACATACTTTGGAAACGGAGCAGCTATAAAGCTAAAGGTTACCTGTGGTTCAGTTCTGGATCCCAAGCTGCATGTGTTTCCACATGGGCTCTCTCGCTTGCTAATGAGTGACCCTGTGCAGACTATCTTCCCGGTGCCTCAGTTTTCTCCTCTATCAAGTGGAGTGCAGGTGACTTTGAATTTTTTCTTTATACTTTTTTTTTTTTTTTGCATTTTCAAAATGTCACACAGTAAACATGTGTGCTTTACTCTTTCTTTCTTTCTTTCTTTCTTTCTTTCTTTCTTTCTTTCTTTCT